>NC_062558.1:43724065-44080771 GCF_016906955.1 Phacochoerus africanus
CCTGGAAGCTATCCAGCCCCTTGGTAAGCAGCGCCTCAAGTGGGGGTTTCGGAGCTTTCTTTTGTGAAAAGAGGGGGATTTAAACTGTCCTGGTGTTTCAAGCATGTGTGCATTTTCTTCTTTGCAAAGGAGCTGCTTTCATAAGGGGGAAGTCTCACTGGAACTTCTCTGCCCTGCTGTCCCCCAGGCTGGACTTGACTGGGCTTCCTTCATGTGTCCAGGACTGACGTCCTTCCAGCTTTGAAGAAAGGCACCTGCTGGGGGACCCTGGGTTTGGTGAACATGACTGTGGTCACTCTCCGTACTCAGGTCACCCCTGTCTGCAGGGAGGGTCCTGCCCACACAGCCCACCTTCTCCTTCCTGTGGAGCGGGACTGGTGTCTGGTCAGAGACCTGTGCTCAGAAGGAGCCGGGGGCAAGGGTGGGCAGGCAGCAGGGTTGGGGGGGCCGTGCTTCCCAAGGGGGCATTAGAGGCCTGGGTGAGCTGCATGGGCAGCTCAGCCTGCAGATGAGGCAGCCTGGCTGCCCAGGCCTCAGCAATGCGCTGCGCTGACCTCTCAGCCGCCTTCCCTCAGTGCATGCATGTGGCGTCCCCACTTGTGGGGTTCCAGAGGTGAGCAAGGCTCGGGGACCCTCCAAGAGCCTACTATCAAGCGGGAAGACAGACATAGAGACCCTCAGATGCTCTGTTATTTAGGGGAGCTCTGGGGAGCTGGAATATAGTAAAAGAGGGGGACATGAACAAGACAGGGACAGAGGGAAGTATATACCCTCTTTTTCCACTTGTTTTTCTTTCTCTCTTTGGAGAGCATATCTGAGTTACAAACCCATTGTCACCAGAGGAGAGTCAGGAAGGAAATTCTTGTAGTCTCTTCAGTCAGGTAGGACCTGCGTGGTCCTTAGATCCCATAATACAAAATTAGAAAAGACTCTTAAATCCTCAAAGAAACAGACTTAAAACAAGTAAAAGGAGACCCGCTTTACTCAGTAGGTGGTAAGCACATGCCCCAGGGCTTACAAGAAAAAGCTACCAGTTCAGGTCCTGGCTTCAGGCACCATTTGTTAGCTGTGTGACCTTGATGGGTTAACTGACCTCTCTGAGTCTCAACTTCCTCATCCATAAAATGGAGATGAAAATACCTACTTCATAAAGTTATTACATGTTGCAAATGAACAGAAACTTGGTAAGCATCCCTAGAGAGCAGTTGTTATTATTCCCCTAGTCATAATGATGATTATTACTCTAAAGAGGAAGATGGTGGGAACAGGAGATACTCAGAAAGCATTTCAATGCATCAGTAAATGATGGGCCTCTTGCCCAATGAAAGGAAAACTGTGGAATGTTTAGTACATGCCTGAATAGTTTGAGATCAAGGACATAGAGAGTAGCTGCCATATGGTCTTAGGAAATTCCCAGAGGCTACTGTCATCACACTTCTGAGCTGGACTGATCATTGCTGGCCCTGACCTGACATTTTTAATATGCGTGCATTTAATACATTTGTTCACCATCGAAGGCTGTCTGTGGTCTGAGATGTTGGAGATTCCCTTCAGGGAAAGCCTTATCAGAGAAGGTTAATTCTTCCAGGTGTGCTGGTGGGATGTCAGGGGCCAGAGTGTGTTGGGATTAGCCCACCAAAGCCACCATTCCTTCGAACACTTTGCCATGGCATTTTCGATGCGTCATTTTTTAAATCCTCTGAGTTGTTCATTCAGACCCAGAAATCCAGGTTCTAACTGCTCTGCTGAAATATCAGCATTTTCTCTCTCCCCACCTCATTCCATATGTCTAGCCAACTCATCTCGTAGCTTAATAAGTCCAAAGCAAACATTTTACCCAGGTATTTAAAGCAGGCAGATGGCTTCGCCTAGGAAAGAAATGCTATTCATTGGTTTGTAGTTGATGCATATGTGCTGGGAATCTCAATTGACCTCATACTGAATGAAAGGAGGCGGGTATTGGGAGAGAATGCCTGAGATGAACTCAGCAATAGAGAAAGACTTGTGTGCAGAGGGGTTGTTGGTGGCCCAGAAACAGCACGAATTTAGAGTCTCATTGACTTGAATCTGACCTTGGGCAAGTCACTCCCCTGCCCAAGCTGATTTCTCCCTTGTTGGGCTGTTGTAGCCATAGTCATAATAAACATCAAGTCCACACAGTGCCCGATATAACCAGTGTTGGATAAATCTCATTCCCTCCCCTTCTCCCCATTGAACAATCAAGAAGGGGGACTCTTTGTCTCCCTAGGAGGAAGGATCCATACACAGAATAAACAATACATGACTGTTATTCTATCACAGGGTTTTGGATGGAGCTACTTTGATGCACCTTTTGGTAGACTCACTCTCACCAGTGGTTCTGATTGTTTACTCTGTGGCTGACACCATGTGTGTATTAGCTCTTCAAACTTGCTCACTCATCCTGTATCTGGGTCTAGGTAACAGCAACCCAGTTCAAACTTACTCAAGCAGAAAAAGGGTTGTTATTTTCCAAAGTATCTTGAAAAGTTCTGAGGCTATTATGCCTTCAGGTTTGGCTGGATCTAGGTGCTCCAACCATGTCATCAAGGATGTGTCTTTTGCCTTAACAACCTCGATGTCACCTTGTATTCTTAGACAGTCTCTTCCTTCTTGGTGGCAAGAGGCCCCCAGGCCTCCTAAGCTTATAGTCTGCATTTGAAAGAGCCAGTCTTGTTCCCAGGGTCCCAGCCAAAATCCTGGTGTCAGCCATGCTAGGGTCCCACAACCAACCACTATGGCCAACAGCAGGTGGTGCTCTGATTATCAAGACTGAGTCACATGCATCTTCTCCGGGCTTGAGGGAGGAGGGTCAGCTCATCATGGACATTGGAGAATGAACATTCTTTGCAGAGAAGATGAGGTACTGCTATCAAAAGAAAGGAGAGCAGGTGTATGCAGTCACATCACCCTCGGGAGACTTCCCCTTCCGAGCGTGCATGGTGGGCATTGCTGTTACAGAAGGAGCACAGTGTAACAGCTCAGTGTGGGAACCTGGTGCCCAGACTCCCTGGTTTCAAATGCTGGCTCTGCCATTAGTACCGGGGTGACTTTAGGTAAGTGATTTCACTTCTCTCCCTCTCAGTTTCCTCAATGGTAGCAACCAAATAGCCAGTGACCCTAGCCCAGCCTGTTGTTGCCAATGTTAAATGGGCTAATGGAGAGCCACGCCTGGCACAGAGTAAGAGCTCAGGCTCATAACCTGTGTGCACTGCAGCCCCTGTGCTTGTGCAGCATACACCTAAGTACAAGTGTACCTAGCAGTGCCTCTCAGTGAATGCAGGCCATTAATTATTTCCCCCATTTTGTGGATGGGGGAAACATGGAAGCTCAGGGAGATGAACTAGCCTGCTCAAGGTCACGGGCTCAGAGGTAGAGGATATGGGACTGGGACCCAGTTCTGCCTGGCCCCTGAGTCTGCTTTTAGCCACCATGCAGTGCTCTGTGATGTCGAATGTCCCACCTCTTGGTTGATGAGCAGCCATGTTAGAACTCCCCCCACCCCCATCCTTTGATGGAAAGTGTTGGGAGCAGTGCCAGGCATGAGTAAGAGCTCGTCCTCATAACTGTGGGCATGGAAGCTCCCAGGCAGATGGAGCACTCTGATCCTGGATGGTACCCCCAAGAATTCCAGGCTTCAGGGACCTTCAGTGTCTTCCCACACTGTGCAAGAATCAGGACCTCACCACATATCCCTGTGCTGAACTTAGACACCATTCATGCACCAGGATGGGAAGCATGTCCCCTTCCATGGCTGTGGTTTGGGGGGACTGGGAAAGGGTATGTGTCCATTTAACAGGGGGGCTCCTAGCTCAGGAGGCCAGGGAGGAGATGATGCCTTGCCTTTCAGCAGACTCTGGGGCCAGATAGCTGATTTAATTACTGAGTGGTAGAATGACCAGGCATGTGTGAGGGGGAGGTAAGTTTCTGTCTCTGAAAGGTGGTTTTGGTGCTTTGTACCCACATGCTTTGGGCATTCTTGTATTGATTTTGCAAGAAACAAGATTTGGAGGAGAAAGAAAAACATGAACTTAGATGAAAATCGAATCAGTTGTGTCACTGAGAGCCTGCGGTGGGTCCTGCCCCACGCTTGGTCTGGTGGGGGATGGAGGTCATAGGTCCCATTCCCCCCCCCCCCTTCCCCCTGAGCCCTCTCCACCATGTGCTGTAGAGGTCCGCCATGAACCCCAGAGGGCTTGTCCATAGGACGGGATGGTGCCTTGGAGCTGAAAGGGGTCCTCATTGCCACACTGGCTGCCGTGCTGACAGATCAGACCCCAAGAATCCTTCTTGAGGGATGGCTTGTCATTTGGCTATCCCTTTCCCTCTGTTCTCTGACTGCTCTCCTGCAGCTCCTCCTGGAAGTCACTTTCAGAGCATCAGCAGCAACATCACACTGCTTCTCAGGGATCTGATCTCAGCCCTGACGTGGCTTGCCTTGCGACTTCATAAAAATGTCAGTCAAACAACTCCGATACGGAAATAATGGGCAGTGAGTTATTCTTATGCCACGTGATCATAATGGAGTATCAGCCCAAGATGGCCCTGTATTTCTTCCTGCTCCCTAAAGTATAATAAATTGACACCTTTAAAGCTAGGCATTAAGATGGCTTGTCAGCAGCAGCCCCAAGCCTGCCCAGCAGAGGCCACGGGCTGGGAAATCTCTGGTCTTGCCCATCCAGACCCACTTGGGACTTCTTAACTCCTGTGTCTTTGGGGTCAGCACCCTCCCCCCAACCACTCCCAGTCTGCCAGGGAGCCTAAAACTCCTCCCTAAAACTGTGGTCCAGGCTGTGCCTTATCCTGGCCCTGTGACCTTGACAGCTCACTTGGCCTCTCTGCTACTCTCTTCATCTCTAAAACAGGGTTAAAAAGTCCCCACTTCTCAGGCTGTTAAGGGATGAAAGGGGCAAACAACAGCAATGCCCACCATGGTTTTTTGGCGTTTTCCCGGTACCAGATGCTGTGCTAAGCATATTCGTGTTTTCACCTTTTTATCCTGCACAGGTGCTGTGATGTGACCATCCCCATTCTACAGATGAGGAAACTGAGGCACACAAGTTCAGTGACTGGCTAAAGAGGCAGTTCCCCCGGTTCTGGCCCCAGTGCCCCTGATGTTTTTACCTTGCATATGGTGCGCCTGGTGCTTAGCAGGGCAAGCACGGGTTGGTTTCCAGCCTCTTGCCTGTGGGATGGACTTGCTCATTCCTGGAAGGCTCTGGTCATGATGTGTGTTTCCTTGATGCCACCATTTGGGTTCAAACTCTGGTTCTGTCCCTTCTCTCTGATCTGTCTACTTCTCATTCTGTAGCCCCTGCCTGGCTCAGTTCATTTTGACACTGCCTGAGTGGCTTCCATGATAGCATCAAGCCACTAAGCTGGTTCCCCTGCTGTTCAAGTTCTGTCTTTATTTTAACTCATCCTGCTCTTTCCAGAGAGTAGCTTTCTCTGAGGGGCAGTGGAGCTCAGTGGTTAATCACTTGGGCTCGGGGCTTTGGACCAACCAGGCTTCTCTCTGTGACTGTGAGCAAGTAACTTCCCTCCATGAACTTCCATTTGGTCAGTGAGTCCTAACAGTGGCACCTTCTCCTAGAGTCATGGGGCTGCTGTGAAGCAAGGCAGACAAAGCCCTGCAAATGGTCCCCGGGCAATAGTAGCAGGTGTGGCCATTCATGCCCAAACCATCAGGGCCAAGATAATCCTATCTCTGGCCCAGTGGGGGGGGGGCGGGTAGGCTGATGCCAGCAGCCACCTCCGCTGACTGCACACCTTCTCTGTGTTCCTCCACCCTGGGGATAAATCATTGCTCTCCCTGCTCACTGCAGGGATACTGAGGAAGGGAAGGAGCATGTCTGGATCAGGCATCATATACCATCTGTAAGATGGGGATAAAAAATAGAGCCTTCTTTCTCTGGCGGCTCTGAGGACCAGCAGCATCATATTGATGAAACCCTACTGCAGCCGAAGGAGGGGCTCGGCAGATGGGAACTGCTGTCATCGTGTCGCGTCTGCACTGTTGAGCTCCTTACAATGGCTCTCTCTTGCCTCCTGGCCCTGGGCCGAGCAGCCTGACCCAGCAGCGGGGCCCTGCATGACGCCTCCCTTCCGCTATTAGTTTATCTGACATCATCTCCCATGCCGGCCCATCTGCTCCTGCCTGCCCATTTCTTTTGTTCCTTGCACAACCCCCTGTGGGGACACTTCACTTTCCCTTCATCTCCGATCAGAGCACCTCCACCGCCCCCTTCCTGGAGGACCACGGCAGCATCCTTCCTGGCTGCCCTGTTGCTCTTCATGTTTGAGAAAGCCCGTCCTCCCCTCAGCATCCAGAGGGAGATCACACCCCCTCCTCCTTAGAGAGCAGCCATGGTTTTCCTGCAGACTGAAAACAAACCTGAGCTTTGCCTCCCAGCTCATAATTCTCATTGATGTGGCCCCTGTCCACTTCCTCAGCATCACCTCCTCTTGGCCTTCTCTGGATGGCTTGACAGCCTTGCTGGCTAGTGTTCTGTTCTACAGCACCCGAGTGCCTTCCTGTTCCTGCCTCAGGACCTTTGCACTTGCTTTTGCCTCCCCTCAGGGCACTTTTCCACTGAAAGTTGTAGAAAGCATGCTATCTTGCTGTCTCCTTTGCATCTTTTAAGTCTTAGTTGACATTCCTGTCCTTAGCGAGGCCTCTGACTTATGCATGAATCAAGGTCTGACCTTGTCCTGCCTGCCTGCAGGGGAGCCCTCCATCCCCCCCACCCCACTCCTTCCCAGAGGCTCTGGAGCCGCCTGCAGGGAAGATGAGACTGTGCCTGACTTCTCATTTCCTCTGTCGATTATGCTCTAATGATGCCAATTACCTCCCTCACTCCACATCATTTTTCTCAGTGTGTCTCATTCCCTCCCAGGTGCTGAGGGAAATAGGCCACCAAGCCCTCCTCTCCAGGCCCCTTGAGGGGCCCAGCCGCAAAGATACTCTTTACTCACAGCCTTTAAAATGGGTATTTAGGATTTCTCCTGTGGAGCAGCAGGTCAGGGATCTACATTGCCACTGTAGTGGCTTGGGTCGCTGCTGTGGTGTGGGTTCAATCCTTGGTCCCAGAACGTCCACATACTTTGGACATGGCTCCCCCCAAAATGTGGGTTCTTTTGAATTGTGGCTGCTGGTGGTGTTGTGGGGCTGGAAATAGAGGTGCCCGTGTGAGGAAACTGCAGGAATAGTCCGGGGCCTTGTTTCCCCCCCTCTGTGATGGGGGGGTTTAGCAGCGCGTACCCCATAGACCTGGTGGGAGGATTGAAGGAGCCTTTACTGTGGTGCTTGACAGGAGATATTGGTACGAATTGCAGGCTGCCTTGTCCCCGCCTCCCATGTCATCACTGTTATTCTAACATCTGGGCTGAGCTCCTGGACATTCTTGGGAAGACGTTCTCTGCCCACTTTGGAAGAGGTCCCAGGTAGCCTTTCCCCACAGAGTCCCCGCCATGGCCAGTTGGCCTTGGAGCATCCTCTGCCTTGACTCTTGGTTTCCCTTCATAGATCAGTGGGGCCCCTTCTCTGGGTGGCCTCAGGGATCAGACTTTATGCATGTCATTTCAGTAGGAGTCCAACTTGCTTTTCTTTTGTCCCCCAATCTGTTAGCACCAACATCATTTTCTATTTTGGAGGGACAGTGGTCTGGCAGTTGAGAAAGCGTGCTGGTCTGGATGATACAAGTGGTGTCTTTGCTCCTTGTAGCTATGTGATTTCAGACAAGGCGCTGCCCCTCTCTGAACTGCTAGTGTTTTCCTTCGGTGATTTCTAAGTCAGTTTATTTATTTTTCATCTTTTAATTTTTCATTAAAGGCTAGTTGAGTTACAATGTTGTGCCAATTTCTACTGTACAGCAAAGTGACTCAGTCATACATATCTCTACATTCTCTAAGGCTGTTTCCTGCTCAGAGATTCTAGGGTTCAGAAATCCAGGCGAAACTCAGTCTCAGAATAGAATTAGACTTTGTGCATGAATGTGGTTTCTCCAGTGGGAAATGGCTGTCTTCTGGGGCCACACAGATAATTGTACCTCCATGGCTCCACTTTGTTAGAATAGAAGGCCTACTGTATGCATGTGGATGGAAGGAGGAGGAAGAAAGGGTGAGGAAGAGAAACTTTAAGTCTGTGGTTCTTAACCTTTGAGAATCTGGTGAAAGTCGTGAACTAGGAAAATGCTCGCACACAGAATATTTGGCATGCCATTGCAAAGGGGCTCTCGACTCTGGTTAAAAACCATCTACTTGGCAAGTCCCCACTGAACTATGAGCACCTCCTCCAGGAAGCCTTCTTGGCTCCCACCCTGTGTTCCCCAGTCCCTGTGCCCTTCTCTTCCCTGTGTTCCTCAGAGAGGCTGTCATTATCTGTCCCTTCCTGTCTCCCCATGGGAGGGCAGGGGCCACCTTCATGGTTCCGTGCATGCCTCGTACTTGGCACTGAGGTAGGTGTCGGCAAATATTGGCTGAACGGAGCTGGAGACTCTCTCCTGAATCAGCACTGAATTGGGGGTAGCCTGGCCTTACTCCTTGGGGCAATGCCTATTCATTTTTGAGTGGGTTCGGAAGCTGGCGGCCTCCAATGCCAACACTTCTGTTTCCACTGTTGGGGGCTGATGAGTAGCTGTGGAGATGTGAAGGTCGCCTGGACAGCACACTGCTGCCTGGGAGGGGCCAGGCTGGGCTGGAGGGGAGGGACGTTCACGGAGGTGGTGTCACCAGGCCTCTCCCTTTTTCTTCTCCCGCTCCTGCCCCATCCAGCTGGAGCAGAGTGAAGCCAAGTGTGAAGATGCCTTGAAGACCCAGAAGGCGCTGACAGCTGACCTGGAGAGCATGCACAGCGAGCTGGAGAGCATGACCCGCAGCAAGAGCCTGGTACCTGTCCCCAGGGGCTGGGGGCCTGGCCCTTGTGGGCTTACTGTGTGCATGGTGTTAGAAGAGGGACAAGGGTACTCGTTGTAGTGTACTTGGAGGGGCAGACATCCATGGTAGACCTACTGGGTGCTGGACACACTTGAGAGCCCAGGCCGCCTATTCAAAGCCAAGGGTTATAAAGGTGTAAAGGCACCTGTGAGGGTCAGCAGTGTGCTCACCTGTGCAAAGGTAGGCAAGGAACCTGCTGTGGACCCAATGTGTACTCAGCCCTATGGGGCTGCTTCCAGTAAGAGCCTGTTGTTTGCTCAGCACCTGAAGTGGGAACCCAACTATCCATTGTGTGCCCACACTGCCTGCCACTGGAATCGGCTCCCAGTCATCTGTTGCCATCCTACTGTGTGCTTACCACCCTAGGAGGGCACATGCTTCTCATTGTTGGGCTACTGTAGGTCCTTTCTTCTAAGTGGACACAAGGGTAACCCTCGTGGGCCCACTTGGGCTCACTTCTAAGAGGGACTCCACCATCTGTTATGGGCCTGTTCTGTGCTCAGCCCCAAACAGGGATCAATGAACACGTGTTATGGATCTGTTCTGTTGGTGAAGACCAGGTGTGGGTTTCTAGTGCCTTTCTGGTTGAACAGGCTTGGCTGAGATTTTTACTCAAAACATAAAATCCTAAAGTTTAGTTAGAGCTTGAGACTTACAAGCAAAAGTTTGTCTCAAGATCCCTCTCTGCCCTTTTGTCTCAGATTTCGTTTGTGCTAGATTAAGGGGAACTTGCCCACAAACGTTCACACACAAACTGGGATGAATATTACACACTCACATACAAAGTCACCAGACACACAAAATAAATGCCCTCCCAGATTAAATGTGCATCTAAATTGAGCCATATTTACTGAGCATGTTACACGCAGGCCAAGTGCTGGGAAGTACCTGTGAACAGAGCACAGCCCCTGTGAGGAATCCTGAGATTACACACACCTCTGCACCTTGCACACATCCATCGTATGTTTGCAGATTCCTGGGTGCGTTTACACAGATACGTATCCATTCAACATGGACACGTATCCATTCACAGACACACATGCTGCATTCACACACTCGCATGCATGCCAGGTACATACACACAGCTGTCATGCCCACGTAAGGCACTGACACAGCCATGGCCTCCCTCACAGGGAGATGTCCGCTCACCTGACACTCCCACAGGCAAGCCCCTCTTTGTTCTTCATCAGCCCCATGCAGCCCCCTACCATTGTCCTGCCTCCACCAGGTGGACGAGCAGCTGTACCGGCTGCAGTTTGAGAGGGCGGACCTCCTGAAGCGCATCGACGAGGACCAGGATGACCTGAACGACCTCATGCAGAAGCACAAGGACCTCATTGCTCAGGTGACGGCCTCAGGCAGAAGGGGTTTGGCAGCCTTGGGTGGCGTAGGTGGAGGGATTGAGACGGTGATAGGGTTAGACCACTGTTTTTAGGACCTCGGAGGGATAAATGCCACAAAGTTATTAGGAATTGTGAATTGCACTCATTTTTGGTCATAGTGGAAGTTTATTTGTTTAATTATGAAAGCAGTAGATTTATATGCCCATTATAAATAATTTAAACAATAAATACATGTGAAAAATGGAAAGCGAGGGGCCCTCCTACCCTCTGGAATCCTTCCCTTTGGGGATAGTCACATTCAACCGTTTGGTTCAACTCTTTTTAAGGACCTCTACTCTCTATTGCCTCATTTAATCTCTGGACAAACTCTATGTAGAGGAAATGAGCAGAGGCTCTCAGCCCATTTTCCAGATGACGATACATGGTGCAGAGAGGGTCCATGGCTTGTCAAGGCTGGTAGCCAGGTGCAGAATTCCAGTTACCTGACACTCAGAATAGTTCTCTTCCCTCAGAATTCTGGTTCTAGTGCCGTAGCCAGCTCATTCTCTCTGGGCTCTTCAGGGTGTATAATAAAGTGCTGGACAGTTGACCAAAGCTATGGGCTTATGTAGTAGGAGTGACTCAGCAAACACTGAGAGGACATGAGAGGTACCCTTTTGGAATCAGCTGTTGTCATAGATGCTCTGAGATTCATAGACAGCTGTGGGTGGATGAAGAAGGGATTTCTGGCAAAACATCAAGGTGACATTTTTTGTCCCACCAGTCTGCTGCTGACATTGGGCAGATCCAAGAACTGCAGCTGCAGCTGGAGGAGGCCCAGAAGGAGAAGCACAATCTTCAAGAACAAGTATGTCCTCAGCACCACCATGTCATGAGGGAGGATCCTGGGAACTATCAGTCTTTTGGTCATTCAGTTATTCAACTTCAGATGCATGCTGGATGAAATGAGAACAATCCCAGCATGCAGGCAGGTAGACAGACTGACAGACAGACAGACAGACAGACAGACACACACACACACACACACACACTCACTCTCACTCCCACTCATGCTTGTTCAGCATCCATAGGTGCCCCACTCAGCAAGACTCATCAGGCATTCGGTGCAGAATTTCTCTCCCGGAGAAATGGCTCCAAGGAAAAGGGGTTGGTCTGTGTAAGACAGGCTCATCTTCCTTTGTGAAATCTTCCTTTGAAGTCATGGTTCCTCCAAACACCCCTGAATTTCCCACATTACCTAGCGGGTTGCTGTTATCCATGAAATTCTCAAAGCTCTTCTAGAGCCATTGCCTGTGCCCACATTGCACGTGGCTGTCGGAGTGACCGAGTCTCCAGCGGTGTCTGTGGGCACAACAAGTGGAACAAAAAGAAAGCAGGTGTGGCCATTTGCTGGCTGCTTGTCATGCAGTGGGCACTAACCTCCCTTAGTCCTCACACATGGCAATGAAGAAACAAGGCTTAGGGAAGGACACTTTCCAGACTCATCCAGGTGGATGAGCCAGACTGGGAACCCCGATCCATGTGCTCCCCAAACCACTCCTCTTGGTTGTGTCCTTGAGGCTAACGTTTGCTGCCCTCACAGAGTGGCTGTGGTCCAGGTAGGACAGGCAGGCAGAGAAGCAACTGAAAGGCCTGTTTGGAAGATGAAAGCACAGGAAGCATCACTTCCCAGCACCCAAGACCCAGGGGGCCGGGTCCAGTGTGTGCACGTGCACCTGAGCTGAGGAAGAGCAGGGTGGGTGGGCCCGGGGCTGGGTCTGGCCAGGTTCCCCTGTTCGGGGACTTGGGGCCAGAGGGTGGTCACCCCCCTCGTGGGTTTGCTCCCAGCTGCAGGTGGCTCAGATGCGCATTGAGTACCTGGAGCAGTCCACTGTGGACCGAGCCATCGTCAGCAGACAGGAGGCCGTCATCTGTGACCTGGAAAACAAGACGGAGTTCCAGAAAGTGCAGATCAAGCGATTTGAGGTACTTGTAGATGAGTAAACACTGCTGAGACCTAGAGCTGAGAGGGCTTCCTATAAGCCCTGCTTCCCACCCTCCATCTGTCCACGCCTGTGCCTTTTTCTGGATCTGTGTTACTCATCCCTCTCCTGTCTGCATTCCCTCCCTCCCTCCTCTCTTCCTTTCTTCAGTCACACCATCCTGCAAGCTACCCATCCACTCAACCTTCCCCCTTCTGTCTGTCTCCATACACCGTTGCTGGCCCACCCATTGTCCCCTCTCCATTTGTTCTTCCTTTACTCTGTATTCTTTCCTCTCTTCCTTTATTCTTTCTTTTTTTCAGACCTTGACCCTCTGTCCATCTTCTAATCCATTGAACCCATTCTGCTCACCTCCATCCACCTGCGCAGCCACATATGCACCCAACACTCATTTTGAGCAGAAACTGATTTTGCACCTAGTGTGTGTTAGGCTGTTTTAGGTGCATGGGAGGCAGTATATTACACAGACTCTGTTTTCCAGAAACGTAGAGCTTTATAGGAGATGCTGGTATGATATATACATAAACACACATAATATGGAGAGAGGGCTGTGCGGCTTGGAGGATGGAGGTGCCTTAGGGGTGGGGAATCAGGGAGGCTTCCAGGAGGAGGTGGTGTTGGTGCTGGACCTTGAAGGGTAGGTAAGACTTGTTTGGGATGGGGTGGGGTTCAGTGATAATATTCACAGTAGCTCTGTACACCGGTGGCCTGGGACGTTCACGGAGGATATCACCATCGCCAAAACCTTCCACATCAGCCACTGCCCTTGACATTCACCACAGTCCTCTGGGGCAGGCAGGATAGACGAGAAGGTGACCCTAGAGAGGTCGAGCGACTTACTCAACATAAAGCCGGGGAGTGTCAGTGACAGGAGTAGATTGCCCCTTGATCTTCACCCCATCCTGATCTCAGGTTCCAGTGTCCCTGCTGCAGCTGGCTTACTCACAGTATGATGGTGTGTCTGGACAGTGGGAGGCTGCACGTCTTATTTTGAAACATTTTTTTCCCGACTCCCTCTTGGGCATTTGGTGTCTAGGAAGGCTGCTCTGGTTGAAGGTCGGAGAAAAATTCTTCTTTGCCTTGACCCTCAGTGGTTCTTGGAATTGCCTAAGATGGGTGCCTCGGGGACACAGTTTGAGGACTACTCTTCTTAGAACACTCCTGCTGCCCTTTGAAATGGCTGCTAGGCTCCATTTGAAGAGGAAGAGGAAATGAATCATAAAGCTTTCCTTTTAGACCATTATTCAGTCTCTGATCTGGAAAGGGGCTCAGAGTCCGTATCAAGGACCTAAAATATTCATGCCAGCTCCGTTTTATGTCAACACTTGAGTATTTGCCCATCAGAATCGATTGGTTCCAGGCTTGTTGGCCAACTAATGAATTCTGCAGAACAGCCCTTGGGTTTGTTTTCTGTAGCACTGGTGATGCCCAAGGCTCTTTTTTCTCTATTCATAGTTTCATTGTGTCCTCATGGATTCCCCCCGACACACACACAAAGAAACATGCCATAAAATATTAGCGCTGAGGCTCATGAGAGATGATTTGCTCAAACCTCCTTATTTTACAAATCGAGAAACCAAAACCCAGGTTGGGAAAGGGGTGTGGACCCCCCCCCCCCCAGCGTGGCGTTCTCTGCACTGCACCACTCCAACCTCCCAAAGCAGGAGTTGAGTGAAGGCTGCCGAATGAATTCCTAACCCATAATCAGCACATCCTGTGTGCCATGCGCTGAGCTAAGCCTTCTGCATAAGTTCATGTGTTCAAGCTTGACAGCATCCCTGTCTTTCAGAGAGGTTAAATAACCTGCTCAAGGTCGCACAGCAAGGAAGAGGTAGAGGTAGGATTTGAACACAGAACATATTCAGAGTCAGTCACTGTACTACACAGCCTCTCAGAATAGCAGCTATCATTTCCTGTGTTCTCTTCATTTTTGTGTCAGAAATCAGGATGATTATCCCGATTGCTTTATAAACTTATGCACAGAGACTCAGCAAAGGATTTCTCTTTCTGGAGCTCCCTGTTTCCAGCCCCAGGCCTCTAACTCCAAGGTGGGTGTGTGCTTTCCAGGTCTTGGTGATCCGGCTTCGGGACAGCCTGATCAAGATGGGCGAGGAACTCTCCCAGGTGGCCACAGCCGAGTCCCAGCAGCGGGAGAACAGCCAATATTACCAGCGGCGCCTGGAGGAGCTGAAGGCGGACATGGAAGAGCTGGTACAGAGGGAGGCTGAGGCCAGCCGGCGGTGCGTGGAGCTGGTGAGTGCTGTCCCCAGTGCCCGCCCTCAGGTGAGGGACGGCTTAGGAGAGGGAGCCCTCTTTCCTTCAAGTTGGGAGCCTCAGGGGCTGGTCTCTGGAGCCAGTGGGGTAGACCCAAAGAAGGGAAGAAGCCTGAGGGGATGGGTGGAGAGGTGGCATTGCCATTGGCTGCAAACTCTGGGGGCGGGTCCAAAGTGAGCCAATCGCATTCTCTCCTGCTGGGTGGCTTCCAAGCACCTTTGCAGACTTACTTGACTGCATCACACATTCTCCTCCAGAGGCCAAGCGGCCTCATGCCAAGAGCAGAGAATGGACAATTATTAAATGTCTCCATTGCTTGGAGTCCTAACACCCTTAATACCCTGTAATCATCATAACAACCTCATGAAGTCAGTATTATTATCCCATTTTACAGATGAGGAAACTGGAGGCTTGACAGAGGTAAGATCATGTGTCTAAGGTCATAGCTAGTAAATGTGAGCCCTCTTTCTGGGCTATTAACAGCAACCACTAAGGTAAAAGACAATATTTATCATGCAAAACCCACTATTTATTAAGCAGTTGCTATGTGCCAGGTTCTGGGTTAAACCTTCATACCAGTCCTGTGAGGTAGGTACTGTTCTTGTCACCATTTCCACATGGGGAAACAGAGGCCCAGGGGCACACACATGCCAAACTAAGGCCCAGAGTGAAACAGTCACTTACCTGAGGCCACACACAAGTAAGGCTTTGGTCTGTCCAACTCTGTAGTCTATGCTTTCATTCACCAAGCCATGCTCTGCCTTCTGGTGTGGGCCAAGGTGTGTTTTAAAATTTGTTTCTTTCCCATGGGAAGTTTTCTTTATAGTTCATTGTATTTTCCTGAGAACAGTTTTCCTATAGGAATCACAGCATCTGAGAGGACCTGTTCCTCCTCTTCCCCACGGTTCCAGAGACTCCAGGTTTCTGCCTCTGTAGCCTGGGAGGCACCTGGCACCTCTCCGCCCGCTCCTGTAGAGCCTTCTCTGAGATACAGCATGATGTGGTTTGGCCCAAAGGTCTTTAAATCCCCATCATCGTCTGTCCGCCCTGTCCACTCTTGCTTTTGTGGCAGGTCTCACCACCTTGTCCTCCCGCAGCAAGTATATTTCTTGGGTCTTTGCCTGCCACGGCCAGGGTCATTCCCATTAGCTTTACCCTTGACAGGCCACCAACCTGGCTGTTGTGGGGGGTGGAGAGTGGGGAGATGAGGCTCCGCACAGAGACCCAGGTTCCCAGACAAAATCCGAGTCTGTGACTGCCAGTTCCTCCACCCCTAATGGCCCAGGGTGAAGGAAAGGCTCTTTCTTCCAACTGACAGGATAACTTCCTCATTAACTGGCCCTGTTTCTCATGCAGCCCAGCTCCCCTCCTGCCAGCTCTGGCTGGAGTAAGAGAACATCCCTGCCTTCCTCCTCTGATGTCTTCTTTAACTGGCCAGATGCTCAGGATTTCTGGTCAGATCACGGAGTGGTTTTCTTCCTCTCTCCTCTGCTCTCTTTTGCTCTCTCCTCTCTTCTCTCCATCCCTACTCCCATTCTCAGGGACAAGTTACGACCTTTAAAGACCCTAAAATATGGAAAAGATTATAGCACACTCATATGAATCAAAATTAAAGCACAAAGTTTGCATGTACACTGAAATTAGACCTGCATCTTTCCCTGTTTGCTGATTGCAAGATTCTGGGTAAGCTTACCAAGGCTTTACTAGTCTTTTTATTTTGGTGTGTTTGGGATTCGGTGATGTTTTCTAGCGCTGCCTTATTAGCAAATTACTAAAAACCAGGTGGCTTAAAACAAGAGAATAAGAGAAATTTAGTCTCTCACAGTTCTGAAGGCCAAAAGTCTGAAGTCAAGGTATTGTCAGGCCTGTGCTCCCTCTGAAGGTTCCAGGGTAGAATTCTTCTTACTCTTCCAAATTCTGGTGGTTCCAGGAGCTCCTTGGCTTATGGCTAGGTCCCTCCAATCCCTGCCTCTGCTCCACATGGTCCTCATTCCTCTGTGTGTGTGTCTCAGATATCCCTGTCTTTTTCTTAGGAAGACACCTGTAATTGGATTTAGGGCCTGTCCTAAGTCCAGTTTGATGTCATCTCCCCGTCCTTACCTTAATTATAAGGATTCTTTTTCCAAATAAGGCCATGTTGACAGTTCTGGGCAGACGTAACTTCTAGTGGCCACCCTTCGACCCACCACGGGAGGGAGGGCATGTTCCTGCCTAGCTGTGTTCTGTAATCATTCTGTGAATGAGCAGGGCTCACAGAGACAGGGCAGCTGACAGCCTTGTCCTAACCCAACCTACTTGCCCTCAAGTGTGGCCCTTGCCTTTGGGCCCTGGGCTCTTCCCACTGGGGGGAAGGGATGCTGTCATATTTCCTGGTTGTACTCATCTGTCCATGAGCACCTGGTTGTTCATGCAGCACCGACTCAGCCTGGCACGGGGGTGGGCATTGAAGGGAGGGGCAGGGAGTCGGAAGGGCCCTGCTCTTTGAAGAAGCTCACAGTATGGACGGAACACGGCTGACCACTGTCATTGTCAGAGGAGCCCTGTGGCTGAGGCCCCTCCTGTTGGTGGGCATCCTGGACCCTTCCAGGAGATGGCATCACACCTCTCCAGGTTCAAGTCTATGCCACCAATTTCCCTTCCTCCAAGGCACCCCTGTAAGATGGGGTGGCTGTTCCGTGTGTTTTCAACAAACCTCACCAGGAACCTGCAAGGCCGTCAGCATTCTGGTTCTCTCACTCATGCAATTGATATATATCTCTAGTTTTCAGTCCCAGCCAGACCCAGTGGTAGATGTTGGGAACTGCGGGGAACCAGATGCACCCTCCCCCCACCCCCCAGAGGAGCTCTCACTGAGTGGAGAGCTGTAGCCAAGGCCATCCCTTGTGTATTTTATCTGCTCCTCTGCAACAGGCACTCAGGACTTGCCTGGGCAAAACCAGGCATCCACATGCTGGGATTTGGAGGGTCCTTAGAAGGCCAGTTGGCATCATGCTCCCAGGCACCACCATAAATCGTTTCATTGAGTTAACTACTGCCCTTTCATCCTCTGTGTTTTATTTATTTTTTATTTTTATTTTTTCGTCTTTTGTCTTTTTAGGGCCGCACCCGTGACATATGGAGGTTCCCAGGCCAGGGGTCCAATCGGAGCTACAGCTGCCGGCCTACATCAGAGCCACAGCAACGCCAGATCAGAGCCATGTCTGCCACCTACACCACAGCTCACAGCAACACCAGATCCCCAACCCACTGCGTGAGGCCAGGGATCAAACCCGCAACCTCATGGTTCCTGGTCGGGTTCATTAACCACTGAGCCACTATAGGAACTCCCATCCTCTGTTTTTTAAATTTCGGATCTCCTTGGGAGGGATGGAATGAATTTCTGAACTCTCTGGTCAAGCATTCATTCATTCATTCACTCATTCCCTGGACAAACATGTATGAGTCACTCTGTGCTTAGGCTCTTTGCAGATATTGTCTTCCTTCATGCTTCCATCACCACCCCCACCCCACCCCGGGTGCAGACGTGCTGGATGCATGGCCTGGGGCTGCAGAGTCAGGAGCAGCAGGTCTGGCATTGGCTTTCCTACGAGTCCTTTCAAGCTAATCCCTGGGACTCCATGCTGCCCGCTGACCCAGCCCTGCTGCAAAGTGGCCCTGCTGTGGGAGACCCCCGCAAAGGATCTCTCATTCTGGGCCCCAGCAAGAAGCGGGAAGGATGTTGATGGATCTCCCCTCTGTGTTCATTTCCACCTGTCCCATTTGCTGGTACCATTTGTCACTGTTGGTGTTGGTTTAAAGGGCTGTGCATGGTCTCATGTGAATGATTTACACCCTGGCTGGCGCACCAGCACATCCAGATCAGGATCAATTACCCCGTTGATGGAACTTCTCATCCCAGAAAAAAAGAAAAATGAGATTTTGCCATTAATTTTCGTAAATGTACTATTCCTGGAGACTCCAGGATCCATTATGGAGAAAAGAATATTCTGGCTCTAAATCATTCAAGTCCCTTTGTCTTTGGAGTAGTGAGACAGCTCATCTGTGGATTTATATCCTATTGTTTTTCAATAGTTACAGAGCTCAGGAGAGACCACCTCAGCCCCAGGACAGGGTATCCAAGGGGGTCAGGGGCAGTTGGGAAGAGCTGAGGGTGACAGGAAAGCTTCCGCTCTGTCTGCTCTTAGCCACACATACTGGTTTCGGAGGCTGCACCTGTTGGGTTCACCCTTCAGCACTTTGGCCTCACCCTCTAGTCTTAACTGTCCCTTGAGCCTCGCATCCCTTTCACAAGCTTTCCAGGTCCCAAAACCTTAGATGGCACTTCTGCTCACTCTTAGCTCACCACCCAGTGACCCAAGCTAAAAATCGCAGTGGCCCATCTCCTCCTGGCTCACACAGATTCGCAGCCATGCTGCTGATTTTATTCTACTTAGATATTTTTCAAATCCATCCCATGTCCCAACCCTGCGCCCTCTGGATTTTTTTTTTTTTCTTTAGGGCCTCACCTGAGGCATATGGAAGTTCCCAGGCTAGGGGCTGAATCAGAGTTGTAGGTACTGGCATATGCCACAGCAATGCAAGATCCAACCTGCATCTGCAGCCTATGCCACAACTTGTAACAACACTGCGTCTTTAACCCACTGAGCAAGGCCAGGGATCAAACCTGCATCCTCATGGCTACAGGCTGGGTTCTTTACCTACTGAAGCACAGTGGAAACTCCCATCTTTATTTTAATCTGCAGCCCTTCTGGTCTGGGCTGCACAGTTACCTTGTATCTTGGTTCCCCCACTCTTGCTCACCACCCAGTGACCCAAGCTGAAAATTGCGGTGGCCCATCTCTTCCTGGCTCACACAGATTAGCAGCCATGCTGCTGATTTAAGGTTAGGGTTCCACCACTCTTGCTCCTCCCTACAGAAGATTATTCTAGAAGGGACACATCTTACTGGGTTCCTACTGTTCTGCTAAGAAGTCTTCTCTGGCTCCCAACTGCTTCCCAGAAATCTAGCCTCTGTAGATTTTCTGCCCTTAGTTGTCTGCCTCTCACCCCCTTGCATGATCTGCTCAAGCACAAACACATTTATTCAGGCCCCAATACCAAGTTATTTCTTGACTCCTCGTCTTTGTTCTCATGTATCCCTCTGCCTGCCTACTCAGGCTTTAACATTCAGGTCAGGGCTCACCTCCAGGAGACCCTTGGTTACCCCACCTGTCACTAAGTTATGTACCTCCTCTGTGTTCCCACATTGCTTTGTGTTCACCCCAACTAACTACTACAAAGGTGGCTTTCTGAGGTTCCAAATAGATATGATTTTGGGAGGGATGACACCTCAGCTCACCACAGGTTGGTGGAAAGACCATCAAACTTGAAGTATGAGACCTTGGGTAGCTGAGTTAACATGGCAGAACCTTAGTTTCCCCATGTGTTAAATGGGAGCGAAATACAGCCAATCTCATTGGGTGCCTGTGAGGATTAAGTGAGATGGTGAATGTAGAAGTGCCCAGTGATGGCACACAGTAGGCGCTTAATAGATGGTACTTTGTTTTCTCATTTCTTCTCACTCTCCCTCTGGCTCTCTTCTTCCACTCAGATGTCATCACAAGTCTCCCAGTGCTGAGTCCACATCCCACCTGATGCCTGCGATGGCTGGGGGTGACATTGATGAGAGCTGGCATTTGTTTACTGTTACTGCATGCCAGGCATTGGGTTCAGGACTTTACATGGGTTCTTTCATTTAAGCCTTGCCCTTTGAGGTCATTCTCCCTGTTTGACCAACAAAGAAGCTAAGATGAGAAAACGGAACTAACTTCAAAGTCACAGTCAAGTGGCTGAGTCAGAATCTGGACCTGGGTCTCCCTGGCTGAAACCCATTCTCTTCCTCATAAAATTTATACATATAATGTTTACTCTCTCAGTACATTTTTTAAAAAGTGAGCCATAAAAGTTAATATAGCTTTTGATTCTGTAATCTGGAGTTTCTCAATCTTGTCATTATTGATATTTGGGGCAGAATAATGGTCTGTTATGGGGGGGGGGGTTCCTGTGCCTTGTTGGACATTTAGCAGCATCCTTGGGCTCTACCCACCAGATGCAAGGTGCCCCCCCAAGTTATCACAATCAGAAATATCTCCAGACACAGCCAAGTGTTTCCTGGGGAGCAAAATACCCCATTAATAGCTCTCTAACCTCATCCTCACAGTAACCCTTAAGGTAATGCCTGTGATACTCCCCATTTTACAGATGATCAAACTGAGGCTCGGGACAGGTGGGCGGGTGATGTGATGTCCCTCGGGTCACAGGAAAACTCTAGTGGGGGTCACATCAAGAAGAGAAAAATTCAAGGGGAGGTGGAAGAGGCAGCCTACACCCTACACGGGAAGGAAACAGTAGAAGTTCCAGCAAAGCCCAGTCCCAACCTTTCCGAGACCCAGAGGCTACTTCACAGCAGAATCTAATTCTGAGTGGAATGGAAGGCCTCACTGCCAACTGTGTACTTTTAATAATGTTTAAATAAAACATGGGAGCATGGGTGTGATCTCTGCACCAAGCCTGGCTTGTCAGCAGCCCGGGCAAAGTCATAAATAGTTAATAGACAACCACTTACGGCTCTACTTCTGTTAAACCCAGCATCAATTATATATGGCTTATGAATTATTTATTTGGTGTTACTTTGGGGTATATTTTCCACCTTTGGGGGAACAAGTGAAAAGGAATATGAGGCCTAAAACAGCTGAGGGGATGGCTCCCTTCTGTTCTGGTGAACTTCCCTCTAAGGGGAAAGCCTCCCACTGACGCGAGGGAGAGGTTCCGGTGGACTTGGATCTGAGGAGAGCGTGTGCTGGCAGATGCTAACAACTGGCTCTCCAGGGCAGGCGGAGCCTGGCTTGTGGTGTTTTCCAGTCTCTGTGGTGCCAGCCCCCCACCCCTTACCCCGACTCCGGGCTGATTTCTAGCCAACAATGTGCCCTCGCTGAGTGTGGAATTGGGAAGCCATCCATAGCAGCCAGCTGTCATATAAGCTTCTCCACCATACAGATATGATGGCATAAATAGCTTCAAAAGCACGGTAAAGTTTTAGTACCATTAGGAAGCAGCGTATTTTGAGTATGTGTTACCTTTGTTTTTAACATGACTTACTTAATTGTAAGCTGATGTTATTCGAGTTTTAATAATGCGTCATCACATGTAACATCTGACTTGCAAAATTCCTGAAAATTCAGCCGTCAGCTCTTGCAAGCCCATCAGAGCTGGTCCCTGCACACCATAGCCTTGGGGTCTCCTTGGGGTGGGCTCACCCTGCCGCTGTTAGGAGGCTGGGAGTGGGCAGCGGGGAGGGGCAGGTGCTTGGAGGCAGGAGGCTCGTGGCTCATGTCTTGTTTTAAGCCAGGTTATTTCATGAGAACTCTGTCCTCTTGAGGACCTTCTTCCACCTCATGTATGAGACGGATGTGATCAGATCTACTCAGAAAGACCCAAGCAAGTCCCCCCACTGTGCTTCTCACCCCGCCTGTCACATGAC
The DNA here is from genome assembly GCF_016906955.1 of Phacochoerus africanus. NCBI lineage: Eukaryota > Metazoa > Chordata > Mammalia > Artiodactyla > Suidae > Phacochoerus > Phacochoerus africanus. Next base: position 43,746,136 of record NC_062558.1, read on the forward strand.
TGTCCCCAAAGGCCTGCTGGCTCCTTTCTCCTCCCTCTGGTTCTTTCTTTTTGTCTTCTGAGAATCTGGCCACAGCTGGTAAGGGCTTCAGAAAGCCCAAAGCCAGATTCTGTTTAGTATTTATGTTGGCTTTTGCTTTTGGTTTGTTTTGGTTTGGGGGCCTGCCCAAAGACTCCTGTTTTCCAAACTCTCAGTCAGAACACAGCCCCTCCCACAACCTCCCCCACCCACCCAGGGCATCCACCAAACCCAGACTGAAGGGTTTCATTTTAAAAACTCTTGGTGTTCCCCCCGCCCCCACCAATGGCTCTGAACTTCAGAGCATAAAGATGAATTATTTTGGCTGAGAAATGAAGTATTTAAAACGGCATTCCATATGGAGGGCACTGGGGGCCATGAGCAGGGTGTAAATAACACCTTTTATAGCTCTCCTGACAGGGAAATAGCTCTCCTAATTACTGCCCCGTTATCTCAGTGTGATCCAGAATGGCCCAACACGTTTATAAACTGTTCGTACACTGTCTCACTCCCCACTAGGAACAGCCTCCCGCATCCTCAGCTGGCAGGGGAGGAGGCAGCCTCTGTATCACCCCTTCCAGGCACCATGGTCTCCTGCTCTTCTCCCTACAAAGGTTTCTGTACAAAAGAAACTTGGTCCTGGAGTTCCCATCATGGCTCAGTGGTTAACAAACCTGACTAGTATCCTGAGGACGTGGGTTCAGTCCCTGGCCTCGCTCAGTGAGTTAAGGATCTGGTGTTGCAGTGAGCTGGGGTGTAGGTCGCAGATGTGGCTTGGGTCCCGCGTGGCTATGGCTGTGGCATAGGCCAGCAGGTAAGGCTCCAATTTGACCTCTAGCTTGGGAACCTCTATATACCACAGGTGCAGCCCTAAATACACAAAAGACAAAAAAAAAAAAAAAAAAAAAACCCAAAAAAACAAAAACAACTTGGTCCTAAAAGGGACTTAGAACCCATTATCGCCAGCTGCAGACACGTTTCTGAAACGGAGCTCTTCCAGGCTCTCCTAATTCCACATGGTGAATGTGCTTGTCTCAATTCAAGAGGGGTTATCATCTAATGAAATGAGTTTCTTTGCATCTGCCTCCGAGATGAGATATCTGGGTAATAATATCTATTACGGGAAGCCTACCTAGGAATAATTGGGTCTATTACTCCCTGACTTGTGGCTTTGTTTTTGCATCGAAAACAGGCTCTCCAGTAATTAATCAGAATTTAAAGTTGCTAATACCAATTACAAATAGCACATGGAGTTTGGAGATGGCAAACGGAGGAGCAAATACTAATTTTGTCCCCGGAGACTTCATCATTTGAACTTTTGTCGCTTTAGACTTGCTGGAAATCAGAGTAACTTAACTCCCCATAGTCAATTACTTATAAAAAAAAAAGGAAAAGAAAAGTGGGGGGAGATAGTGATTGAATGGTGCAGGTATACATTAAATTATTGAACTAAATCCAATTGAAATTGTTTAGATAAGATTAAGCTACACTTACTGTATGTCAGAGAGGCTTGGGAAGGTTAATCTTCACAAGCAAAAGCTTGATCACCGTCGCAGTTGGACACCTGCAGGAGATGGTGGTCCTAAGGAAATCCAGGTAGCCCTGCGTCAGACTCTTCCATGTTCTGAAGTCATCTCATAATTTGGTTCGAAAGGGAATTAATGTCTTTTTGGCACTCTTGGTGGTTCTGTTTTGTTTTGGGGGCTGAGCTCAAGCAATGAGAAAGTAGAAGGGTGAAGGGGACCTCAGAACTTGAGGAGAGAACAAGCAGTGGTAAAGAAAATGGTGTTCTTTGGCCAACTGGCTGTTTTGGAGCCGCAGGTGTACGTTAAATGAAGATGCATGAGTGAACTGGTCTAAATGATGGCTCTTTTGGTTGTAAGTAACAGAAACAAAACTCAAATTGGCTTAAGCCAAAGGGAATTTATCAGTTCATCTAATGAACTGGTCCTTTACAGACGGAAAAGCATTTACCTTTACCCTTGAACCTTGCTTGGCGCATGGCGGGCATGAAAAAATTCACATTGAATGAAGAGCAGCTTGACAGAAGCAGCAGAGAAATAGAAGTTAGGAGACTAGATGCAGATGTCAGTGCTGTTGCTTCCCTACTGTGTGATTTTGGCCTAGATGCTCACCTTCTCTGTGTCTCTGCTGTCTTATAAAGTGGGGCTAATCATTGCAGCTCCCTCACAGCATTTCATGGAAGATTTAATGAGATGATGCATTTAAAAGCTTCTCACAGTGTCGGGCACAAAGCAGACTCACTGTCATCATCATTATCATTATCACAGTCTTAATCTGTTTCAGCTGCTATAACAAAACACCATAGACTGGGTGGCTTATAAACAACAAAAATTTAGTGCTCACAGTTCTGGAGGCTGGGAAGTCCAAGGTCAGGGCACCAGCATAGTCCCATATTGGTGAAGGTTCTCTTCCTGGTTCATAGCTGTTGCCTTCTTGCTGTGTTCTCACACAGTGGGAAATCTAGGGATCTCTCTGCCTTCGTTTACAGAAGCACTGATCCCATTCATGAGGGGTCTATCCTCATGACCTAATTCCCTCCAGAGGCCCTGCCCGCTAAAACCATTACCTTGGGGGTTAGGATTTCAGAGTATCAGTGAGGTGGGAGCAAACATTCAGGCCAAGCGGTCATCATCACCATCACCACCATCATCCCTACCACCATCGCCATCCTTAGTGCCATCACCACCCCACCACCTTCGTTGTCATCACTATAACCGTCATGCCCACCATCATCAGCATCACCACTCCCACCATCACTGCCATTGCCATCATCATCCTCATCACTGTCATCATTATCACCACCACCATCCTCACCAGGACAGTGAGACCCAGAGCAGAGAGCGCAGAACAGCCCCCTCGAGAATAGGCAGGCTCTGAGCTTCAGAGCAGAGGCATAAGCCTAGGCAGTGGTTAAATCCTTTCCAGGTTGACAAATTTGGGAGTTCTGCCCCCCACGTGCTGCTTCTCTCCCCTTATGACTTGTGGGTTCATAGATGCCTCCTTATTTGTTCTCAGTGTTCTGGGCACCAGCTTCATTGGAATTCTGTTCTTTCCCCAGCCTTGTCTTGGCTGCATTCCAGGTAAATGACGTGGAGCCCATCCCGCTGCATGTCACCTCTGCCGCCCGCTCAGATAATTAGAATCAACACATTCATTTCCCTAACAGCATTCTTGTCTCCCCCCCGAAAAGTTTTCAGATGGAAGAAGAAAGGCAAAAACAAGCTACATCTGTCCTTGTTCAGGCAATTTGCAGCTGTCCGCAGCTGACATCCACCCAGCTGGGCAGCTGAGCCAGGCTTCCTGTTTGCTTTTAGGGGGAGATGACGCGGTCGATGCTGTTATTAGAGTTTGGCAGTGGTTTAGACACAAAGCATCCTACTGGAGGGAAGCTTATAAACAGACACTTAGGGGGAATCCTTCAGACTCCTGCCTTTGTGAACTAATTGCTTGGTGGGTGGGGAGAAAAAAAGAAGGCTGATGTGACTTCTAAGTAAACAAAAGGAAAAAAAGTCAGAAATAAGATGGTATTCACTTCTTCCTGAGAGCCTGGCCAAACCTCACGAGGTTGTGCCCAGGTAGCAACTAAATGCACTGTGCCAGGGAATAGCAAGTGTTTTCTGTAAAGGGCCAAGTACTAAATATTTTAGACTTTGCAAACCATGCTGTGTCTGTCACAACCACTCTGCTAGAGCACAAAAGCAGCCCAAGACAATGCCTCAGTGAACAAACATGCCTGTCAATAAAACTTTATTTACAAAACCAGACAGGCGATGGGCCAGATTTGGCTCAGAGGCTATGGTTTGCCAGCTCCTGCCTTAAGCTCTCTTGGAAGGAAAAGCAGAGTAGGGAATGGACAGCAGAAAGAGATTGCAATCACCATGGCACTAGCCCTTGCAGACTGTGTGGACAGGGCAAGTCATCTCCTTTCTTTGAGCCTCAGTTTCCTTATCTATAAAGGGGTTCTGAGGTAACCTGGAGATTGAAGGAGTGTCTTTTTTTTTTTTGCCTTTTGCCTTTTCTGGGGCCGCTCCCACGGCATATGGAGGTTCCCAGGCTAGGGGTCTAACCGAAGTTGTAGCTGCCGGCCTACATCAGAGCCACAGCAACTCGGGATCCAGGCCACGTCTGCGACCCACACCACAGCTCAGGGCAACACTGGAGCCTTGACCCACTGAGCAAGGTCAGGGATCGAACCCGCAACCTCATGGTTCCCAGTCAGATTCATTAACCACTGAGCCACAATGGCAACTCCTTGAAGGAGTGTCTTCCACATACTAAATGTCAGTAAACTATAACTCTTCCCAGTCCCCACCTCCTCACCCCTGCTAAAAATCACCAGGGAGTAAAAACTGTCGAAGGCTGCCTGGTGATTTCCCGTCTGCCCCAACCTTGGGTTAAGGACTGGTGATGCCAATCTTCTGGTAGCTTGAGAGTGTGGTATCTCTGAGTGTCCCCAGCTGTCCCCTGTTCATTTCCCCCAGGGCCCTCCCACCGCAAGACCTGCCCTGGCTCAGCCTACCCCTGTGCATCCCAGGGGTACTGCCTTTGCTGGAAGAACTCAAGTATGCAAATCAAGAGTCTGTGTTAGATGGAGTAGTTTATGTGGGAGTTTAATGTGGGGCCAACATTAAAGACTTGCTGCAGGTCAAGGACACTGTTTCACGTCTGATATTATCTCTGTGTTTTAACTGGTCTGATTTTTAGATGGGGGCTGTAGGATACTTCTGACTTTTGTGTGATGATGCTGATAGTTAAGACTCACTTAACCAGAGGCGGGAATGAAGACTGCTCTTCATCAGGAAAGGGTAAAAAGAACCTTGATTTGTGATTCTGCGGGTTTATGTATTTGTCCTGTTACGATGTTGGCTGGAGGTTGATTGTAAATTGAGTTATGTATAGTTTGTATTTACTTATTATTGTTGTCAGCATTATGATTATTATTTACATAACAGCCTACCATTCATGCCAGGCTGAGGCATAGTTTGAACACGATGTTATTTCATTTTCCCAAACTTCTTGTGACTTTCCTCCAAATCAGTGTCCTTCTCAGACCAGCAGCCGTGGCCAGTTATCTCAGGCCCCATCCCACACCTTTGAGTCGTGTTTTGCCTTTTAACCAGACCCTCAGGTGACTCAGACAGACAGGAGGGGCCCTGGTGTAGGTACCTCACCACGACTATATTATGGGTGAGAAGACGAGAGGTTAGAGACCAGGCTTCTCCCTTTCAGACCACGGTCACACTGTCTGCTGCCCAGTTTAGCTTATGGTTCCTGCCTTTGTATCAGTGATTTGTTTGTTTTGCTTCTGTATCTCTTCCCCCAGTAACACCATCTACTTCTGATGGTTAAGAATCACTTTCTTCTTAACTCTTCCAGAGTGGGGCCCCAAAAGTTAACCACACACCCGGGAGGGGTTCAGATATCTACTGCCCTGAGACAATTGCATGCGTAAAACTGAGACTCTGCCATCTTGAAAGAGGGATGGTGGCTCTTGGTAGCAATCCCTGGGGTTTCCTGGGTGCATCTCTCCCTCCTCTAATGTTCAGAGCTGTAGATCTTTAGAATATAGAATAATAACACCTCTTGGAGTTCTCATCGTGGCACAGCGGAATGAATCTGACTAGGAACCACAAGGTTGCGGGTTTAATCCCTGGCCTCTCTTAGTGGCCTAAGGATTCCGCATTGCCGTGAGCTGTGGTGTAGATCACAGATGCAGCTTGGATCTGACATGGCTGTGGCTGTGGCATAGGCTGGCAGCTACAGCTCTGATTTGACCCCTAGCCTGGGAACCTCCATATGCTACAGATGCGGCCTTGAAAAGCAAAATAAGTAAATAAGTAAAAATAACACCCCTTGGGATCTTAGCATCCTTGGACACAGAAGCACAGAACTCAAAGGCTCTTAGAACCTGGGAGTTTCTCCAGCTTTCTCCCCCAGTGCAATGGTTTTGGCACACTGGGCAGGTGAAGCACACTGGTTTCCCGGATACTTAGATTATTTTCCACCTCACCACATGCATGTGAATCCTCTGGAATGGTGTTGTTCAGTGTGGTAGTTATTTTCCTCATGGTAAATTAAAATTAAATAAAACTAGAAATTGAGTTGCTTAGTTGCACCAGCCACCTAGGGTGTGCTCAGTAGCTGCGGAAAGCAGGCACGATTGTTTTGTGTAGATTCTTGGTTCTGTCTTATTCTCAGTCCCTTCCAGACTTTCTCTGGGTAGAGTTAGCCAGGCTTCATGCATGCCGCTTCGTTTCCAATCCTCTTTTTTTTTAACGCCCATGTGGCTTTTTTTTTTTTTTTTAAATCGTGCCATTGCCATAATGAGGGAGGCTTGATTTGGGACTAGAGCATGCTCAGCGGGTCTCATTTGGGTCCTCAGCTCCTTTAGGTTAAACCCCATTTGTGCCTGGAGCCCCCTAGTCCTGGGACGGCCAGGCTGCAGGCATTGTCACCCACACCCTGCACTGCTTCCAGTTTTCCAACAAGGTCCCCCCAACCTGCACACCTGCCTTCATTTTTTTTTTTTAAGTGAACTTGCTAGCTAACCCTTTCATTGTCTGCTAATTAATATCCATAACTTTCCCTCCTCTAATGCAACAGCACTTCCTAGCTATCAGTCTGGCTACCCAATATTCAGCAATGTGGAATCTTGCACTTGGAATGATGGCACCCTAGGACTGCAGTGCTCAAACCTCAGATCTTCCAGCCACAGAATCTGAGGACCTGCAGAATCTTGAATCACTGGACATACATAATGTTGAAGTCTGGTCAAGTCAGACCATCTGCCTTTGCCCCTGGCACAGTGCCAAAACGACTGAATGTCATTGATGTCATGCAGCTCAACCTAATAGAAATACTGAACATCTGAATCCGCACGTTCTGAGAATCATCAGCTCCTAGTGCTACAGAATGTAGAACTTCAAGAGTTTAGAATAGGGGCCAGGTAAATTTTCAGCTCTGGGGACCATAGAGTCCCTCTGTCTCAACCTCTGATCTCCAACAGCAGCTGCAGACAAGCTGTTAACGAACAAGAGTGGTCGTGGTCCAGTAAAACTTTATTTACAAACACAGGCACAGGCCAGGTTTGACACCAGGGGCCATAGTTTGCACCTTGTTCTGGATAAAAGTTGAAAGGGTGTCATCAAGTGCTAAGATCTGCACAGGAAACTCACAGACCTACTTTAGACATTCCCACGGGTCCCACTCAAATACAGGGCCATTTTTTAAAACTTTATTTTATTCAAGTATAGGTGATTTATAGCGTTGTGTTAATTTCTGCTGTACAGCCGAGTGATTCAGTTATGCGTATGTATCCGTTCTTTTTCATAGTCTTTTCCACTAGTTTGTCATAGGATACTGATTATAGTTCCCCATGCTATACAGTAGGACCTTGTTTATCCATTCTGTATATACTAGTTTGTATTTGCTAATCAACATAGGGCCATTTTTAGGACAGTTTTGCCCAGTTCAGACCACATCTCTCCCAGGACAGCATCTGGCCTCCAGAGAGGGAATGAGGGGAAGACAGGGCTTGGAGGGGCTATAGCTGACATGCTCCCTGGTGCTGGGAGAGAGCCAAAGAGCCGAGTCTCTGATGAGGAAAACTAGTGAGAGGCTGTTGGAATCACGCCTGCCTTCCTAAAGTGCTGGTCTCCCCGAGCCAGGCCCCTGGATGAGAAGCAGGAGATGACCCTGAGTGCCTGGGAGGGCAGGAAGGATAGACCTGAGAGAGCTGGGGGCCCAGCTGCAAGATGGACCTGATGAGGCTTTTCATCTGAGAGGCATGTGCCAGTGGGCCGTGACCTTGAGAGGTGGAAGGGAGAGAGAGTGCACCACTTGTCGGTTGTTTTTCCTTCCTGCTGGGTCAGTAAGTGAGTAAATGGACCATGAGTGGCCAAGTGCTGGTGTAATTTTAGATTCCATCAAAAGGAAGATCACAAAAGTGTACGGAGGGAGCTTCTTTCCCTGTCTCCATGGCTCCCTGCTGGGAGCCCAGGCTGGCTAATGTCACAGTCAGAGAAGGGCAGCCGGGAGGAGGGCAGGGTGGTCCGGGAACTCACATTCACTGCCTGTGTGCTCGCTGAGGCTGACCTCGCCTGAGTGGAGTTTTCCACGCGCCATCTAATTAAATTTGCACTTTCAACCTTCTGAGCCAGGTAGTGTTTTTATCTCTATTTTACACAGTTTAAAGAGGCTTACAAAAGGTGAAGTGACTTGCCCAAGGCAGGATAGCTAGAAAAGACTGGCACCAGGACATGAAAGCTGTCTCTTGGATGCCAAAACCTATGCTCTCGATCACAGTGCTGGGTGTTTCTGAAATATCATCACCGGGGGATGTTGTTAAAATGCACAACCTGAGCCAGCAGGTCTACGACAGGGCCCGAGAGGCTGCATTTCTCACTGGCAGCCTGGAGCTGCTGCTGCAGGCCCAGGGGCGGCCTTTGGAGTGGCTGGCACAACCTCCTCCTTGCTCCTTATGCCAGACCCGCTGAAGTCACAAAAGGGGGAGGTTTCTGCTTTTAAGATGGGGTCACAGTAGGAAGCAGTTCATTCAGGATTCAGATTCACATCTGACTCCTCCAGCATCTGTGTCTTTTCTAACATGACGTCTCCCACCTTGCATTATGCCTTTAGCTTGGCTCTCAGCCGGGGCCAATTGTGTACCTCAAGAAATATTTTGCAACATCTGGAGACATTTTAGGGGCTAGGGTGCTGCTCAACATCCTTAAATGCGGAAGACTGTTCCCCTGACCCCCGTCCACAAAGAATCATGTCACCCCAATGTCCGTCCTGCTGAAGTTAAGAAACCCTGCCTTCTTCAGTCCAGAAAATAAAAATCCATCCTGAACCCCACTCTGGAGGCCACACAGCGCCCTTGAATTACAAAAGCATTTGAAACCCTCCCAGAAAAATAGCATGGATAAAAGAGAACTGTAACTACCAGAAAAGTCCACTTCCCAGTCAGTGGGCGGAACTTTCCACCACTTGGAAAGGAGGCCATGGTGGGTGTCTGTGTCTCTGTAACATCCTCTTGCCTCAGCAGATGGAAGCCCGTCACGTCTAGAAACCATTGTCTTAATCTCTAGTCATTATCACGCCTGGCAGCCCACTGTTTTTCGGCGTCTTTTGCTGTTTGTGTTGAACACACAGTTTTCCCTGACAGTAGCTCCCACCTCCACCCGTTGTTTCTCAGCCAGACGGGCGGCATTGACTTGATCCAAGCACGGGGAAGGCCAGGATCTGGCATTGATTGCCAATACCAATAATTCCAGTCTGGGTTCTGCCTGATTGATCCTGGAGGGCAGGGGACATATCTAATAATGCAAAACTATTGATGAGGGTTGATATTCTGGGTGGCAGTGGGGGTGGGGTTGCTTCTCCTGGGCGCCTGAGTTGATCGGTGATGGCACTTTGGTTTGTTGAGAACAGCAGCCGCTGGGACTTCAGTGGTGAGGGGGGCCTGCCCTCAGGTTGGCCTGAAAAAAGAAGGCGATCTGAAGAGGGAAGAAGCAGTGTGATAAATACTGTTTTGTATGCATTGAGCTCTTCACAGTTTACAGGCACCTGCAGGAGACTTGGGCCTCACAGAATACTGTGTCGAAGGCAGGGAGGAAGCTGATGCTGATGCCTGCCGGGCAGGTGGGGGACGTACTGGGGATGTGCCCGCTGGTGCATGGGGACCCACTGCAGGTGTGGGACGGGTTTCCAGGTCCGGAAGCTGGTGTGGAGCCCTGTGCTGACCGCCCCCTTACCCGCACCAGCAGTGCCCATCCAGCCTAGCATCGGGCTATGGCCGTGGGGGTCACTGCTGGCTCGGATGACTTTATTCAAGAGGCCATCTTCTGGCTCCTGTGTCCCTAGGCAGTGTCTGCAGTCCCCAGACACGTCCCTCCTGGACCCATTGGGCACATGTGGATGCTGACAACAATGAGACCTAATCTTCCTGGTGGGTGGCACATGGGCAGTAATGATTTTATCTGATTCTCAGGCATGTTCACATGACTTGTGACCTGGCAGTGAGGGAGTGGGACAAAATATGAGCATGTTTTGGTGGAGAGGGGGCTGGAAGAACGTGGAAGGACTGCATTTGGGGCATTAAACTAGTGTGGCCAGTGGACTATGAGACTGAGGTCACCAGATGCCAAAATGAGGCATGTGAGAGGGTAGATGGGGGAGGGGGAGTGCTGTCATCATGGGGAAACCCCCCAAACTTGCCACATTTCACAAGGAGTCACCCAGTAATTCTGAGGACAGCAAAGGGGCTGTTGTTTATTGAGCATAAAACTTGCTATGTTTTAGGTAGTGTTTCAAGCACCTTCTACCCCAGAATCTGCAACTAGTTCCCTCAGCAAAGCGCTGTAAAGTGATGCTCCCACTTTTCAGATGAGAAAGCTGAGGGTCAGGTGGATGGATAGGTGACAGACTTGCCCAGGGCCATGCTGGAAGGCGGTTGAGCTGGCTTGCAAGGCAGAGTCTGTGTAAGTCCTTCGGCCTGCTGCCCCTGCCACAAATGTGAAGCTGGGAGAATCTAATGCTGAAGTATTTATGCTGACTTCTAAGCTCCAGGTACTGCATGAGGCCTTTGGGATATTAGGCTGACTATAACCCTATTCATAAGGAGCTCATTACAGCAAGAAATCAGAAATTGGAAATTAATTGCAGTCTGATGGGGTGTGTGCTTCTCCCAGTGACTTGTACCAATACCCAGAGGTGAAAGTGACTGATTATACCCAGGAGAGCCAGGGGTGCCATCACAGAAGAGTTGACTCTGGAATGGGTCTTGAAGGATGAATAGGAGTTCACTTGTCAGAGCAGAGAGGAGCATTTCAGGTGGAGGAATGGTAGGTGCAAAGGCACAGAGGCATGAAAGGACACAGTGTATTTGGGCACTGGTGAAGACTGGGAATTACTGATGTGTGGGTGTAGCATGGGCAGTGGGAGGAGGGGAACCTTGGAAGGTGGGTTGGGAGAAAGCCTGTGAAGGGCTTGCTAGGATGAACCATACAGCCTGGACCTGGGGAAATGAAGAGGCACTGAAGGCTCTGAAGCAGGAGAGGACTTGATTGAAATAGAGATTTGCCCTTGGATGCTTTATGGACCATGGGTTGGAGAGGGGGCCGGACTGAAGGAGGAGTACCAGTTTAAGACAACGAGAACCCTTGGGAGTTAGTGGTGGAAACCACATTTACACAGGAACGAAGAGCAGGGGAAAGATGAAGAGATCAGCCCACTGTATTGATGGATAAGAGATGGGACCAGGGGTCCAAAGTAATCAGTTGTTCTCACACTTTAACTTCTTTGGATGCTAAACCCAGAAGCCACTTGAGAAGTTTTAAAGTCCATTTTCTCTGTTTCCACCATCACATGAGGTAGTGGGCTGAGGAGATCTATGAGCTTCATTTCCATTTAAATTGAAATAAGACGTGTCAAAGGTGGCTTGATAATCACTTCGTGGAACAGTGTCCCTCTGATGTAGCAGCATAGTGTCGGTGTAGGCAATACAGATAATTTTTGCATTTGAGACTTAATTCCATTGATATAATTATTCGTCTGTCAGGAAGATTGGATGGCACAGATATGTCATATTTGCATTTGAGCAAAAAAAAATCAAATGCCTTTTTTTTTTCCTTTTTCCAGGAAGCAATTGGGTAGGCAGCTCTGGGCAGCAGGAACTGGGTTGTGTGGGGTCCACTGCAGGTTAGGGTGTCTTCTGCAGCTTTTGAGGGCCCTGTGGGTGTCAACCTGGAGAGGATTGGACTCCAGTGACAGTTCTTTGTCCCTTTCTGAAGATGCTGCAGCAAAGGTCACAGGTTCAGGTAGTTTTAGGACTGAGAAAGCAGTGAGCTCTAAGTAGTTGGGGCTATAAGGAGCTTTAGAGAGGTTTTTTTGCTGTTGTTTTTTTGTAACAGTTTTATCTGCAAACTTTGTGATTCTTAAGACTCATGGCAGAGTTGCCTGCTAATGTCTGGAAGCCAGATTGCCCTCCCCTCCCTGTCCCCATCCTTCTGGCCCCAGTGACCCTCAGCTACGCTCCCCTTCTGTGTAGGGTCTCGTGCCCTCCCAAGGATGCTGTGCCTCTGCCACTCCCAACCCATCAGGGGAAGTGTGGGCCCTGAGAATCAAGTACAGAGCCCTCTTCTCACCATCGCAGCCCCAGTCCATGGCACTGTTACCACTCAATAAAATGACAGCAAAATACTAGCTGAGCCAGTATTTAGGCAAAAATGGCTTCTCCAGGAGTTCCCATCATGACTCAGTAGAAACAGATCTGACTAGGATCTATGAGGACACAGGTTCGATCCCTGGCCTTGCTCGGTGAGTTAAGGATCTGGGGTTGCTGTGAGTTGTGGTGTAGGTTGCAGACATAGCTTGGATCTGGCATTGTTGTGGTTGTGGTATAGGCCCTAAGCTATAGCTCTGATTTGACCCCTAGCCTAGGAACCTCCATATGCTGTGGGCATGACCCTAAAAAGACAAAAAAACAAAGACTTATTCAAAGTGTGTAAATGGAGAGAGGAGGGGGCAGGCACTTTCCCCCAGAGACCTGGGTAGGAAAGGCTAGAGTTATAGTTCTGCTTCTGACACCCAATGGCCCAGCACACCTTGGCCATATGGCTTCCTGCCCTGAGCCTCAGTGTGGGCCCCGGGTATATGCTCTGTGTAGTGTCCACAGAGGTTACGGGCGGGATGTTTGGGCATGTGTAGCAAATACACACATCAGAGACTTTGTGCAGGCCAGATCTGTATCATTTAGATTTTGAACAGCCCATGTTACCTAACTTTCCAGAAAGCTGTAAAGGCCTTCAGGCAATAGCTGGGGGCATTTTAAAACAATCAGCCTGGAAAATGAGAAGGAAAAGGAAAGAGAGTAAGCAGGCACCCAGAGCCCCCACGCTCTTTTGCCTGGAGATAACCGAGAAGGCTGGCAGGCCAGCTGGAGGGGTGGGCTGGGGGGCCCAGGTCCCCTGCTTGTCTGCGTGGCTGATAGCTCCACTCTGCCCTTTCCAGTAGACCTCTTTCACCTGTGTGTGTGTCACGCACATGCAGAAGTAAACACCGGATGGAACTACACCAACATGGTCATCAAGAGGGGTTGTCCCAAGTAACGGACTTAAGGGCTATTTTTAGTGGTTTTTTTTTCAACTTTCTTTATTCTCTAAATTCTTTATACCGAACCCTATCAGAACCAGAAAAGAAACATTACGGTGTGTAAAAGAAAAAGGAGAGATCTCATGGTGTTATGTTAATTTGCTTGGGCTGCCATAACCAAATACCACAAACTGGGTGGCTTTGCCACACAGCAGTTTATCGTCTCATATTCTGGAGATTCAAAATCTGAAATCAAGATGTTGGCAGGGCCTTGCTCCCCGGAAGGTGCAAGAGCAGAAACTGTTTCATGCCTCTGTCCCGGTGGTTTGCTGGCAATCTTTAACGTTCCTTAGATTCGAGATGCATTCATTCAGTCTTCTGTCTACACGTGGCACACTCCCTGTATCTTCAGGTTATCTTCCCTCTGTGTGTGTCTGTCTCTGTTTCCAAATTTCCCTCTCTTCATAAGACCACCAGTCCTACTGGTTACGGCCCCCTCTCATGACCTCATTTTTTAACCTGATCACCTCTGGAAAAACCCTGTCTCCAGATACAGTTGCCTTCTGAGGGACTGGGGATTAGGACTTCAGCATATTTTGGGGGGAGGGGAGGCATACATCAGCCTATAAACCAATGTGTTCCTAGAAATGAGAAGGAGTTCAGGGTTCCTGCCAGACTGTCTTTTGTGGGTGGGAGTCAGTGGAGATGGGGCCTATATGAGAAGGAATTTCAGTGTTAATGGGATAGCCAGCTTCTAAGACAGTTCTCAGAGGTCTCCACCTCTGGTGTTCACACCCCTGTGTAGCCTCCTCCCACACTGACCGGTAATAATGATATGTCACGTTGACACTAGGTTATAACTGGCCTGTGGTGTTTGCCTTGCTCTCTCTTGGATCACTTGCTCTGGGGAAGCCAGCCACCACTTTGGGAAGACACTCAGGCAGCTCAGTGATTGGCCCCCGTAGCAGGGAACTGAGACCTACAGCCAAGAGCCAGGCCAGTGAATTTTCTTGGAAAGGATTCTCCAGCTTCACGGGAGCCTTCGGGCAACCGTAGCCCTGGCTGACAGCTTCACTGTGACCTCATGACACATTGTGTATTAATTTTCAATTGCTGCTGCAGTAAAATACCGCAAACATAGTAGCTTTAAAATAACACAACTTAGGAGTTCCCTTGTGGTGCAGTGGGTTAAAGATCTGGTGTTGTGTCTGCAGCAGCTTGGGTTGAGATCCCTGTGGTGTAGGTTCAAGATCCCTGGCCTGGGAACTTCCACATGCCTTGGGCATAGCCAGAATAAAATAAAATAAAATAACACAACTTATTCTCTGATTGTCATGAAGGTCATAAGTCCAGAATGAGTCTTAGGGGTTAAAATCAAGGTGAAAGTGGAATTGGTTCCTTCTAGAAGCCCCAGGGTACCATCCACTCCTGGTCTTCCTGCTTCTAGAGACAGCCAGCATTTCTTGGCTCCTGGCTCCATCACCCTCATCTGCAATTCCCTCCTCACAGCTGCTTTCTTCCCCACTGACCCTCTTGCCTCCCCTTTATAGAGACCTTTGTGATTACATTTATACGCCACCCAGATAATCCAGGCTAACCTCTCATCTCAAGATTTTTAATTTAGTCACATCTGCAAAATTCCTCTTGCCATCTAAACATATTCATGTGTTTTTGGGGTTAGGACATAGACACCTTTGGGGGTCATTATCCATCCTACCCTAAGCCAGAACCACACACAGAAACCACCTCTGAATTCATGACCCATAGAAAACTATGAGAGATAATGAATGACATTTGATGTATCAAAATGACTAGGCATTGAGGCAGTTTGTTACGTAGCAATCCATCACTTATACAGACTAGGGGGCTGTAATTCATCTTTTGGTTCTATAACACTTGACAATCATAGCTGGATTTCTTGTAATACTGTCTTTGAAAGATGCAAGTAGAAAAGTGTGCAAATCAAACATGTACAGTTGGGTGAATTTTTACAAACTGGAAACACCCTCGTCTGTCTTTAATAATGAAGCCTGGCTACAGCCCAGATGCTTTTTTGCTCTGTACCAGTAATCCTCCTGTTTGTGTTCAGGTTCATTCCCACCCCTTCTCTGCTCTGCTCTAAATTGCAGAACCGTTTTCCTAACTTGCCTTCTTGTAGGTTCAGCCAATGAAAGGCAGCGAGGGACAATAAAACCTAAGGGGAGGAGAGGAACTGGGGTATCTCTTCTTGTCTCACACTGCCTGGGAGTGAGAGGATGTCCCTGGCTGCAGTTTGGCCTCTGTAATTCCACATCCCATAAGGTACTCTTCCCCATGAAGTCAGCTTCCACTGGGCAGCCCTGAGGTTGCCTGCTGGATGGCTCAACTTCTGGGCTTTTCCTTCCAGCCCTAGGTTGGCGGTGCCTTCCTGCTCTTGCTAATCTCTCCTGGCTTCACATCTTTTTCATCACCTGGAAAACCAATTCCCTATATTAAATTCCTTTGGTTGAGTGATCTAGAGTGATTTCTATTTTCCTGACTGATACAGGCTCCTTGGAGGCATTGCATTAAATCCTCCCGGCTTCAACAAAAAAGGGTCAGGTTCATAGAATTCATTTTCTGAAAAATGAGGCTATCCTCACTATAAAATCCCCGCAGGCTTCATATTTTCAGAGTCTTTACTTTGAAAGAAGGAAATGGGAACATTTGTTACAGATCAAATATGTGCCACAGTGTTAGGTATACCAGATGTATGCAGTTTTATGTTATTTCATTTGTTCCTTGCAATGCCTTTTATCGTGGATAATAGTCATTTTAACAGATGAGGAGCTGAAAGTAAAAAGGGTTAGTAGTTCTTCAAAATCCATAGTGCTTCAGAGTTCCAAAGCCAGTGCTTCTCTGCTGCTCCCGTGTTGCTGGTTATCTGCATTCTCCCCCTCCCCGCCCACCAGGGTCTCTCCCTAAGCGTGGTGGTCTTCAGCTTCCCTTGGTTCCACAGAGAACTCATCAGTTTTCAAGGAAAAATACCCCCCCTTGAACCAATCAACTAATGTAAGTGTCTTCTTGGAGGAGTCAGGAGGCATTTCTAGGAGAACTGAGTTCATTTAAAGTGTGGCTGATGCTGGTAGTTGGAGCGCAGGGCAGCACCAGACGGAAGCACTTATCTTGGTAGTTCAGAGAGTGGACTCTGGCTCCGAGTTGCCTGGGTCTGTGCAGTGATTGAGAAGATGTGCCTGCCACAGGTAAATAAGAGGGTAGAAGGAGGTGTCAGTGTTTACCGACCCTTTGGAAACAGGCAGGCCTGACCTTGAATCTGTGTGTCACTTTCTAGCTGTGTGACCTTGGGATCTTTGATGAGTCTCTCTGGGTCTATCACCAATCATAAAAATGAAATAAAACAGTGAATTTGCAGGAAGATTATGAAGAAAGGATGTTGCCTGGTGACAACCACCTTCTCTTTAGTCCTGCTTCCAGCCAGAGGCTGGGCTCTTTTTCACTCTTAATAAGAGAATCTGATGCATAATTTGGGGTTTCTCCTGGGCACTCCAGCTCTTTCCTTTCCCTAAATGAGAGTGAACACTCCCTGCTACTGCTCACAGCATTGTCAGTACCGCCTTGGAGCTCTTGCCAGAACTCAATTCACAGGGCTTTTAATTTCCCCTGCAGCCTCCTTTCTCCTAGGCAGGTGACCCTTGGATGGTTTGAATGAAACAATGGCAGTTCCTCATCATCTTGCTTTTTGGAAAGACGTCCCCCTACCTCCAGAGACACAGCCATCCTTGCATGAGGCAGGAGCAAATAGAGGCAAGGAGGAGAATAGCTGTGGGCTGGGGTCAGGAGACCTGGTTGACTCTAGATCGTTGTGTCTTGGCTGCATGTCCTTGGGTAAGTGACTTAATCTTCCCGAGGCTCAGCCCACTCATCTGTAAAATGGGGATAATGAGGCTGCCATGAGAAGCTTTGAGCAGGTGGACCTGGGGGGTTGTTCATTGCAGTGTAGGGAGAAATAAGGTCCTTTTTTAAAAAAATTTCTGATTGTAAAAGTAATTCATCTTCTTTGCAGACTATCTGGAGAAGTATAAAAGGGAAAATAAAAATCATCTGATAGCTCACCCCACAGAGCTAATAACTCCACTCCCACTTTGTTCTAATATTCTCACATAACTTTTTCTGGGTTTGTATTGCACGTGACTCTGAGGGCTCTTGTAAAGATTATGTGAGAGAAGGTATTTCACACATCTAGCAACACGCCTGCCTGTGTGAGAAAGAGAAATAAATATATTCATTTATCATTCAGTTCAACAAATATTTATTAAGTCTGTGCTATGTGTCAGACGGGGAGTACTTTTGGGTGTGTATACACATGTGCACATGTATTCACACGTGTATGTATTTATATATATATATATATATTTACATTTATATATATTACTTTTAGATACCATATAATTATTCATTTATAAATATTTACACAGCATATGCATGTGTATAATTTTTTTTAACACCAGACTCAGTAACAGCAAGTTTCTATTTGTCTTCAGCGCATCAGAAAAGAATAACAAGGAGTTCCCTCTGTGGCACAAACAGAATTACTGGTGTCACTGCAGCACTGGGATGCAGGTTTGATCCCTGGCTCAGCACAGTGGAATAAGAATCCACTGTTGCCACAGCTGGAGCATAGGTCACAGCTGTGGCTGGGATCTGATCCCTGTGCTGCAGGGTAGCCAAAAAAGGAAGAAAGAAAGAAAGGAAGGAAGGAAAGAAAGAAAGAAAAGAATAACAGGATAAATTTTCATCAGATTTCGGGAGTATTTTGTGATAACTCTGATCCATAATATAAAGCAGGTGAAATTAGCTTTGGGAGGCCTCGAAGGAGGCTGGAAAGGTCAGAAGGGCAACCCCCAGGAGAGCCTCGGAAAGTGACATGTGAGAGTCCTGTGCATTTGCTGACAGGAGAGGGTCCTCTGAAGACTAGATGCCCTGGGCGGAGAAACCAGACAAGGGTTTTAAATATTAGCCTCTTATTGAACATCACAAGAGGAGATGGTTTTAATTGCAGCCACTAATTACCATATGAAGTGTTCCCCCACACAGGGAGCTCTAGCGGCCGGCGCCTGGGGGAGCTGTCTGGGAGCTGAACAGGGGTTGATGACTCTTGTGATGCCGGGGAGGCCAGCACATCACAGACCATGGCATCTCATATTGACCTCCTTGTGGGCGCCTTGGTAAACCTGATACCCTGACCTTCTTCCCTTCCCCTCTCTCACAGTGCGCTCGGCCCCAGAACATAGGGAGTGCCTGCTCTGTTCTAGACACCAGTGGTCCAGGTGGTGAGAGAGACGCTCCACAGAAGTTAGGGTTTTATCTAACTGTCCTGTATCTAGGTCAGTGCTGGCACATAGTAGGTGCTCAGTAAATGCTTACTGACTAAATGGTATGGGAACATATATAATGGCTGCATAATCTGTGTCACTGTTGTGTGTCTGTTATAATGCACCCATCACTGTATTGTAGCTGTAGATGAATATGGGCACAAGGTGCACTTTGTAGGAATCCTGCTGTATACATCTCACCACCCAAGCAGTCTCATATCCTGGACTTTTCCTTGTGGCTCAGCATGTTAAGAACCTGACATAGTGTCCATGATGAAGTGGGTTCAATCCCTGGCCTTGCTCAGTGGGTTAGGGATATGGTGTTGCCATGAGCTGTGGCTTAGGCCGGCAGCTGCAGCTCTGATTTGACCCCTGGTCTGGGAACTTTCATATGCTACAAGTGCAGCCCTAAAAAAATAAAAAATAAAACAAAACAGTTTCATACCCTAGTTTTCCCCCTATTTCTTCCTGCTCCAAGTCCCCAAAGGGAGATTAAAAAGAGAAGGCCAAATTTATGCTTGGCCTCAAAACGAACCCTGTTTGCATAGCAGTCCTGATCCAGTCCTGAGCGCTGCTGATCACAGAGGCAGAAGAAACCTGGAGGGCCTCCCTCATGCACCCTTCCTTGTGCCCCCGCCCCCATGTCCCTTGAGCTGTCTCTGGCCAGGGCCTTGTTTCGTCCTCCCCAGGGAGATTGTTGGGGGCACTGCATCCATTTCCCCTAATGGCTTGGTGTCTGCAATCAGCTATGCTGTTTGGTTTTTGAGTTGAAGCGGGAAAGGCTTGCTGATTGCTGATTACACAGACTCAACATTTGCCAAATCTGTCTCCTCAGGAGGTTCCCGCTGAGCCTGGTGTGCATCCCCAGGCAGATGGAGGATGGGGCACGGAGGGCAAAGGGGCAGCGTGGGCGGTGTGGCAGGTCCCCAGAACCACACCCCCCATCTGGCAATGGGTTTCTTGTTCTTAACTCTCCTCCACGCTGTTGTTAATTCACCTGTCAGCCGACCTTGCTTCCCACCATGTCTTTCCTCTGCACATGGAAAAAAAAACTTTTCACCCCAGTCCTGCATTCCCACCTCCTATTCTCTGTGACCTGGGCATCTCTGCTCATGATGTGGGGACACCCACCCAGGGGCTCCTCATTCTCCTCTGAGAATTAAATGATAGTCACGTTGCCATTGGCTGTGCCTTTCATCTCCGTCATGCTCGCTTGGCCCTCACAACAGCCCTGAGAAGGGGGCTACTACTCTCCCCATTTTACCCATGGAGAGCAGAGAGGTTGAGTCAAGGCTGACCTTCCTAAAGCTTACACAGCCAGTGAGTGGTAGAGCTGGGATTCGAACCCAGGCATCCTGCTCCAGAGCCTACCTTCACTTTCATGATATTATGGATCTGATGCATCTCAGGTCCCCATTTCCTCTACTCACCTGCTTAATCCCGATTTAGAGCCAATCATCCAAGACCCAGTGCCCACCCTGTCCCTGTCCTCTGCCCCCCAGGAGGCTCCCTGCCAGTCGAGACTGTAGGACCTTGTGGCATGATGTTGACCTGGGCCAAGGTCACCCAAGCTCAACCGAGAGGGGACGTCTGGGCTCTTGTCTCCTCTCTCAGCCCATGTGGCGTAAGGGCTCTCAGCTGGGAACCCAAGACCTGGGTGCCCAGTCTCCCAGCCGTGCAACCTTGGGGAGGCCTTTAGGTGCTTGGCGATCCATTTTCCCACCTTTGCAGTGAACATCCACCACATGCCCGAAATGGCCCCGACGTGGACGTTAGCTGGCATCTCACATCTTACAAACACCCAGGTGCCTCGTCCCCTCCGCCTCTGAGTGATGCCATCATCCCAGCCCACTAGTAGGGAGTGGAGCCGGGCAATGCTCCTGTGAGCTCCTGGGCCTGTTTACCCAGTGGGTTTCCTAGGTATCTTAGGAGCTAACAGGCTGGTGTCCTGGGCGAGCACCCACCATGCAGTCCCACCATGTGTGTGATTTCCTCTGACAAGCCTCCTGCCTGTCTCCCCCCACCCCCCGCCGCCTCCAACCATCTCTCACCTCATTAACACCAAAATGGGGGTGTCACAGCCAGCAGCTTCAATCAGCTGCAGGGGACTGCCAGCCCCTCTGCAAACCCCCTCCTGTCCATGCCACCCCTCCCTTCTCTCCCCAGCTGGACTTGGCCCTTCAGCTCCCTTGGTCTTTGCTCACTCTCTCTCTCAAATTGGAAAAGACTCAAAATCAGTTGAAAGGCACAGAATTAAGGTACCATGAATGGACAGGCAGATCTGCTGCACAGAGCTGAGCATGTCCCCATAAAATAGAGCAGCCCTGGTCCTGTATGACTTTCACTGGGATGTAAGGACACAGCCCCAGAAAGATGACTGGCCTGGAAGCAGGGCAGACCAGGGTTCTGCTCCTTACTGCCCTGAGTCACTTCACTGGCCTCAGTTTCTTTGTCTACAAAACAAAGAAAAATGATCCCAGGCTCAGAGAGGAGCTGTGAACTACACTCCCACAACTGCGGGGTGTTTGGGGAGCTGCACTTAGATCGACCCTCAACCCTTTTATTTTCATCCCCTCACATTCTCATCAGTTGGTAGAGATGTGTTTCTTAAAACAACAGTCAAAAGATAAATTTGACGTAATTAGAGCAGCTTAAAGGAAAAATCCTCTCTTACTGTAACTTCACTCCCATCCATAAGTATTCTTAGCTCTCGAAGTCTCCCCTCCAGTATGTGTGCTATTTGCATATAGACCTGGGCATGATATTTCCCTGTTCTATTCTGCTTGCTTCACGTTATTTCACAGAAGCATTCCACTTTGCCACGAGCCTTATTTGTAATGTTGATGTCTGCCTGCCTAATAGCATCAAAGAGACACACCACGATTGCCCTAGCCATTCCCAGTTGTGAGTTTAGAGGCAGCTCTCGGCCTCTCCGTGTCATCACTGGTACCACTCCAAGCATTCTTGGCTATAGAGCCTTGTTCTGTCTTTTGAGTTATCCTTGTAGGATTAATCCCCAGAAGGTGGATTTCTGGGTTTAACCCAGGGTTTCTCAGACTGGATGCCACTGACATTCGTATGAAGTAATGCTCTGGGGTGTGGGCCACCGGGTGCATGTTGAATGCTGGCCAGCATGCTGGGCCTCCATTCTGTGCCATCAGACTCCCAGCTGTGACAGCCAAGTGTCTCTAGACATTGCCCAAGGTCCCCAACCTCAGATGACAGTCATTGTGTGAAAGGGGAGGCGTCTGTGAAAAATGTTACAAATGGAATTCACATTTTCCAGAGAGTCTGGACAAAACCCGATTAGGGCAGAAAGGAATGGGGTAAGCATCAAGAGGAGAGTCAGGCGCACCAAGCTTGAGTTCCAGCTTGGTCAATAAGCCTTTGCTCCTCTAGGCCTCATTTCCTCATCTGTGAAGTGGGAACAATAATAAAGACCTACCTGTCAGGTGTGAGAGGCCTGAGTGGAGTCAGGAACATGAGATGCTGAGCATGGAAGGTTTCTCAGGAATGAGGGAGCCCCACTGGGATTTTCATCTCTGCCTTTGTTGCCTTTGAGGACAGAAAGTTGGGAGAGCATAGGTGACAGAGTTGAAAGGGACCCATTTTTTTTGTTCTGCTCTCCCCCTAACCTCCTGCTCTGCATCCGTCCCTGGGGTGGAGGCTCAACTTCGAGAACCAGCCTCAGGGACCCTGCTGGGAAAGGCTCATTGGAATCACATATCTACCCCTCCATCCAAGGTGTCTGGAGTCTCCTTGGAGTCTGTCAGGGTGGGTTCAGCACCCCCAGGATGGGTGGGTGGGTGGGTGAGTGAGCTCTGTTCCGGGACCCCCAAGCATCTGTTTCCTCCTCTGTAAAATTCAGAGCATCTGTCTGAGGGTCCAGAAGTCCTGCAGAGGGAGAGCCCCGTGTGGGTACCCACTGTGTAACGGCCCCAGTGAACACTAGCCCCCTCCCCCGCACTCTCGTAGGGGGCTAAGGGTCTTGCCCAAGGCCGACGTGTGCTGTGGTCTTTGTCTTCAGGAGAAGTATGTGGAAGAGCTCGCGGCAGTGAGGCAGACTCTCCAGACAGACCTGGAGACGTCCATCCGGCGGATCGCTGATCTGCAAGCAGCCCTGGAAGAGGTGGCGTCCAGCGACAGTGACACGGAGAGGTAGCCTATGGGGGATCAGGTGGGGCTGGGCGCAGCAGGTGGGCTGCACCCTGAGGCTCTGCAGTCTTCACAGTGCTCCCACTCTCAGGACTGGGGGTCTGGGGCCACCGCTGCTGGGGGCATGGGAGAGATGGCTGGCTCAGGGGAGGGGCGGCAGGGTGCTTCCCACTGGAGGTGACGTCTCCGCGTTGCTGCTGAAACCCTTAGGCCCAGCTCGCCAAGCCTTTGGGGAGGCAGTCTGAAAGAGTGGCTGCAAAGGGGACTCCAGTGTGTGATCTTGGGCGGGTTACATGTCCAATCTGGGCCTAATTCCCTCATTGTAAAGTGGACATAACGCTGTTGTACAGACCATGTGAAATTGCCAGGATTTGACCACTTTTGACCTACAGTCTGGACGTTCTACACACTCAACCCACTCTCTGCCTCCTAGGGTTGTGAGTGAGGGTGAAGTGAGTTGGTAGGTGAACCGTGCCTGGTGCGTGTAAATGCTGCACAGAACAGTGAGTGTTGTTTTACAACAGCTGGTTCAAGGATGCAGGATCAGATGGCTGGGGTTTGGCATGACCCCTCACCTCAGTGTCAGGCCTCTCTCCTTCCTTGGAAGTCAGGCAGGTGCCTTCTCTCTCCACTCGAGTCTCAAGGTGCCATAGGCCACGAGAGGGCCACTCAGCTCAGGGAGTTTGGGGCATCCTGACTGGGCACATGGGCCCCAGCTGTCCCACCCATAGCGCGCTGTTCTCCTGAGTGACCTTTGCAGCCATAACATGTTACTTCTCTGGAAGTAAATCACAGCTGCCCATCTTGCTGTGGCATCTCTGCCTCCATCGAGGCCCCTGCAGCCAAGCCTAGGCAACAAGGGAGAGAAAATAGAAGATGAGGAACAGGATAGAGTAACCTTCAGCTGTGGTTCCTCCAGAGCCAGCGAACCACCCCTACACACACCAGGTGGACTGTACCAGCAGCCAGTCCCTTCTGGTCTTATCTCTGTGGGAGATAGTTTGTGCTGCAGCCAGAACAGTAAAATATCTGACCACAGAGTGCAACACTCTCCTTTTCTACAGGAGGACCCTGCCCTCCAAGAAGTTCATGGCCACACAGCATATGCACACCCTATACTGATTTTGTGTGTGTGTGTGTGTGTCTTTTTAGGGCCGCACCTGCGGCATATGGAGGTTCGCAGGCAAGGGCTTGAATCTGAGCTGTATCCACCAGCCTGCGCCAGAGCCACAGCAACGCAGGATCTGAGCCGCGTCTGCGACCTACACCACAGCTCATGGCAACGTCGGATCCTTAACCCACTGAGCGAGGCTGGGGATCGGACCCACACCCTCATGAATATTAGTTGGGTTCGTTAACCACTGAGCCATGATGGGAACTCCCCCTACACCAGACCTTTGCCTATCACAGCCATCTTCCTAGGGCGAGGGCAGGGCTGGCTGCTGGCTGGTGGGAGGTGTGAGCTTGAGACAGGAGAGAGTTGCCTGTGTGTCTATGTTAGAACTGACTGTGTCTGGTCCCAATGAAAGACAGGAAGGAAACATACCAACATTATCTAACACTGAGGGAAAGCATTTCTGGTGATTTAAATTTTGGGGGTTTTTAAAGCTTATTTAGATTTTCTCAGATTTCTGCAGTGAACAAACTCACACACCCCTAGCCATACCAGTGCCTGCTTTGAGAGAGTTGCTCATATAAGTCGTGTGCTTTATATCCCTGATCTTAGACCTTGAACATTTCCTGTCTTTGACCAGGTCCTGGCCTGGTCGTCAGCTGCTCAGAGGCCTGTGACCTCCAGCTTTCCCATGAAGGTGTTCATTCTCACTCAGCATTCATGTGACCGAGACCCAGTGGACTTGCCTCCAAATAAAGGGCTTTCTCTAGAAAAGCCTCAGTTTATGCAAAAATGGCTTCCTCCTACGTTTTCAGGATTCCTGCCACGCCCTGCTCATTTGCACAGCTGCCCAATGGCTGTGGAATAGCAAATACTGATGCTGCAGCTGCCTCCTCCCAGTTCATGATCACACTCAGGAGCCCCGTCTGCCATCCCCTCCTCCAGTTTTATTAGTGTCATGACAGAACTAACATTTGCAATTACAAACCCCTCGTGTCCATATTACCCGCTTGATGCTTGGGCTGGCTTTGTCGTTAATAGAAATGCTAGAGCTTTTGCATTAATTATAGTGGGAATTAATGGCTGTATATGTACTAGGATTGGTTTTGTTTTTTTTTTTAAACCAATGAGCAAAACTCTTGAACCACTTTTACGTGCAGAGCAAGAGATTGCTTTTCTAAGAAGCAATACAAGTTCTAAAAACAGCAGAACTGTAAAGAGGCAGATAGTCCGTGCTTGGAGGTGCAGGGACACACTGGGCAGAAGATGTGATGAGGGACACGGAGCAGAGTCTCACCTAAGGAATGAGGTCCTGGTGGGAGGTCACAGGTGGTTACAGACCTCACTCTGATCTCACACAGGGATCCTCTCAGGCCTTAAAGGGGCCCTGCCCTCAGCTTCATCCTGAAAGGAGCTACCTTTACCTATCTTTGCTCCAGGTAACAATCCTCAGACTTGCCTTCCTCGTTCCAAACCAGGTTTTCTGAGCTCCAGTCCCTGGGACCCTGGGAATCTATTCTGAACCTTAGCTTTCTGTCTGCCTTTTAATGATCTTTTGTCTCTGGGGCTTCCTGTCTTATCCTGGGCCAGACATCTGATTCCTTTTCCTCATCTGTATCTCTTATGTCTGCCCAGCACCTTCCACTTCCTAATGTCAGAAGGGACCTTTCCCACGTTTCAGGGCTGCGTGAGGGGTGAAATGATCATAGAATGACAGGTATGAAGAAATGCATCTTGTACCTGGACGAGTCCCAGGCGATAAGCAGAATTATTGCAACTGGAAGTGGAGGTGGCAGTGGGGAGGGCAGCAGTGCAGCCTTTCAACAAGCCTGACTTCTAACCAGGGAGGCAGCAGTGCATTTCTGCATGACCTTCAATGAGTTAGCCTCTTTGAGCCTTAGTCTCTTCATCAGTAAGATGGGTTGATAAGTAAGTGGAAAAATACCAACCCCCGGCCCAGCACCATGTACCTGGCATGGGGCTTAGCCCTCTTCAGTTCCATTCATGCATGTGTTCGGTTCTGACCTGTTCCACGCCAGACACTGTGCAGGGTGTTGGTCTTATTCCACTTCCTTTTTGTTACCGTATTCCTCCCAGATAAAGGGAGATTGAATAAGTTGCCCGAGGTTGGGCAGAAGTTAAATTCCTGAGGAGCAGAGAGTGAAGGATACAGGTGTGGCCTCTGCCTTCATGGCACCCACATTCCAACAGGCGTGTGTGTGTGCACTTGTATGTGTCCCTGTCTGTGAATACAGTGGACACACTGATGCATGAAACACTAGGACACAGCAGTAGTTACGAGGGCAGAGGACACGGGGGAATTCTTCTGAGAGGAAGAATTGGTGGAAACATGGATGAAAAGAAGGAACCAGACACGGGAGCCCTGGAGAAGGGTGAGTCAGGGTGGACGAGGAATGTTCTAGGGAGTGAACGTGGACCAGTGTTCCTGAGCAGGATAAATGCTCCCCCACTTCCTCCTTTGCTCTCACTCACCTTTCATTCCCTCTGGAAGGGCTCACAGAAGCCTGCTGGGTCCCCGTGGCACCATCGACTACATTATCCGTGGGCCTGCCGTGGCATGAGAACATGGGGCTTCTTCTTCAGGTTAGATTTGGAATTGCAGGGCAGTCCCAGCAGAGCATCACATGAGCACAGCCCTCTGGGCCCAGGCCATAAGCCCATGGAGCCAGCCCTGAGACCAGGGCTCCTTAGTAAGCATCTCCTAATTCTCACAGGCCCTTGGTCCTGACTCCCTGTCTTGTGTCTTAGATTTGAAACATGGAACACAGGTTTCAATAATGGCACAGGAGTCAGGGCAGACTGGGGAAGAATCACCCACAGAGAAGTCTCAACACTTTTCAGAGCATTACTACCATACAAACCATGTTGCCTGGCCGCCACGCAGTTCAGTTGGTGAACACCAGTGAAAAGAGCTGTGTGTGCATTGCTGGGTTGTAGAGCCAGCATCTGGAGCAGGGTCCCAGCTCCCACCCCGGTGCTGGCCTGTGCGCTTCCCAGGCTGGCAGCTCTGCACTGAGCTCCCCTTTAATTGTGTCATTGCTTTGGGGTAAGAGGTTTGGATGGGAGCCTGAGGGACAGATCTGAGGTACCTCTCCAAAGTGAGCTCTCAATTAGGATTCAAACCCACCCCGGGAGGGAGAGAGAGAAAGAACGGTGCTTCAGCTGGAGGTGAGGTTCTTTGAGAGACTTGTTCAAATTATGAAAAGTCACATTTCCCTATGTTGGGAATTAGATCCGAGCGTAACAGGCCTTCTAGGCTGGAAGCGTGGCTACGTGCTCAGAAAGCCAGGTGGCCTGTGCGGCAGCATTTAAACGTGTGCTCTTGGCACCAGGGCCCTTGCGTTGTAACTTAGACTGCAGCGTCAACCTTCTTAGATTAATGGAGAAATGCTTTAAGCTGTTCCCCCGGGCCTGGAGTGCTCATTACTCATGGAGGGTGGGATGCGTTAGCTGACAGCCCCATCTATTCCTGGCCCGGGGTCTGCGGCAGCTCCATCGGTCGCCAGGAGTTTGGGATGTGGTGGGGAGGAGGTGTGGAGAGGTCAGTGGATGACCTCTGACTCCTGGGTCAGCTGAGAGTGTATCCATGCCAGCTGGTCCCACCTGAGATGAATGATTTGGAAAGGAATCCTCTATTGCCGTGTTGGTGTAAGTTATACATTTTCTAGCCTACGTCCTTTTAACTTGGCTAAAACAAGCTGCAATTGGACAAGAAGAAAGACCTAGGTCAAACCAAAGATCACTGCTGCCACTGAGGCCATGGTTCTGAGGTGATTAGTGGTCCCAGGCTCTGACAAGACTGTAAAAGTCCCACTATATCGTAGGATGGGCTCTGGAACTGCCCACATCTCTTTTTCCACAACTCTCTTACCTTCTGATTTTGCTTAGAAGGAATAGCTTAAAGCATTTCTCCATTTTTCTGAGATGTTCCAAATTACATTGCAGGGCTCTAGTGCAGGATAGCACATGATTAAATGAGGCTGCAGGGGACACCTGTCTTTCTGAGGATCTTCCTAGCTTGGAAAGCCTGACTACCTTGCTAGTAGGGTTCTTGGGGAGTGAGGGCTCCAAACTGCTTTGTTTACTCTGGCATTACAAGCCATAATGAGCATCGTGCTAATAGGTACTCCTTCCTGAGGACTTGCTTCGTGCCGGACCACACAACTTAACATGTTGTACATACACACAACAGCTCTCTGAGGTTGGTACCATTATCGCCCCTAGTTTACAGATGAAGAAACTGGAGCTTAGAAAAGTCAAAAAAGTCACCCAGTAGTTGGTGGGGCTATAATCTGATTTCCATGCTGATGCCACCACCTACACTTGCCAAGCCTACCCCTCCTTCCCCCTTTCTCTGGTCAAGGTCTTTGTTCTCTGACACATATCTGGCCTGTCATTCCGGTGAGCTTGGGTCTGTTGCTGTGATGTGGAGCCAGTATATTTGTGTGTTACTTGCTAGGCAGTGCTTGCATCCAGACTGGAGCTGTCTGGTGAAGACGCGCCCAAAAGGAATACAACATTTAATTACTTCCCTTGCTCATCAGCCGTCCTCCTTTCCACAAATAACCTGGCCCAAGTTCTTCTTGAAAAGGTACATGCCCCGAGGCAAGAGAAAGAACCACTGACCCCATTTCAGGAGATGAGGGAAAAACCAAGGGACCCCCTGTCAGTTTCCAGTTCTGGCTGCACTGCCAGGGAGGTCAGGACCATGGACAGGCCACCAGCTCCTCCTGGGCCTCTGCTTACCCACCACAGGTTAACAACATCTCATTGTCTTCATCATCATCAATAAGCACCTCCTGTGTGGGGACAGGCAAACACAGATCCACCTCATGGAGCTTGAGGTCCACAGACTCCTTGTGGTGGAAGAGTCAGTGTGTTTTAAACTCTCTTCTTTAAGAACCTCCTTCTTAAAGCAAACTCCTACAGAAAACCCTAGCTTAGGATGGAGTGCAGCCTCTGATTGGAGTGAGAGAGGAAGGTTCCCCCTGGGTGGACTCAGTGTTTAAATTTTCCTCCTTCTGAAAGGGCTCTTTCCCCCCGGACTAGAGACTCCTTGACTTTAAGATGTCCAGCCCATGCCTTGACTGGTTGCATTGTTCTCTAAAAATGTTCCTGTGCTGGGTTCAATTAAAAATTGTCATTCGGCCCAATGAGGTAGGTGAGGAAGTCTCCCTGGCTGCCCAGACCTTGTCTCCTGCAAAGTTCCAGGCCAGTCTCCCTAGGATTATGGAAACATGAGGTTGCCTGGACACCCATCAGGATCTCTGGGCAGCCTTTTTAAATCCAGACTCATGGAATCCTGTGGCGGACAATGGGCCTGAAGCCCATCCCTCTCTGGCATCTTGCCTCAAGTCCCAGCCCTACTGCAGCCGGTGTTTGTCCAGCCTCCCCGCTTGTGGACCCGAGAAACCTGTTCTGTATACAACTCACCCTCTCTGTTTTTGAGGCCCTGCTGCATCATTTGAACTCTGTGGCTTGGGCCACAAGACTCCTCAGTTCTTTTTCTATGAGCGTTTCAGAAGATGTAGCCCTATTCACTCAGACCCCTCTGGATGTTTCCCATGGGCCCTCACCTAGCACGTTCTAGCTTCTTTGGTCAGCTGGAGCCAGCATCCTTAACTGGAGTCTATGAACAAATAGGTCAAGGGCAGGTGTGTCCATGCATGAGTTCTAAGAGAGTATACCATGAACCCTCAGGTATTGCACTAAAATTTGAGTCCGCATTCGTACATTTGGGGAAATGGAAGTTCCATAGTCTTCATAAAAGATGCTCATAAAGGACCGAGCCTCCTGCTCTCAGGCCTAAGTGCATCCTCTCCATTACATCTAATTTTCAGGCATCCAAGCTAGACAAGACCTCAGCATGTTGGTGCAAAGGCCTCACTTCGCAGATGGGGACATGTGACGCCCTGAACAGGGAAGAGAGGAAGCCAAGGCCACACAGTGAGGGCACTAGGACTCGGTCACCTTTCCTTACGGTCTAGTGTTCCCAGACTCAGGTCACCTGTGGGAATAGAGCTGCTTCTGCTCACATCAACTGCTTCACTTAAAGTTTTTGCTGTTAAGTGTTTTTAAATAGTTTGTTAAAAAGCTGTATCAAAACTTTTATGTAGATCCTTAAGATTTAGAGTCACAAAGATATTCTATTGCAGGGGTTTTCTATCACTGCTAGAGCAAATGAACACAAATTTAGTGGCTGCCATAACAAATTAGCTCAAATTTCATTGCTTATTATCTTATAGTTCTGTTAATTAGTTAGAAGTCTTACATAGATATCTCTGGGCTAAAATAAAATCTAGGTGTTAGCAGAGCTGTGTTCCTCCTGGAGGCGCTGGGGAGAATCCATTTCCTTGCCTCTTACAGTTTCTAGAGGCACCCACGGTCCTTGGCTTGTAGGCCCTTCAATCCTCAAAGCCAGAAATGTCCCATCTCTGACTGTTCTTTCACAGCCACTTCTCCCTCAGATGACATCTGGGGACCGTTCTCTGCTGTTAAGGATTGGAGTCATTAGACTGGGCCCACTCCCTACCCCTGGATAATTCAGGATAGCCTCCCTGTCTCAAGATCTGTAACCTTAACCACATCTGCAAAGTCCCTCCTAACCTGTCAGGAAACACAGTCACAGGTTCTTGGGATTAGGGATGAGGATGCTGACATCTTTGACATCTTCGAGGTCTTCCACCTCTCAAAGGGTCATTCACAAAAGATGCTTTTTGTTATATTGGAGAGGTTAACAAATTTTCCTTTAAAAGGCCAAATAGTAAATGTTTTAGGCTGTTCAGGCCATGTGTCCTCCAGTGCAGGCACTCTGCTCAGCCACCGTGGAGCAAAAGCAGCCATGGCCAAAATGCAGATGAGGGAGGGTGGCTGTGTTCCATTAAAACTTTTTATAAAAGCAGATGTGTAGGTCATATTTGGCCCATGGCTGTCATTTACAGACCCCTCTTCTTTTGGACTCACCAGGCATTGTCTGAGAGAACTCCTGGTCTGGCCTGAACCCTGGGGCTAAAGGGACAAATAGGTCATATCCTTGGCCTGTGAGAGGCTCTTGTAGTCTGTTGGGGATGGGGAGATGTTAGTAGAAGCCCCAAGAGTCCTTGAGGTCCTTGAGGGCAGGGACCAAGGAGCTGCAGGTGCATCCCTCAGAGGAGATAGCCAGCTCCTGGTGAAAAATAAAGCTGAGAGATCCCGGCCAGAGGAACCAGGATTAGAAGGATGGCTCAGGTGTCTGAGGTTTGTGGTTTGGCTGTCTGCACCCATGTATTGGCCAGTTGCACTCTGATAAAAGCATGGGCCTGGTAGCTCTTACAGAACCTGGCATGCAGTGCTATCTGACCTTAGACAAGGGTGTCAGCTTTCTCAGCTCTACAGTGGAGATAGGCAAGATGGTTCGGTGAGATCGTGTGTAAGGCATATTTGTTGAACCAAGGGATGATCCCCAAAGAATAGCTGCTATTGTAATTAGTTTCAGAGTTTCCTAGAATGCGCCAGGAAAGCCAACTGCTGCTGCCCCATGTCTGATTTGTAAGCACTCACAAAGAATATAAAGCAAATGCCTTGCTCATTGACAACTATGATGCTATTAATATCAGTACTAGTTGTACTAAAATAAGAGTAGTGGTAATGGTTGCTCCCCTTTAATTAATACTGTTTATTTGCCAAGAACCATGCTGAGAGCTTTATAAGGGTTATCTCACTTAGTCTGCTCCACAACTCTGGAGGTGGAGGCCCATTATTAGCTACATTTTACAAAGGAGCTCAGGAGGTTCAGAGAAGGCAAGCAACTTGCCTAAGATCACACAGTGGCAATTGGAAGTGAGACTCAAACAAACCCAGGTTTGTTTAACATCAAAGACCATGTTCTCCCCCAGCCCCTGGCAACTCAAAGATAACAGACTCTGTCTTGTGCCTCTTTCTAGTGTCCAGACAGCAGTGGACTGTGGTGGCAGTGGAAGAAAAGAGATGTAAGTTAACCCCGAGTAGAACTTAGCCAGTTACACAGAAGCCAAAGACAAGCCCCTGGCTCTCTGTGTCCAGTTTGCAGAGGGAACACCCACTCCCACCTGGAAAATTATCCACACTGCCCCTGAGACCTCTGACGCCATGGCCATAACATATAGAACTGGGGACATGCTATTGAACTGTCCAACTTATGTAGACAAACAGAAGCCCATGACTTACCATGCCACTGTCCTCAGACCCCTTCAGTGGCTGCCCCTTGCCTCAGGATGACATTTCAACCCTGTACCTTCTGACCCTTACTTTCCCTCTACCTGGGACTCTTACCTTTCCTGTCATCCATGCCCTCCATACCTGTGTGGATGTGCTTCCTCCCACCTGAAGTTCTTTACTCCAGGCCTGCCTGGCCCAGCCCTAACCTCAGACAAGCTCCACTGCCAGTACTTGGTTCCTTCCCTTCTACTCCAAGAAGCAACTCAAGGCTCCCTCCTTGTCCTCCTTAGAACCTATCCTCTGTCCCTAGCTACAGGACTGATCATTTTCTTTTTTATTTCATGGATATTTATATGGCTGTCTACTCTGCTAAAATGGGATCTTGAAGGCAAGGTCAATGTTAGTTTCCTGTTTATAGTTCCTTCCCATGGTACCTGGCATAGAGTGTTCTATAAACAAATGAATACATTCATGTATATATAAATTTTGAGTGAATATATCAGCCAGAAGATAAAATAGCCATTGACTGCTCACATCAATGAGAGGCCCACGCAGTCCCTCTCTGTGCTGCTTTCAGAAATTGGGGGCATATAAATAAAGTCCTTATCCACGAAGACATTCTAGGCAAGGCGGGCAAGGAGTTAAGACCTGCTACACTCCATGAACATATCATTTGATATGACATTCAGTGCCAAATTTTACTCCAAAATTGGAGATACTTCAGCATCAATATTAGAGTGTTCATCTTCCCGAAGAAGAGCAAAGGTGATTAGCATGGGCATTGGAATTGGAGGGACCAGGGTTTGCGTCCCAACGGCATCACTACTAACTGGGT
Organism: Phacochoerus africanus; assembly: GCF_016906955.1. Classification (NCBI taxonomy): domain Eukaryota; kingdom Metazoa; phylum Chordata; class Mammalia; order Artiodactyla; family Suidae; genus Phacochoerus; species Phacochoerus africanus. The sequence continues at coordinate 43,778,921 of NC_062558.1, forward strand.
AACCTTGGTCAAGACCCAGCTGGCCTCGCCAGGTCCCATTACTCTCATCTATGTTATAGGTGCAGCACTGGCTCCCCCTCTCAGAGATGGTGTTGGGAGCATTGCTCAATACTGTACATGTCAGCACTTAGCACAATGTCTGGCTTACGCAAAGGGGTGGATGTCAAGTTATTGCTGTTATGTGGTTATCATCGTGTTGACAGCCTCTTGCATTCTGGTTCTAGAGATAACGTCTCCATCCTCAGCTCCCAGCCAGAGGGCAGTCTGCAGTCCTGGTTGAGTTGTACTCTGTCCCTGGCCACAGACACCGCAAGGACCCCGTCTCGACAGTCAGCCATCAGCAGCCGTATCCTCAGCTCCAGGTAAGTATCTCCCTGCTGCCTCTGGATGACCAGCAGCTCAAAGACTCTCTGACTTTGAAGGCTGTTGTTCAAGTCTTCCATTTCTCTGTGTCCTAGGCAAGGACAAGTATGGTCCAGTTTGAGGTATGACCCTGTCACTTCCTAGCTGTGTAACTTTAGGCAGATCAGTTACCATCTCTGCACCTTCATGTCCTTATCTGTAAAACAGGAAATATAATTGTATTTACTGCCCCAAACAGTTGATATGATGAGGATCTAATACAGCCTCCCTCAAACATGGTTTTCCAGATGATTTTAGATAGCGTGGGGTGAACATTTTTTTGAAATAGCTGTGGAATTGTTATAGTTGTTTTCTATCTAAGGCAAGTCCTACTAGTTTTCCATTTATAGATAATTTTTGGATATAAGTTCTTCTTTATGAACATATTTAACTAAAGGTTTTTGGTTTTGTTTCTCTTAATGGGGAGTCCATGCAAAGGCAGGTAGGCTGGATGATCTCTTCCTTGGAGATTCAGCTTTGTTCCTACCGTCAGAGGAGACACCTGCAGTCATGGCCTATGGGACCCTCACAAGTCTATAGGACCCTCCCACAAACGGACCCTGGGACTCTGTTGTAGGACTTCAATCCATCTTCCCTCTTGCTATTCAGCTCTGTTCCTTTCGGCTCATTTGATTTTCCTTGCCAAGGGTGACCCTCTTGTAATTAGGAGATAATGGCCATAAATCAGAAATTATAGATTAAGCAGATGTGTAATTAAGATGAAATGCACACCGTTTGTGTGATAACAAAAGAACCAATGTGATAAGATAGAAAGAAGAAATCACAGACTAATGGCGCAAACCCAGACAACCCCTTCCTGGCTTGAAACACGCTTGCTCTGCAGCAGGGGGTTGTCTCTACAAAAAGAACAGGGTGGAAGTTCACACCTGCCTTTCGGGCCTATTCGGCAAATGGCAAAATGTCTGGTGCGGTGTCTGCAGAGAATCTTAGATTTGATGTCGAAAATATCAAAGGAAGGCTGTAAAAATGGGGTGCATCGGGGCGTTAATTAAAGAGAGATTATCTGATTACTGCCCTTAATTAAAAACAAAGACCTGTGTGGAGAAAGAGCCATGTCCTCCATGAACTCCAGATGACAAGGACTTTTTCTCTCCAAATAACTAAATACCTGGTTTTCCCCATCAGCCAGTGCGTAAGGCAGCAGAAGCAGAACTGGAGGTGGCTGGAGCTGCGTGTGAGAGCTCATTAGCATAATCCCCATGTTTCATGATTGTAATTATATGAGGGTGCATGAGAAGGGCCTTTAGCCCTTGGATTATAGCCCCTGTGCAGGTGGGAGACGGGAGGCTGCAGTGGTTTTAGTACATGGAAGTATGAGCGTTGAGGTTCCAATCTCATATTTGCTCCTCTGCAGCTGTGAGATTTAGGACAAGTTGCTTAACTTCTCTCTTCGTGTTTTCTTTTGAGTAAATCATTGTCCGGGTTAATCAGAGGATTCACTCAGAGCTGGGCACCTAGAAAGGGCTCACAAAAGTAGCTGCTTTGTAACCCCAGGAGATGGATGTCATTACCCCTGTGTTACAGAAGAGGAATCTCAGGCCCAGAGATGAGGGATCAACTGATTCTGGCAAAAGTGGTCACAACCAGGGAGTTCCCATCATGGCTCAGCATTAATGAACCCAACGTGTATCCATGAGGACTGGGATTCAATCCCTGGCCTTGCTCAGTGGGTTAAGGATCCAGCATGGCCATGAACTGTGGTGCAGGTTGCAGGCACAGCTTGAATCTGACATTGCTGTGGCTGTGGTGTAGGCCTGCAGCTGTAGCTCCAATTTGATCTCTAGCCTGGGAACTTCCATATGCCTTGGGCGCAGCCCTACAAAGACAAAAAAAAAAAAAAAAAAAGGTTACAACTGCTGCTCCCATAGCTGCACCTTGGGCAGGGTGGTCCTCAGCACCCCCAGGCACCCCTCTCTCCCTCCAAGTCCTCACCCTCATCCAGCCTCAGTTCAAAGCAGAGGTGCCTACACCAGGAACAGTGGTGTGGGGCAGGAGGCGAGAAGGGACCATAAGCTCCATCAGTTTTCTTCATGTTGGTGTCCCTAGGGCTGGCACACAGATGGTGCTCAATAAATAATTAATAACTGACCATAATATCAACTCTTGAGCAGAAATATTAACTGTATTTGGTCACAGCTCAACACTGACTGTGACTTAGAGAGGGTCAGTAATTTGTTCCATGTCATTCAGCAGGTTTGAATCCCTCCAAAGCCTATATTTGTATTTACCACCCTGCTGTGACTCTCTGATGTTTATCCAGGAGGTGGATCACTCACCTGGAAAAGTTGACTGGCAGAGAGTTGGCCCATTATTAATATTAAAACTGCATAAGGATCATTGTTCAACATTCAGCATCCATTGAAAAGATGTTTATTAAGTGCCTACTGAGTGCCAGACTCCATGGCATTAAGCCCTGAAAATTTCGAGCCTTGTCCTTGGAAATGTTTACAATGTAAAGATTCTAGGACTTCTGAGTTAGAAGGGACCACTAGCATTATTTAGTCCAAATTGCTCAGTATATAAATGGGGAAAACTAAGGTCCACAAAGGGAAATATCTTACCCAAGTTTATAGTAAGGACTGACCTAGTTCAGGTGCCTTGACCTCCAGCTCTATAATCCACAAATACTTACGTTTTTCAGGAACTTAGAATGTAACTAAGAAGGATACAGTTCCCTTGGCCACCACCCCAGCCCCAACTCCCTTCCCAAAGGTATCCACCATCTTCAGTTTGGTGTGTATCCTTCCATACCTTTCTCTGCATTTGTGAACATATATGTACTTGTAACAAATACATAGCATGTCTGTGGGCTTTTAAAAAGCGTAAATGATATGATGCTGTACTATCTGTATTATGCTATACATGCAGTCTTACAATGTACCTCTTTTCTTCAACAAAGTACCTTGGAGACCTCTCCCCATGAGTACACACAAGTCTATCTTATTCCTTCAAGTTCCTGCAGAAGATCTGAAAATGATACCATGGTTTGTGTAACTGCAATCTTCTTCTTTTACTTTTAGTTGATTTCAGGGTATTTGCTATTCGCCTGGGCCTTAAAAACCCCCACATCCTTAAGCACACAGGCTAGTGGTTCTCTAGGTCAAAGGGCATTGCATTTTGAAGTTGACTAGATGCTGCCAGACCATCCCAGTGTTCTTTCTGCTGGGAGGTAGTACACAATAGGGTACTAGGGTCCTGGAGCCCCTCCCCTTCTACCTGGCCCATCCCAGGGCTCTGAAAATGAGTCTCTTGGACATTTCCAATTTGACTGAGAAAGAAGGTCACTCTAAAAACAGAAGAGAGAGAGAAAGCAGTGTTCTGCCAAAAAAATAAAAGCATTCCCCATATTATTTATATGGGGACGTCAGCTCAAGAGAAATACGCCTAAAGCTTTATGATTTACAGCCCAGGAATCATGCAGCTGCCGCTAATAAATGCAAGAGCTTCTGGAGACAGAGACACTAAATTACCTCCTTGGCCCCGGGAGAGGGAGTTCACGGGCTTGGTGGTGGCAGCCACGCTTGGCTCAGGGGTCCCTCTTTATTGTCTGGCTGCAGGTGGTGGCAGCCTGTCCAGGGCTGACAGGTGCACCCTGCCCTGCCGCCTTCCAGAGCCACTGCCCCGCCAGAAGAGTGTTCTCTCCTTTCCCTCTGGTCTTCATTGCACCTCAGGCTTTCCAAGGAGCCAAGGAAGTTCTGAGACCCAGTTCAGTCTAGACCACCCCCCACCCCCCATCCAGCAGAACCCCGGCCTCAGTCACTCATACGGTTCTGCAGAGTCCAAGCACTGACGGGCGTTAATTGAACCAGCTGGACAGACGCCAATATCTTGTCAGTGGCCTGTTGTTTCTCTCATTTCACTGGACAGTTATTCTTAAACCATCCTGACTTTCCTCCAGACCCTAGACCTCACTCTAAGGAGATGCCCGAAACCCCTGGTTCATTCCAAGAAAAGAAAATCATGGCTTCCACTTCTGCAAATTCATCTCCGTCTGCCCCATCTTCCCTCTGGTCTCAGAAGACAGATGCAGCTCTGTCCTACCCAGCGGGCCCTCACTCTCCTGCATCCTCAGCTTCTTCCTTTCCCGTCTTTCTTTCCCCACAGGTTATCCACACCTTCAGGTCTTCCTCATTCAAACTCTGTCCTCATCCACCCTCTGCAGTCCTGCTGAGTTACTCCTTTTCCTTCCCTTTGGAGCCAAGCTTCTCCAAAGTGGGATCCACGTAAGCCTCCTTCACCCACCTCACATTTACGCTTCTTTCCTCTAGCCCAGAGCCTGCCCCACCACTCCACTGAAACTTTTCTCACCTTGTCAGCGGCTCCCACAGGGTCTAACCGGGGCATCTCCAGTCCCAATCTTTTCCTGGACTTCCCTCCTGCGTTGGCATCTGTCGGACACTTCCCTGAACTCCCTGTCTACCTGGCCTCGTAGATGTCTCTGCTCCTTAGTGCTCCCCAAACCTCTGTTATGGTCTTTTCCTGCCTATCCCTCCCCCACCACCCACTGCCCCGATGCTGAGGATCAGAGGATGCTGCTCTCATCTGCTGTTTTTCTCCCCACCCAGTCCCAGGTAGTCCTCTTGGGATTTTTAACTCCCTCACTGTAAGCAGGTGACCCCCAAATCTAGACCTCCAGCTCTCACATACCCCCAGGTTTTAAATGCATATATCGTATCTGAGAAGCTTTCCATCTGGGTGTCTTCCCAGTGTCTTATCCCAGCGGATCTCAGGAAAACTCCTCTTTCCCCCACCAGTGTTACCAGGACCACTTGGTGGGCCTGTCATTCACACGCCGGCCAAGCTGGAGCCCATGACTCTCTCTGGACCCCAGAGTCACCTGATCCCTGAGTCTTGTTCATTCTGCCCCACCCCCACCCCCTGCCACAAGGAAATACTCTTTACTCCCCTCCATCCTCACTGCCAACACCTTTAATCACGTTGCCATCATGTCTGTTCTAGACCCTGGCAAAGACGTTCCAGCTCCACTGTCAGTTAGTCCCTCCTCTGTGCTTCAGCCACTGTGATCTGTCTCAAATGAAAACCTGGTTTCAGTGGCTTCCTGTCACCCAGAGGAGGACTCTGCAAATCACTGTCTACAGGCCAAATCTGGACCTTGACCTGCTTTTGTCAATCAGGTTTTATTGGATCCCAGGCATGCCCTTGTTTTTTTTCCTTAATGTTACATATTGTTTATGGCTGTCTTTGCACTGTAGTGGCAGAACTGAGTTGATGCAACAGAGATCCTGTGTCCCCAAAGCCAGAAATACTTGCTACTTGTCCTTTATAGAGAGGCTTTTGTGACCTCTGCCCTGAGGGAGAGAAGAGGATGGAAATTCTGCTACCTTCAGAGGCTTACAGTACCCTCGGTGCCCTGGCTCTTGTCTGCCTCTCTGGTCTCCTGTCTCTCCATCACTTCTCCAGCCTTTGTGCCCTGGATGGCTTAGGAGGTCCCCTCACACACTGTGGCGTTTCCCTCCCTTGGTCCTGTATCCATGATATTCCCTCTGCCTGGACTCCCTTCCCGTGATTCTTCACCTGACAGAAGATTCTTCACTCTTACTCAGGACTCAGTTCATGTCGTCCTCCTCAGGAGACTTCTCTGCCTCCCTGGCTGGGTCACATGCCCCTCTGACGAGGTCCTGCAGACCCCATGATCCCCTCCCCCATTGCACTTTCCATATCATGTTGGGATCATCTGTTCAGTTGTCTCCCTTCATCCTTAGGACGGAAACCTTTTTTCCTTATTATACCTCGGCACACACCACAATGTCTAGCACATAGTAGGTGCTCAACAAATACACATTAAAAAAAAATAGAAGTTCCTGCTGTGGGCACAGTGGGTTAGGAATCTGACTGCAGTGGCTCTGCAGAGTGGGTTAAAAGATTTGTCTTTGCTGCAGTTTGGATTCACTCCCTGGCCCCGGGAATTTCCATATGCCATGGGTGTGGCCATTAAAAAAAAAAAAAAGGTAAAAAAATAAACAGCCAGTGATTGGAAGTTAGATGGCCTCTCACCAGGATGATTAGAAGGATGATGCTGATATCAAGAGCCAAGGGTGGCATTGCCAGATGGGTCAACTGTCCTCAATCATGGAACCGGGATTAATGGAATATAGGAAAACCTGAAGGACTGGAGCTCCCTCTGGGGAGGAAGGTGTGGGGAGTACTAGAGTGTTCGAGATCCCCATTTGGTAGCCTTGGGAAGTCCAAATAAAATTGTGTGTATCCCGGTCAGAGAGTTCATCCCTAAATTTCAATGACCTATCTATCACCACGTAATTAGAGTTGTTGTGATTTGAATTTATTACCAAACATGGCTCTCTGCTGTTGCTTTTGGACTTGTACCATGTTGCAATGTGAGCGTGGAGATTATTGTATAAATTATTCTCACTCACATAATCATCGTGATTTTAATTACTGTGTAATCTTCGCTAATTACTGTTGTATGTATCATTTGCTTTGGTACCGATTTAACACAACTGCTTTTCGTTTGGCTAAAAGATGGCATTACAACTTTCCCTTTTTTTCAGGGGAAAAATTTGCTTTCTGTAAACATTTGCAGCCCCATACTCTTGGCTTGTGGTCCTTAGTCTAAAAGAAAAAGATTTAGATGCCACCATCCTCCTCTGATCAGCCCCTGCTGATTTTTATGTAGGGTAAGGCTGGTTGAATTAGTAAAAAGGTCTAAGTTATAGGGTATTGTTTTTAAAATAAAGTTGTATTACTTGCAAGGAAATGCAATTACTCTCAGCAGAAGTAGGGCCAAGGATGGGTCACGTGAGACTCGCTTAAATGATTAGATAAGACTCGTTTGTAATTAGTTCATTAATTATGTAAATGTGAATGGATGATACTTGGCATTAAAAACAGCTTGTTCTCAAAGCAGGTTAAGAGTCTGCTGCTAATCTTATTTCAATAGCACATTTGTTTACTGGTCCCTGAATTCTTAGAACCAGAGCGCAGGATCATTTTAATCCATCCTGAATATACTTACTGAATGAGCCTCTCATGAAAATGGTTTTATATCTTCCTAGGACAAAAGGATTCTTTTCAGTTTTATCAGCATTAAGAAGATGAGTGGGCAAGATATGGAAACTGGAAGCGTGGAAGTTTTCAGTGCAAAGCTATTAACCATGGACCCAAGGCCTGAGCAAGGGAGGAGCAGGAGTCTGGCTGTGTCCATGGTTCATCCTTGGAGCCAGGATCACTCTCGGGCAGCTTGCCAGGGGAGGAGGGCTGTTGTCTATCTAGAGCTCCAGGTATTCATGATAGATGGACGAACCTTTCAGGAGGTTTGAGGCTCACCGAGGTTAATTGCAAGTTTGCGTAAAACCATTTGGACTGGTGGTTTAGAACATTCTTAGAGAGTCCGTGATCCTCTAACTGAGCAAAACTTTTGCTCAGTAAGCTCCCTGAAACATACATACTGGAAACTGCCTCTCTAGGAAATCTTCAAACATTGGCCCTACCTGTGAAATTACTGCCCAAATCAAAACCAGACCGTCTCGCGTACCCCTAACACCCTCTTATATCTGTTCCATTCATGACCTCCCCCAACTCAAAAGCCACCATCCGACTTCTGCTGGGAATTACATATGCTTGTTTTTTAAACTCTCCAGTGCCTTGAAGTTTAAATTTAGCTGTTGTTTTTTTCAAAGTGGGCATTTTCTCCCATACAAGCTAGACTCTCATACTGGCAGCTGAACGCTGAGTGAGGCTTTTCCCAGTAAACATTTCTTCCTTAGTTTCCATGCCCAGGATGACACGAAGGTTCACTCGTCCTTCCCTCCAGTCGTCAGCTGGTGAACTGCCTTCACCTCTGGACTGTAAGCTGCTTGAATGGCAGGCTTGGTCACTCAGTGTCTGCAGCAGCAGGGTCAGGGCACTCAACAGGCAGTTCAGGATGGCTCTGCAGAGGGGCAGGTGGACAGATGATTTGCATGCACTTAAAACTACAATTTTATGATGAACTGGGCAGGGTTAGGAATAAGTCTGAGGTTTTGTGGGGTTCCTGCCATGGTACCATCCTCAGCTGAAGTGATGTTTGTGCATGGAAAGTAAAGGAAAGCATTGAAAACGTATGCAAAATATGTTGAAGCCAAGTTGAACCTCTAATGCAGTTAGATGTTGATTACTGGAGTAATCAATAACTATGTCCCAGTCTGTCCTTTCAGAGCACTGTGGAGATTGTATGGGAAGCTCAGGCTGCCATTTGAGAGCCCGTGCTCCCCTGTCTCATCAGACCGTGACCCAGAAGCTCTCTTCCTTCTCCGTTTTGCCAGGGGGAGAGTGAGGGGTTCAAACCAGATGTGGCCTCAGCTCCCTCTCAGTTCTGAAGTTGATAAAGTTCAGTAGAAATAAAACCAGGTGTTTGGATTGTGTTTCAGCATATGAGGGATTCCCTCTAGATTGTGAAACTGGAAGATGGTCATGAATCTATTGGTTTGAAGCCCAGCAAAGTGGCTTTGGCTGACCAATAAGTGGGGCTTCTGGGGTCTGAATGAACTAGCCAGATAGAACTCTCATCTTTCTCATCCTCTGTACCTGCATTCTTTCCATTCCATGAACCTTCTTTGAGGGACTCTTCTAGATCCTGGGGATTCACAGAAGAAAGAAAGAATCTAGTTCAGAATTCACAGTCTTGTTGAGAGGAATAGACAAGTAAGCAAACAGTGATAGTATAGAGGGTGTAGGAGCACAGGGTTATGGGAACCAGAGAACGTGCCAGCCCAGCCTGGGAGGCAGGCAAAGGCTCTGGAGGCGGCTGCGGTCAGGCTCAACATTGAAGGGCAAGTTAAAATATTTGTGGTTTTTGTTTGTTTGTTTGTTTGTTTGCAAAAAATTGATCAATGGTTCCTCAGAATCACCTGTAAAGTGTCACTTCCTTCCCCTTCCTCCTCCTCCTCCCCCTTCCCCTCCCCTCTTCCCTCCCCCTCTTCTTCTTTCCCCTCCCCCTTCTTCTTGAATAAAGGTGTCTGGGCACCATCAACTCTGCCAGCCTCCACCTTAATTTCACACTGACTAGGGCTTTTTTTTTTTTTCCATACTGGCTTTATTTCTGTCTTTACCTTCTTCTCTACTTCTGTCTAAATCTAAACACAGTTTTTATGACCAACAATGTGAAAATAAGTTGAAAACATCATGAACGTTCTCCCTAAAATAATTTCACATCTTTATCCTATGAAGAAGGACATTTCCTAACTATTGCACTGTTATTGCAGCTAAGGTGAACAAGTCCACAGTATCATCTAAAATCCCCACATTCATATTACCCCAGTTTTTCTGAAGTTGTATCATTGTGCTTTTTAAAAGAAGGATTCTATAAAGGGCATTTATTGCATCTGATTGTTTTGTTTCTTTTGGTCTCTCTCTTAAAAAAAAAAAGAATGGATTTAATTCTTTAAGAGAAGGTTTAGACTTAACAGAAAAATTGAACTGAACTAACAGAGAGCACCCGTACCCCCATCTTCCCACACACAGGTTCCCCTCTTGTTAACATTCTCCATTAGCCTTCAGTCTCTTAAACTAAAATGGTCCCCTACCTCCCCGCCCCACTGAAACAGATTTTTTGGTAGCAGTCCAGACAGATTCTGATGGGCAACTCTGTTCAAAAGTCACTGGCCCTACTACCTGGTAGCTAGTGAGAATGTGTGGGGGAGTTGAGGCAAGTTCTGCTGACCCGCAGGAGCTGTGCTGGCAGGTATCCATTGAGGGCCCTTCACTTTGATGGTTTTTTTTAAAGTGTCAGGGACTCAGCAGGTACTTCGTATTGGAGGGAACAGTACACAAAGCTTTAAAGTTATCTTGTATCTTAAAAACATACTATAAGGAATATAGGCTATTTACAGAGTCTTTTTCCTGACTCAAGTCCCTGCACCTTAGGGCCTGTCTGCTACTTGTTCCACCTCCTCTGCCTACTGTCCAGCAGGCCCTCTTGGGCATCCTGCATCCCACCCCCACGGCATCCTCCTCATTCTGGGTCTTCCCTTTCAGCTCAGTGGCCTTTCTAAGCTCCATGCCTTTGCCTGCGAATTGAAGGGAACAGGCTTGATGGCCAAGGGTCTGGCGCTCATGGGAGGACTCTTCTCCCGCTTGAAGCGTCTTCCTCAGTGCCCCCACCACCCAAATCCTACCCCTCTTCCTCAGCCCCTTCCCCTGGCCCTCTGCATTTTGGGCCCATAGCTCACAGTGTGCCTGGAGCTGCTTGCACAGCTGGCCCTTCATGGTTGACCCAGGTGAAAGGCTAAGGCAACACATCTTCTGCAATGAAGCAAGTCCATGTGCCTCTCTGAACCTCAGTTTCCTTTTCTGTAAAATGGAACAGTCAAAGGCAGTAAAGGGTAGTAGAGCAGAGCAGTTGGGAATCGTGGATCCCAAAGTTGGCATCTTCAGTTGCAATTCATGTCCTCCTATTTATTCCATGACAAGTTACACATCCTTCCTGAGCCTCATTTATGAAATGGGAAGATTACAATAGTAGCTGCTTCAGAGGGTTGTTGTGAAGATAAAATTGAGTAATGTCTGCAAAGCCTAAAGGCCCACGCTACAGTAGCTGCTATTACACAGAAATCACCTACACGCTCTAGGGGCTTGTAAACATCTCACGTTTCCTACTGCATCAGGCACAGTTTTGGGCACCATGTCAACTTTTATTATAGACCATCAATTACCGTGTTAGACTCGGCTGAAAAACCTTCAGGCCATCTTCAAAGGACATCTGGTTTCCCATCCAGGCCTCGATGTTAAAGAACATTGATTCATTTTTAATTTCCTCTTTAATTTCAGGGTGTGGATGAAGAATGCGGGTGACAGCATGTCTTGGGGGATGATTCATGGGGTCATTAGCTCTGCATCACATTTCCAATAGCTCCCACAGGCCCAGGCTCTGCTCGGACTCAGACCTGGGAGTTTGGAGCTTTGCTGTGTGGTGTGTCTAATGCCAGTAAAGCCAAAGTCTCCTTAATTCAGGCCTCACTTTTTTTTTTTTTTTGGCTCATTGTGTCTCAATGGACTTTGAAAAATATATGTGTGTAGATGTGAGTTCGACTGGTTGGTTTCTTCTCCCCTGGAGAGTGTGAGATGTTGTGGAAGCACAAAGCAGGAGCTTCAGATCTGGCCAACCAGGGTTCACATCCAGGCCCTGCCACTTAGCAGTGTGAACCTTGAAAGGGTGGTTTCTCACCCGCGTTCCTCATCTGCAAGATGGGGTGATGAGGTGATATAGATGAAGTATGTGCAGTTTGTTCTTCTTCACCCAGTCTTGATGGCATGTCTATACCCTGGTAGTAGACACTAGAGGAAAAAGGCTGGAGCCATGTTCACAGGACAGCCCTACAGGGGAAGGGGCATGGCCCACACTGGAGACACGGCTCTCAGCAGCTGGCTAGCTCTGAGGCTGAACAGACCACTTCAAGGTCCTCATCCCTTTCCTGTGCTGCACGGAGTAAGCTCAAACATATGAATTACATGTTCTTTTTTGTTTTGTTTTGTTTTTTGTCTTTTTTTTTAGGGCTGCACCTGTGGCATATGGAGGTTCCCAGGCTAGGGGTCAAATCAGAACTGTAGCCGCGAGCCTATACCACAGCCACAGCCACGCCAGATCCAAGCCGCATCTGCGACCTACACCACAGCTCATGGCAATGCCGGATCCTTAACCCACTGAGTGAGGTTAGGGATCAAACCCATGCCCTCATGGATGCTAGTCAGGTTTGTAAACCACTGAACCACGATGGGAACTCCAGGAATTATGTATTCTTGACCGGCTGCCCCTTCTCTAGCCCTGATGGAAGGGGTCATTAATTAAAAAACAAATTGAACGAGTATGAAGGTTTTAAACACATACTTAGTAGTAGTTTAAACTTTGCAGGTTTAATTGCTGCAGCCTCCTCCTGGCGTGAGGAGCTGGGGGAGGGGCAGGTGTTTCAGGCATCGCTCCTGGGTACCAACTCTACTGATCACACCTGTCATCTCTGCTTCCTGGCAAAACGGTGAGGTTCAGCAGGATTGTACCCACTCTCACAGCCAGGCTTTACAAGATACCTGGCTGCGAAGGGACAGAGCCAGGATGTGAACCCAGGCCTGTCTACTTTCCTGAAACCTGGATTCTTAGTTTTGCAAGTTAGAAAGAGAGGAAATTCCAGCATTTCTGGATGAGCAGGTCCGGATTTATCTAATAAGCTTCATAAATTTGAGCCACTAATTTTAGAGCATTTTTACATATATTCTCTTATTCATCATTTCATTTAATCGGCTTTTATTGGGTGCCCACTATGTGCCAGAGGGCTTGGGATTCACTTACTCATCCAACACATGTTTATTGAGCACCTGCTGTGTACCAGGGAACTGGTACTTCACTTCCTCATTCAACACATGTTTATAGAACACCTGCTGTGTGCACTCTGACACTGTTCCAGGCACAAGGGTATAGCAGTGAGTGCAACAAGCAAAAACCCTTGCCTTCCTGGAGCTCTCATCTTTACAATGTTGCAAGGTTGACCAGCTTTTCCCCCACTTTACATCTGAAGAAACTGAGGCCTAGAGGAATTAGGTGACTATCCCAAGGCCACTAAGTGAGCAGTGAGTGGCAGAACCAGACTACACTCTGAGGGACAAGTGTTGTCTGGGTGGGGTGATGTTGGAGACCCTGTTAACCCTGGGTCACATCACAGGGTCTGGAGGAAGTTTCCAGAGAAAGGTGCTGCCGCTTGTGGGGTCAGAACCCTGCCTCTGCCACTCCTAGCTGTGTGTGCTTGCAGAGGTCACCCCACCTCACTGTGCATGGAGCTCACAATCCCCAGCCCCCAGGGTAGCTGTCGAGATCATAAGGGAGGTGGCCATTAGCTCCGCGCAGGCAGGTGGCCCAGCCGCTCATTCTCCCTGTGTCCATGGCGGCAGCATGGCACCTGGTACACAGTGGGTGCTCAAGCAGGGGCAACTCTTGTAGGACCAGCCTGGCACCTATGTGGCTGGACACCCAGGAATGTCTGCTGGCTCCTTATCAGGCAAGTATGCGAGAAGGCTCTTCCTTTTGGAATAGACTAAGGGGCAGGTGCAGAAGTTCCCAAGATGTTTCCGGAGTCCCTTCTTAGAGAACCACAGTGCCCCCACCTAGCATGTGTCCATAGCTGTCTCCCAGTGACTCATAGAGCCTCCCATCCATCATCTGTCTCCCTGGCCAAGGCGCTGGGAGGCAGGCACAGCGACGTCTTGATTAGCCACCATCCATCCATCATACAATGCTGATGGAAGGGAGTTCCATCTGAGCCACGCTGGCCTGTGAGGACAGCTGGGAAAAAAATGAGTCTTCCCAGGCCCCTGGATGAAGACAGCACGATTTGTTCCAGAGCCAGGGCAGAAAGGAGAGGACATCCTGCCTCAGGCAGCAGACCAGGGACCCACACCTGAAGCTTGCAAGAGGGCATCTGAATTCAGATTAAATTCTGCAGTATCCACCAAGAAAGGGGTGGCCAGCACAGACTGCTCACTTGCAATGCTTTTAAGCACACAGGAAGTAGAAAAAGAGGTTGCAGAGAGTGGGTTATTTCTTTTTTTTTTTTGATTAAACACATTTATTATTTATTACTCAATGAATTTATTACATTTATAGTTGTACAATGATCATCACAATCCAATTTTATAGGATTTCCATCCCACACCCCCAGCACATCCCCCCACCCCCCCGAACTGTCTCCTTTGGAAACCATAAGTTTTTTCAAAGTCCATGAGTCAGTATCTGTTCTGCAAAGAAGTTCATTGTGTTCTTTCTCTAGATTCCACATGTCAGTGATAGCATTTGATCTTGGTGTCTCATTGACTGACTTCACTTAGCATGATAATTTCTAGGTCCATCCATGTTTCTAAAAATGCCATTATTTTGTTCCTTTTAATGGCTGAGTAATATTCCATTGTGTATATGTACCACATCTTCTTGATCCACTCCTCTGTCAGTGGACATTTAGGTTGTTTCCATGTCTTGGCTATTGAAAATAGTGCTGCAGTGAACATCGGAGTATATGTGTCTTTGTGAGTCGTGGTTTTCTCTGGATAGATGAGGAGTGGGATTACTGGATCAAATGGTAGTTCTATGTTTAGTTTTCTGAGGTGAGGAATCTCCATAGTTTTCCACAGTGGTTGCACCAATTTACAATCCCACCAACAGTGTAATAGGGTTCCTTTTTCTCCACACCCTCTCCAGCACTTATTGTTTGTAGACTTTTTGATGATGGCCATTCTAGCTGGTGTAAGGTGGTACCCTCATAGTAGTTTTGATTTGCATGTCTCTAATAATGAGTGATGTTGAATATCTTTGCATGTGTTTTTTGGCCATCCGTATGTCTTCTTTGGAGAATCGTCTGTTTAGATCTTCTGCCCATTTTTTGATGGGGTTGCTTGTTTTTTTGGTATTGAGCAGTAGGAGGTGTTTATAAATTTTGGAGATGAATCCCTTGTCAGTTGCTTCATTCACAAATATTTTCTCCCATTTTGTGGGTTGTCTTTTTGTTTTGTTTAGGGTTTCCTTTGCTGTACAGAAATTTTTAAGTTTAATTAAGTCCCATTCGTTTATTTTTGTTTTTACTGTCATTGTTCTAAGAGGTGGATCTGAGAAGATGTTGCTGTCGTTTATGTCTGAGAGTGTTTGGCCTATGTTTTCCTCTAAGAGTTTTGTAGTATCTGGTCTTATATCTAGGTCTTTAACGACAGAAATTGATGGAAAGACATACCATGCTCTTGGATTGGAAGAGTCAATATTAGCAAAATGACTATAACTACCCAAGGCAATCTATAGATTCAATGCAGTCCCTATCAAATTACCAAGGACGTTTTTCACAGAACTTGAACAAAATATTTTAAAGTTTGTTTGGAAGCACAAAAAAACCAGAATAGCCATGACATCCTGAAAAAGAAAAATGGAGCTGGAGAAATCAGGCTCCCTGACTTCAGACTATATACTACAAAGCAACAGTCATAAAAACCGTATGGTACTGGTACAAAGACAAATATAGATCAGTGTAACAGGATAGAAAGCCCAGAATTAAACCCACCTACCTACAGTCAGCTAATCTATGACAAAGGAGGCAAGAATATACAATGGAGAAAGGACAGCTTGTTCAAAAAGTGGCGCTGGGAAAACTGGACAGCCACATGTAAAAGAATGAAATTAGAACACTCCCTAACACCATACACAAAAATAAACTCCAAATGGAGATGTGGGTGATTTCAATGGCAAACCCAGGAGGCAGCACTCAGCTGAGACGAGTCTCCTTCTCCCACCTTCCTTCTCTGTCAGCCCTCCCTCCTCACTCTGCCCCCACTCCCACTACTCTCTGGCCCCCCAGGAGTCTACACTGCTTGGTCTGTGTTCTGGTTTCAGGCCTATCAGCTGAGGCACCAACCAGAGCACTCTGGAAGGTGGGACCCTGCCCGACCCACCCCCCTGGGGACTTCAGCCCTTGGGCTCCTGGGCAGAGCTCCGTGATCACCATCTGGTGGCAGCCAGATGGAGCCTGGGCTGCTGCACTGGGACATTGTGAATTGCCCACCTTTAGGAAGATGCTGCTCCTGGTGGGCCTGGGCCTGGGAAGGTGGGTGGATCTCCCGAGTCTAGCCCAGCCCAGAGCCCCCAGGGCTTGGGTCCTGGGGAGCCCATGTCCTTTGGGCCTGGACAGCAGCACACACAGGCTGGGACCCCCAGGCCCTGCTCCTGGGCTGCCTATGGCTTTGCTTGCCCCAGCCTGTCCCACCTTTTGATCAAAGATGAGAGCAGGTCCTCAGCTGCCGGCCCGCATCCACCTGCGACTGTCCCCTCTGTCCCCCTTGCCTTGCCCCCAGCCTCTCTCCTCCTTTGCCTTCTCTGTCACCAGCCCCCTCACTTCAGCTCCTCTCTTGTTGGTCCTTCTTCTCCTTCTCCACTCTCTTTGCTCCTCCTTTGCTTTCCTCATCTTATCTACTCCCTCTTTTTCAGAGACTTGATTTCCAAGACTTGACTCAGTTCAGCAACACATACTGAGCATCTGCTGTGTACTGGGCATGTGCCAACTCAGGGTGCAGACATGAGACTCAGCAGGGTCCTGACGGCACAGGCTGGAGAGCTGTATCCCCCACCTCCTCTTCTTCCAGCCTTTTTTCTACTTTTTTCCTACTACTCTTTCTCCCCCTGCCCCTTCCCCCTCCCCCCCCACCTCCTTCTCCTCCTCCTGTAGCTTCTATTCCATCCTAGTCTTGGCCTCTGCAGCCAGCACAGGAGAGAGGAGCTGGGGCCAGTGGGGTGGCAAGGTCCCAGGAGGTTCGGCAGCAGGAGCCCTGGATGCTGCCATCCCCATGGGGCAGGTGACAGAAGAGACCGAGCGTGCCTAGGACTCATTCATCATGCCTGCTCCCATGAGGGCCAGGACAGGACAGAAATTACTTTTGTCAGCTCTGCAGCAGCCCATTGGCCCTGGCAGCTCCAAGCTGTTTATTTAAAAAAAAAAAAAAAAAAAAAGGAAAGAAAGAAAAAAGCCCTGTGAATGCCATCTTGCTGTGTATTAGGGGAACAATTCCAAAGTGATGATGTTGACAAACACCCCTTCAGGTAATCACACAGGAGCACTCTGGCTCCTTCCCCAGCCGTGTCCAGCTGTGACAGAGATGAAAGGTGACAGGCAAGAAATGGGAAGGGAGCAGCTGCTCTGGGCAAATTGTGTGGCTGCTTGTTGGCACACAAGAGGGCCAGCCTTTCTTAGGAACAGTGAGATCAAGGTCACCTGCCCATTTATTCTTCTGTTCATGCCTCCTGGAACTTCAGTTAAAGCTTTCCTTGAACCCAGTGGTGGGCAAGTCTCTGGAAATTCAGAGGTTATCAGTAGTAATTATAAGGAGCACTAACTGCTGATTATTAATGATTAATAGTCCTTTGCTGTTGATTATTAATTAGTCATAACTGTTAACCGTTATTTAAGAAGCCTAGTACCAGGCACTGAGCCCAGGGTTCTTCTTTCATCCCCTGGTCTCCCCATGAGCACAGTGACCATTGCCGAGAGGAGGTGGAAGGGTGCTTCCAGCAAAGGGAACAGCATGTGCAAACCCTGGAGGCAGGAAGCACTTGGCCTTTCCCTGGAGACCCTTGTGGCTGGGGCAGAGTGAGCAAGGGGTCAACTTATAATACAGGAGGTTAGGGAGGGGGTTGGTCCCCTGAGCCCAGGAGGAGGACTGAGGATGGTGAGGAGAGTGGATGATGGGGGCAGGGCATCCACACCCTTACCTTGGGATCTACTTTGTGGTCCCCTCATGGTCCCCAGACCATGACATTGACTCTCTCTACCTAGCTGACCTAGGGCATAAGGAGGGACAGATGAACACAGCTGGCCCTGTACCTGTCACTCATGGAAACTTTTCACAAAGCATCATCACCATGGCAACCTCCCAACCTCCCATTGCTATGGTCCTGGGTCAGGGAGTTTTTTGCCAACATCAGAAGAGAGAGGCTTATGGGATGGTGGGAGCTCAGGAAGGCAGTGTCTAGTCCCTACCTAGGTCCCTGAAAAAGACTCCAACCCCTTCCCTTCCACACCCTCCTCTCCATTCTGGGCATCACCTCCAGGGGCCGAAGGCTTGGCTCCTTCTGAGGATCAACAGCACTTTGGGTCACTGCAGTCAGCTCTTTCCCTTCTAAACTGTCCTACATAATCAGGGGGTGGAGACAGTGATAACAGACTGTGGAGAGCAGGACGCCTTCCTCAGTTTGTGCCAGAATTCCAGGCTTCATGTGTAGGTGGCTGACTCCTGTAATCACTCCTGTTGTGGCAGAGCAGCAAGCAAGGACTGGGCCTAATGACCAGAAGCCCGCATAGCACTGCTCTGGACGCTGCTTCCTCTGGCCCAGCCCCGGCCTTGTCTGCCACACTCAGGGGCTGACATTGGGCACCCCTTGTATAAATTACAACCTTGCTGGTGGGCGGGAAGGAGGTTGTTTGTCTTAGAAAGAAGACAAATAGATTTTATTTATCAAAGGAATGGCTGATAGTCTCCAGTTTCTTTCCTTTAAGCCCTCCTCTTCATTTTATAGTCTATAATTTGGCCCCACTGTGAGATTCCCACTTTTCAGAGGCAGAGTGGTTTTGGCTCAGCTGCTGCAAAATGCCTCTGCCTGGTGTAGTCCCAGAATAGAAAGCGTCTGTCCTCTTGTGTATAGTCTTGGTTTCAAGTTGATTTCGTATAAAGCTTTCCCTTTTGAAGGACCAGTTCTTTTAACCCCACCTCCATCCCATGAACCAGTGGGGGGTGTCACAGTGTCTCATTCAGCCGCATATTTGGGTCACTGGCTCTCAGAAGTTCTGCATGGTCTGACTGTCCTCTGGGCTTGGCCCTAAATAAATAAATAACTTTCTGCAGGTCCCTCTCGAGTTTTCGAAGCACATTACCTATTTCACAGCAGGCTCTGGGATGATAGGTCCCATCATGTCAGATAGGATGCCTCGTAAATCTAAGTCATCCGTCAGAGCTGCAGTTTTAATCTACTCAAACGTACTTAGCCGGGTTTAATTATAGACAGAAATTGCATTTCACAAAGCAATGAGAAATCATTTATACGGCCCGAGTTTGCGCATTAAATCACACGGTTCATTGGAGAGTGCTGTGGGGATGGCGTTTCCGAAGAAAAATAGTATTAGTGCCTGCGCACCGTGGCCCTCACACCAATGGGGCGGAGTGTATGAATGGCGTGATGTCTGCTGACGGCACTTTTCTTCCTGGCGCAGGATGCACAAGGAGGCTGGCGATGCTGAGCGGGCCCAGCGGGCTTCTCCTCGGAGTGGGGCCCAGGACGTCCACGGCAGGACCTCAGGGGACAAGGCTGCTTCTCCCCTCTCCCTCCGCCGGGGAAAGCCCTGCCACTTTGGGGATGGCGAAGAGTGTGGCGTCCAGACAAAGCCCCCAGGGAGAGCAGGAACGCCGTCCTCCTCCCTGGCTTCCCGGAGCAGAGACGCATCCCCGCTGTCCAGGGACAAGCTGCCAAGTCCCTCCGCAGCCCTGTCAGAGTTCGTGGAGGGGCTTCGGCGGAAGAGAGCGCAGAGGGGCCAGGGCTCGCCGCTGGGCCTGGAGGACTGGCCCACCCTCCCCATCTACCAGACCACCGGGGCGTCCACGCTGAGGAGGGCCAGGGCGGGCAGCGACGAGGGGGCCCTCTCGCTGAGGTCTGGGGCGCCGTCACCCTTGGGCGCGGAGGGTCCCGCCGGGATGTCGGCTGGACTTCTGCGGTCCACCAGTCTGAAATGCATCTCTTCCGAGAGCGTGGGGGGCCCCACCCCTCTGCCTGAGAAGCTGAAGACCCGCTTCAGTTCCTGCGAGTCCCTCCTAGAACCCGGGGCAGGCGCGAGAAGGAAATCGAGCTCCCCGTCCGCGCTCAGGGACTCATTCTTGTCGCCCATACTGCGCCCTCGACGGCGCTGTCTGGAGTCTTCCTTGGACGACGCCGGCTGTACGGACCTTGGGAAGGAGCCGCTGGTCTTCCAGAACCGCCAGTTCGCCCACCTGATGGGGGGCCCCCTGGACAGCGACCCGTTCAGCTGGAAGCTCCCAAGCCTCAACTACGAACGCAAAACCAAAGTGGATTTTGATGACTTCCTCCCTGCCATCCGGAAGCCCGAGACTCCCACGTCCTTGGCCGGAGCTGCCAAAGATGGGCGAGACAGTTCACAGCATTCAAGCGTCCACTTTGAGACAGAAGAGGCCGACAGGGGCTTTCTGTCAGGGATAACCACCATTTTGAAAAAGAGCCCGGAGCCCAAGGAGGACCCCGCTCACTTCTCTGACTCATCCTCCTCCTCCAGCTCCATCGTGTCTTTCAAAAGCGCTGACAGCATCAAGAGTCGGCCGAGAATCCCCCGAGTGGAGGGCGATGGCGGGGAGCGAACGTCCCTGGAGAACAGAGAGCTGGGGGCAAGGAGGAAAGACGAGGATGTTGAGAGCATCATGAAGAAATACCTGCAGAAGTAGGAACCAGCTCAGGTACAAGCAGCAGGCTGGGACCATGCCCCTTGGGGAATATGAAACAAGGGAGTCCACCCAGGCCTGGGTGCCTGGAGGAAACCGGTTGCTGCTGCTGCCTTTAATGCTGTGACTAATTTCTCTAGAGAGCAGTTTTTAGAGGTTTTTTACTGAAATAATGGGTTGCTGTTTATGCAAACAGTGTGTTGCTGATAAATGCAAAACTTATCAGAAGTGCTCACCAGGTGCCACCGGTGTCCTTGCTCTTTAAACTACAGACCCATCAGAAAGCTTGAGGATCCTGGGTGGGTGGGGGGTGGGTGCTAAAGGATGTGCTGGGCTTGTCATGTTTCCCCACCCTTGTCTTGTTCTTTTCATGGCTAGGTTGGGGGAGCCATGATGGCATCTGTCCACATAATGAGAGGAGATCTGGGGTGGGTGGGTGGGGAAGAGTCAGGCCAGAATAGAAGAGGCCTTGACAGTGGTGAAGTCCAACTCTTATATTAAATGTATAGAGAGAAACTAGAGCCCAAGAAGCAGGGAGAATGGGACAAGTGCAGAGGTCACAGAACCGCAATGTGGGAGAAGCAGTGCTTCTCTCTGCCCTCTTCCTGCTCCCTTCCTGATCCTGGCTCTTCGCTGCAGTAGAGGTAAGATGAGGAATTCATTGCTAATAATGGCTCACATTTATCGAATGTGTTTATCAGGGGGTCATTTGGTGCCCATAGTAACCCCAAGAAGTGGTGAGTATGATTTATTCCCCGTTTACAGGTTAACAAACTGAGAACCAAGGAGGTTAACTCCCTTGTACAGAATCACCCAGGCAGAACTGGGATTTGAAACTTCAGAGTCCACACTTTTGTCAGTAATACTTTCTCTCAGGTACATATTCCAGACCTCTGTGTGAGTAAACTCAGAGCCGATCATGGAGCTGGGTCTTTAAAGAGGTTGCCTCAATTGAGGTCAAACTGAGGCAGACCTTAGAATCGTAAAGCTAAAAGGGGGTTGGAACTCACGGACCCTAGCTCCACTCTCGCACAAATGAGGAGGACCTCAAGATCAAGGTCGCTCAGTGAGTCTGTGGCAAACCCAGCCACCCTGACTCCCTGTCCAGTGCCCTTTGCCCTGAGGCAGGGCCGGCCACTGACTGCCGCTCGCAGGGCACGTTTCAAATGTCAGGGCGCCGACAATACCACCTCCTGGCTCCCAATTGAAATGTGAAGCCCCCTCAGGCAGGCTGGTGGGGGCACAGAGGAGGAGAGAGAGCCTCCCCCCGGGGGGTTCAGACTCTGCACACCTGCAGCCTGGCAGTGGCTCCTCACCTCTGTAAACCTCTGCATTATCAGTGCAGCTTAGGTGGTGGAGTGGCCGCACATGGTGCGCAGCCCACACTGGGCCTCAGCCACCAGCCCTCCTTCTACAGGCCTCCTGGTCCAAAACAAGCTGCACGCCCTGCTACTTGGAGAGTCACCCTCAGCCCATCAAAAAGCCATTGCCCCTTCCGTGGAGATGAGCTTGGACTGTATCAGAGCAGATTCATCTGACTTAACATGGCCTTCTCTCTGCTCTCAATTACCGAGGAGAGCTCTGATATTCATTTACATTATTATGCTCTGGGGGACACAGAACGCAGTTTCAAAGGCCAAGTAAAGGGCACACGTCCGGAAGGGGAACAGTCCTTAGCAGACGTCGCCACAGAACATCTTGTCTCTGCCATTTTTTTTTTTTTTTTTTAAGCTCAGCTCCCCTCCCTGCTCCCCGCAGTGCTGACTCTGATAATGGAGCGCCCGCCTGAAAATCACCTCCACCTTTAACTGGCACACTGGAGTCTTGAGCTCAACAGTACAGCTCCTCCATTGCCCACATGCTAATGCGCTGTGGGATTCGGAACCACACCAGCCCCCAGAGCTCAGGTTTTCCCTGTAACTGGCCAAGCAATGCAACCTTGCCAAGCATCTGTGTTCTCACCTGGAAGATGGGGGTGATAATACCAGCCACCCAAAGCAGCACTGTGAGCGTGATGTGAGCAAGACCCCAGCCCAGAGCCCGGTACCCAGCGGCCAAGTACATGTCAGGGTGTCCTGCACTTGGACACGGTGGCCCTTCAGGGTCTCTGTCTCAGGTTCCCCCCACTTATTTCCCTTCTGCTGCCCTCATTCCTCTGGGAGGCATCACTGCAGTAACGCCACCTGGGAATGTGGGCTCAGGGGGCTTCCACCCACCAAAACACGCTCCCTGGGCCCCACTTATCAGCTCTGACCTGCATCTGTTCCAGCCTCCTGTGATGCGCTGCCCTCCAAGACTTCTCGACTCCACGACTGTCCGGAGAGAGAGAGAGACTGAGACTGGCCAGGCCTCCTCAGAGGCCCTGAGTCCAGAGCCAGCTCGGCCACCCTCCAGGGGCCAGCAGGGCCCAGCAGAGGCATATCCCATGGACATGGGGCTTCCAATGTGCTAGGTCTGTACCAAATAAAGTGTTGGCTACTTGGCATCTGTGCCTTCTCTCTGTTCTGTGATCATGTTACCTGGGACTCTGGAGGGTTGACGGGGTGCAGCTTGTGATAGAAAGGCTTCCGAGGAAAGGAAATAACACCAACTCTTTGTAGTCTTTGTAGCTTCGGGAGCACCATTTCTCTCCCTATGTGTCTACATGCAGTGATCTTAGTCCTCTTCACTTGGCCAAGTTCAGCTCAGGTGTCACCTCCTTCAGGAAGTCTTCCCTAATATATCAAACTAAAATAAAGGCTCTTTCTCCATTCTCCCTTAATTCCCATGTTTACCTCTCTTATATTTACCTTGTCTATTTAGGTATCTGTATTGTGTGTAGAAGTGCAGGCATTCAAGAAATTGTGATGAATGAATGAATGAATGAAAGAACCATGGGACAAGTCAGTGGCCCACACACCCCAAATGCCTGTGACACACTGACACACATGCATCCCAACAAATGACCGCCCATATCAGCATTCAAGAACCTGTGACCATTTGTTCCTACCCACTCCCTCCCATACACACACCACCACACGAGTATCAAAAACTACACTCGCAAAGGCACACTTGTAGCCTGGACACCTGCTTTTTCAAACCTCCTTGAAGAATTAATAACACTAAAACCATAGGCTGATGTTTATTGATCACATACTGTGTGCAGGCCACTGTGCTAGCATTTTACATGGTGCATCCCCACTGTGATATTATAAAAAGTCCCGAGAGGAGTTCCTGTTTTGGCTCAGCAGTAACAAACCCGACTAATACCCTTGAGGATGCGGGTTCGATCCCTGGCCTCTCTCAGTGACTTAAAGATATGGCATTGCTGTGGCTGTGATGTAGGCCAGCAGCTGTAGCTCTGATTTGACCTTAACCTGGGAACTTCATATGCCATGGGTGTGGTCCTAAAAAGATTTGAAAAAAAAAAGGTCCTGAAAGATAAATGCACTTGTTAATCCCTATTTACAAAGGCAGAACCAGCTTCTGCTCACACTGAGGTAGCCAGCACGGCTTCTCAAGTTCCCCCACGTGGGTCTTTTCCTAGGACCCCTCTGGGATGGCCAGTCACAGATCCCATCAGGAAGGAAAGCCCCATTGGCATTACCAGTGTTAATCTGCTAGGGCTGCTGTTAAGAAAGTGCCACAAACTGGGTGGCCTACACAACAGAAGCTTACTGTCCCGCTGTTCTGGAGGCTAGAAGTCCAAAATCACGGTGTTGGCAGTGTTGTTCTTTCTGAGTGGCTTAAAGGACTCTGTCTTGGTTTATGTACAGCCATCTTCTTCCTGTCTCTTTACACCATTTTCCTCCTGTGCAGGTCTGTCTCTGTGTCCCAATTTCCCCCTTTTTTGAGGACACAGTCATGTTTTATTAGGTCCCACCCTAACCTCAATTTGATTACCTGGACAAAGACCTTATCCCCTAATAAGGCCATATCCTGAGGTACTGGGGGTCAGGATATCTGAGGGGGTGGGTGGTGAGGGACACAACTCAAGCCCTAACCAAGTACCAGTTGGGGTTCACTCCATGAAGGGGAGACCCCAGCTCTGACCATCCCCATCAAAGGCTGTGGGTGGAAGTGGGAAGGAGGGGAGATGGGGCAGGAAGGAAAATCACCAGATGCCCTCCCTGGAAGACCCCGCTTCCTTCCTGTCTCTCTGGTGCGGCAGGTCGGTAGAACAGTGGACTGTTTTCTCGTATGCAGGAGCATTCTCCCAGTTGGTGAGTCTGTAGACATCCTCAGACATTCCTCTGAGGGAATCAGAGGCCCTGGCAAGGAAGAGGATGCTGCTCAAAAGCTTGCTGACACTTGGGTGTGGGGCAAGGGTGGGAGCTTGTCTGCATGTCTTCCTCCAGTGGAGCCTGTGGTGTCTTAGAGGCTTGGAAAGATCACTTCCCTTGCTGGGCCTCAGTTTCCTCATCTCAACAATGGGAATATGGTTATTAGAATCTAATGGGATTTGAGAATGGCTGCTGTAGCATGTTGTATTTGTTTCTAGAGCTGCTATAACAAAATAGCACAGACTGGGGGTGGCGGGGGAGGGCTTAAACAATAGGAATTTATTTTCCTTCAATTTTAGAGGCTTGAAGTCCAAGTTCAAGATGTCATCCCGTCTGGCTTCTGAGGCCTCTCTCCTTGACCTGCAGACAGCCACCTCCTCGCTGTGTCCTCATGTGGCCTTCCCTCTGTGCCCTCACCTCCCTGGTGTCTCTCTGTGTGTCCACATTTCCTCTTCCTATAGAGGATGCCCCATCAGAGAGGATTAGAGCCCTCCCAAAGGGTCCCACTTGAACTTAGTCACACCTTTAAAGGCCCCATCTCCAAATGCAGTCACATTCTGAGGTCATGGGTGTCAGGACTTCAGCATACAAATTCCGTGGCACATGCTCTTATCAAAGAAGGTGGTGGTATAGTTTATTAATAATTGTAATTATTCATGTGATGATCAAATAAACATGTCCCAGGCTCCTGGCTCAGTCCCCAAACAAAAGCAACTGTGGAAATTAGGAAAAGATTTGTACTGTCTTCCTATTAGAGCTCTGCAGAGAGTTTTAGGGCTTGGAACCTGTGGGTTTCCGTGAGCTCTCACTCCTGTGCCAGCAAGATTAGGATTACTCTCCCAGCCAATATTTGTTGAGCACCTGTTCAGTGCTGCCAGGCACTGTTTCCCACATGGGGGATCCACGGTGAGCAGAAGAGCCCCCCTGCTTTTCTGGGAGCAACATCCTTGCTGGGGAGACAGACAATAGGCAAGGAAACAAATATGTTGTCGGAGAGTGAGAAGTGCTGTGAAGAAAAAGAAAGATGAAATTGTCTTGTAAGTTTCCTGTTAAAAATTTTCTGGATGTTTATTTCATGAAGTGCCTTTTTGTAAAGGAAGAAACCTGTCATTATTCTTCAGTGATGTGTGAGCAATGCATTCAGAAAGGTTAAACCTGAGTAATAACAGCCAAGCTTTCCTCATCATGCAGCAGGAAAAAGAAGTCCTGAGGATGCTCATTTTAAAAAACCACTTGAACATCCTAGAAGATGGCAGCCATCCCCAGCTCAAAAGAACCTGATGCAGGGGATTCTGACCCAGCTGGGTCCTCCTCCCTGCAGGCTGACTCCACAAATTCCAGCATGGATATTGGTGTCCCATCAACGACAAGTTCAAGCCAGGACCCAGGGCAGGAAGCCCTGTGCAAAGCCTCTGACATCTGCTCCCTGGAGTCACTAAAAGGCTCATGCCCTGGGCTCTGCTGTTCCCTCCTTGCACGACCTCAGTCAGCTCACCTCTTTCTGGGCCCTCCTTTACTCATCTGTGTAATGGGCTAGAACTGGTACCAGCCTCCCAGCATCCTGTGAAAAATCAAATGCTCAGGAAGCACTTAGCACAGCACAAGGCATGTAGTCAGCTCTGGCATATAGTCAGCGGTGGCACCATTGGTCTTTGGGCTCAGAGGCATATCTCTCTGCTGCCCAAATCGGAGGCTCCATCTGTGTGGTGGCACCTATCTGGAGTTTCTCTGACAGTTTAACCAAAGTTATTGCAAAGGTGAGGGGTTGGAGGGCATGGGTTCAGGTGAGTCAAGTGGCCACCCCAAATGTTTCCTTGTTTCCAGGACCTGAGACCATTTTTAGCAGTGTGCCTGGGTCGTTAAAAAACAAAACAAAACAAAACAAAACAAAAAAAACCCCTGGACCCTCAGGACTAAAAGAAAGCCTCCAGGTAATTTTACAGGTGAGGAAATGGAGGCTCAGAAGGGGAAAAGATGTGTCTTTAAGACAAAGCCAGATCTGAGGTTAAAATTCAATTAACATGGAATTTCCAAGGCTAGGGGTTGAATCGGAGCTGCAGCTGCCGGCCTACAACACAGCCACAGCAACGTGGGATCTGAGCCATGCCTGTGACCTACACCACAGCTCACGGCAACGCCAGATCCTTAACCCACTGAGGGAGGTCAGGGATCAAACCCGAACTGTCATGGATACTAGTCAGGTTCGTAACCCACTGAGCCACAATAGGGACACTAACGTTTTTTGATTTAACAAATATTTATTGACCTCTCTGCCACCCCATGTCCAGGGCACTGAGGATAAAGCTGATCCTGAGATGGGCAGAGGGCCTGCCTTTGTGAAACTTCCAGTTTACTGGAGGAGACAGGTAATAAACTTGGGGACATATACATCAGCTGGGCCCAGTCATCCAATGCCCCATCAGTAGTCTACCTGCTGCAGGTCCTCCTCCCAGGTCTGCACCAGCCCATCCCTGACCAGAGCCCTCCCCAAGCCAAAAGAGACCCAGCCTTGTCCCAGGGGCCCTGGCTGTCTACACAGTTCAGGGCTAAGGAGCTGTGGTTTTGCATTCTCTCCCAATTCCCCAGATCAGTAGAGGGGAGACTTGGGGCAGCTGAGAGAGGCAGGTGCTGGAGAGAGTGGGATACATCCTCAGAATGCTCTCCATGTGATGGATGGCCTGGCCGAGCTCCTGCTGTTATCTTTCAGAAGTGAAGGGCAGCCCAAGCCCAGTCCCCACCCCCAGACCTGACTGCTTATTTACCTGTCAGTATGGGCAGCAGCCTTCAGAGCCCGGGGACAGATGCTAAGCAGCAGCCCTGGCAACAGGTGAGGCAGTGACCTTGTCACCCTTTGTCAAGAGCCACCACAGCTCCCACTCCTTGTGGGTCTGCACAGAGCCAGGTGCTGTGCTGGGCTGTAGGCAAATATCACTTCTAATAGGCGGCCGTGGGGGGTCCGCTGCCTGTCCATCACCCCATGTCATCTATACACACAAGAAAAAAGTTGTAAATGACTCAGAATGCTGCTTTGTAACTGGCTGCATGAAGGCTGGGTGGCCCTGGGCAAAATCACAAGCCTTCAGCTCTAAGAGCCCAGGGCTGTGGTTTATTTAAGCCACTGCTCCATCCCATACCTCCCATAATCTAAAGTCTGTGGTTTTCCTGCTCAGGCTGGCTGCAGAGGGGATGGGGCACACAGCTGCCTTTGGTAAAAGCCCTTGGCCTCACCCTGCCCCCAGCAGGTCCTTGGGAGGAAACTGCAGTCAGGGTGGAAGGATGCTGGGGGATGCGACACTTTAAGGCACACTGGCCTCGCCCCTGGGCAACTGAGTCCTGTGACTGCAGCTGACTCTGAACGGTTAAATGAATGACAGTTCATAACTCAGCATGTGGGGAGAGGGACATGATCAAGGGGCCAGATGGAAAGGAAAGATGGGAGGAGAGAGTGAGGGGCCTCTGCCGAATCAGGTGTTGAGGTTCAGAGAGAACATGAGGTGCTAGGATTCAAACCCAGGGCTCTGACCCCAGACCCAGGCGTCCTTGATAATAATATTGTGGGCCAAGCTTGGCAGTGTAGACAGTGCTTTCCTAAAGTCAGCAGGTAGAAGAGGCCTATGGATCATGTGACTTGACCTTCACCATGTCCCTCAGGCCAAACCAAGCCATCCCTGCCTGCTCCATCAGGGGGATAATGGGGCCTAGACTCGAGAAGCAGTCTTGGTTTTATTCCCATCTTTGCCACTTTTTAAGCTGTGATCTCAAGCAGCCTACTGAATTCCTTTAAGCCTTGGTTGGAAGAGGAGACCCTGCTTTTTAGAACTTGTCTGGCCCACAAAAGCACCAGGACAGAAGCTAGTATGCCAGTTTTACAGATAGGGAGACTGAGGCTCTGCAAAACCAAGTGACTGACCAAGTTAGCAGCAAAGGAGCTGGGCTCTGCATTCAGAGTTCCTAACTCCTAGTCCAGTATTCACTGGCCTCCTGCCGGTCTCATGGCATGGCTGTCTGGCCAGTTTGGGAAGAGTCTAAAAGGGGGTGCTGGTTCTGCCCTAGCAGTCATTCACCTCTGTTGCCTGCTCCAATTTCAAGCAACCTGCCTCAAAGATGGGGCGGAATGGGAGGATGGCTCCATGGGCGCCTGGCCTCTAGCCGTCTTTAAAGGAACCCAATTTCATGCCTAATGGGTCGAGTGACTTATGCCAAATTGCCATTGCACTAGAAGCCATCAGGTAGATTTAAATGTGTCCTCTCCAGGAAAAGAGAGGTAACTGACTTGATCCTTCCTGCTCGTGGCTCATTGGGTATCTCAGTCAGAGCTGGGGGTGCCACAGTTCATGGTCCTTGGACTGTTGCTCACTATACCTATGTATGGAAACCCCTCAGGTGAATTTGGAAGGCTGGGACAAGCAGGGAGGGGCACACAGGGTGTTCTCTGTGGCCGAGGAGTAGACACCACTGGCAGGGCCCCACTAATACCAGTGCATTGCACTGGCCCATTATTTTTCATATGCAGAAACAGGACCAGAGAGGGAGTATCTGTTGCCCAAAGTCACACAGCAAATTGAGAGCAGACCTAAGCCTAGCATTTTCCCCTTCAATTCTTGCTGCTTCTTGGAGCTGGAGAGAAATGATGTGAGGCTAATGCAGCCTTTGGGTTGACTGTGGATAACCCAGAGTAAACTCAAGGATCCTGATGGCATCTTCACATCCCTGTCTCAGAGATTTAGGTCCATGTGCTTTCTTTCTCTGCAGCCTGAGGGGTCCAGCTCGACTCACTATGTGTCAGGACTGCGAGCTGCATGGCTGGCTGAGCTATTGGGCCTCTCCATGCCTGTTTCCCAGCTACAAAGGCAGGATAAGCAGCAATTGGATTGGAACCATCTCACAAGCTTTTTCTGGTTCTCTTGATCCCATCAAGTTCCTGACCCTCAGCTGCCCTCTGAATCTCAGCTACTGGTTACAGCAAGAGACACGCAGGTCAGGGAGCCAAACTCCGGGCTCTCTGTCTCTTCCCACCACCCCAGGATTATGAAGGGATCACCCTGTGGGAAGCACTGTCACCAGTGGGGAAGGAGTGGGGAGGAGCTGAAGGATGCACTCCCCCTCCACTCCTCCCTCCATTGGACCACCCCAGGCAGTTTTCCTGTACATTCTAACAGAGACATACCACGGCTCCCAGCCACCACCAGGGCCAGAATGTGTGACTGACCGACCGTATAGCTTATCTTTCCTGCCTTCCCTCCTCTTTCAGTCTCACTGCTCTGAGATTGTACCTTCCAGTAACAAAGAAACATTTAAACCTTGCCCCAGCTTTATTTCCTCGGGAGGCTGGGCTTAGATTGAGGCTAAGCAAAGAGTGGTTATGCAAATTAAACAGGTGGATGCATGAAAGAGCACTTGGAGCTGCCCCTGACTTTGCAATCACTGGTGGACTTGAGCTGCCATCGTGATGGAAAAGCTATTCATCTGGCTGCCAGTCTCTTGAGTGATGTGGTCCCACATGCTTTGCCTGCCTCTGCCATGGCCACCACCCCAATCCTGCCCTGGTCTTTCTCCCTTCCAGGCTTTCTCATATGCTTTCATCTCTGCCTTGAACATTCATTCATGAACTCATTCATTTATTCTTTCAAATTCAGATGGATTTGTTGGGCATCCACTCAACAAACTGAACAACCCCAGATGAAGTTCCTGGTCTGACATCACATCTAGTGACACCTACATTTTCACCTTGTGAAGCACCCTTCCCCTTCAGTTCTCAGGGTTGGGGGCTCTGTCACAGTCTCCCCCACACCTGTGTCTCCCTCTGCAACTGCATTTGTAGCTCTCTGTTCACTCACTGCTCTCCCCCACCCAAATGTGAAATGCAGGACCCTGCCTGTAGTTGATGCTGAGGAAATTCATCACACGACCTGCATTTATTAAGCCACCCGGTCTGTGTCAGGCCCTGGGACTATTCTAGCAGCAGATTGGAGCAGTGACTTAGGCATCCATGCCCTCATGGAACCCACTCACTAGTTAAGGGTAGGGACAAATAGTAAAGGATTCAGTGAAAAGTGGGGGGAAGAAAATGAAGCAGCAGAGGGGTCTAGGAGGCATTGAGAGTGGTATGGAGAATATTTTAAACAGAGTAGGGTAGAGGAGGATTTGAGAAAGACATTTAAATAAATATCTGAAGGGAGGGATGGAGGCAACCATGTTTATAACTTGGGGAAGAGCATTCAAGGGAGAGGCAACAGCCAGTGCAAAGGCCCTGAGGTAGGAGAGTGAATGATGTGTGTGAGCATCTGCAAGGAATCCAGCATGGCTAATGTGGGGTGAGCAAAGGGGTGAGGAGTAGTGAATGAGGTCAGAGAAGTGATGGGAACCATATTATGTAGGACTTTATAAAGATGTTGGCTTTAACTCAGAAAGACTTGGGAGCCATTCTGGGTGACCAACCATCTCACTTTGCCCAGACCGAGAAAGCTCCCAGAGCACAGGACTTTCAATGCTAAGACCAGGAACGTCCACGGCAAACCAGAATGAGGCAGTCAGCCTAGAGCCCTTGCAGGGTTTGTGGCGGAGCTATGATGCAATCTGACTTGAGGATCACTCTGGTTGCTGGATAGACGCAAAGAACAAGAGCAGAATCAGCAAGATTAGTTGGGGACCACTAATCCAGATGAGGGATGAAGGTGGCTCAGACCAGAGTGGTCACAGTGGAGGTGGAGAGAAGTGATGAACTTCTCAACAGATGATAAAGCAGAGCCAACTGGAAATGTTTGATGGAGATGTGAGTGCCTGTCCCCTACATTGATAGCCTGGCAGGTGACCTCCTGGCAGGTGACATGCCCAGCTGCCATGGGTGAGATGAGGAGTAGGTGCTTCTCTGTCTTTCCTGGGGTTCTGCTCTGCCTCACCTCTTCCTTGCTGGAAGGGACCAAGAAAGAGTGACTACCTGTACCTCCTGAACACCCTTCAGGATGCTGTCATTGTGGCCCTGTGCTGGGGATGCAGACAAGGCAAGGCATGGACCCCTTATTACAGATGGGGAAAAAAAAAAGCTCAGAGAATAATATGCCCCTGGGCACCCAGCAAGCTGAGTTAACACCCCTCATTGGGTGTCAGGCTGGCCTGGGTTTCAGTGCCAACCTCAACAGAGTGTAACTCACCTGGGGCACTGCTGAGCAATCATTTTCTCTTCTTTGAAATGGAGACAGTGACTCCCATGTCAGCTTCATCATCATCACGAATGAAGGAGACAGTGTGCATGAAAGTGTCCGGCATGGGGCCTGACACACAGTAGGCCCTCAGTAATGTCAGTTTCCCTTTCTTTCCCTGGATCCTTCTCCCAGTCTTCCTTAGTTAAAGGATATTCTTAAGGACAGTTTCCTGGAGCCCAGCGGAGCCATTCTGTTCAACCAAGTGGGGAATATTTACATCTTCTTTTCTAAAGGCAAATGATTTCCTTCAGATGCCGAATTAGTTCCCAAGCGGCCTTCAGGATGTCTTGTAAATACAGAGATACGAGTGTTAACGGAGACCCTATTTGTCCAGCAAACCGGAACAGAGATGCTTGAGGGCTGTAAATATCAGGACTGCATTTCTCCCAGCGAGAAATTTCTTTCACTCTTGCTCTCTCCTTCTTCAAACACTCATTCTTCTGTTCATTCACGAATCCTTTCAACAAACACATATTGAGCACCTGTCATGTGCCTGGCACTCTGCAGGGCACTAGGAAAGCAGGCAGGAACAAGAGGGACAGGGTCCTGTCCTCATGGCACTTATAGTCCAGTGATTATGAGACAAGACACTTAAATGTCAACCACCATACTTGGTGCATAAGAAAATGACAATAGTAATAATAATAGTTCATATTGCTTTTTTAACTGACATCATCTTTACCTGCAATGAAATGTTCAGATCTGAAGTGTGCTGTTCAGTCTATTTTGACAGATGTCTAGGAAGACAGACTATTTAGTAGTCCCAGAAATTTCCCTCATGCTCCTTTTTGGTCTGTAAAACTTTTGATCTCTCCGTCAATCTGAAGGAGAGCCTTGCTGGGTAGAGTATTCTTGGTTGTAGACTTTTCACTTTCATCACTTTAAATATATCATAATACTCTCTTCTGGCTTGCAGAATTTCTGTTGAAAAATCAGCCAATAGCTTTATGGGAGTTCCCTTGTATATTATTTGCTGTTTTGCCTTTGCCACTTTTAATATTCTTTTGTCTTTAATTTTTGTCATTTCATTTACAATGTGTCTTTATGCATTCCTCTTTGGGTTCATCCAGAATAGGACTCTCTGAGCTTCCTATACTAGGGTGGCTATTTTCTTCCCCAAGTTAAGAAAGTTTTCAGCTATTATGTCTGCAAATATGTTCTCAGACCCTTTCTCTCTCTCTCTCCCCGCCCCCCCTTCCTCTCTCTCTTCCTTCCAGGATCCCTATAATGCAAATATTAAAATGCACTTGATGTTCCTTTGAACTGTCTTCTTTTCATTCTTTTTTCTCTTTTCTGTTCAGTTTCAATGGTTTCCACTACTCTGTCTTCCAGCTCACTGATTCACTTCTTTGTATCATTTAGTTTACTGTTGATTCCTTCTAATGCATTTTTCATTTCAGTTATTGTATTCTTCATCTCTGATTGTTCTTTATATTTTCCAACTCTTAAAAACTAACGTCTCTTCGAAATTCAACTTATGGTTACCAAAGGGGAAACATGGGGGGAGGGATAAATTGGGAGTTTGGGATTAACATATACATACTACTGTATGCAAAACAGATAGGAGTTCCCGTCATAGCTCAGTGGTTAATGAATCCGACTAGGAACCACGAGGTTGTGGCTTCTATCCCTGGCCTCACTCATTGAGTTAAGGATCCGGCGTTGCTGTGGCTGTGGCATAGGCTGGCGGCTACAGCTCCAATTAGACCCCTATCCTGGGAACCTCCATCTGCCACAGGTGCAGCCCTAGAAAAAAGACAAAAGACAAAAAAATAAAATAGTGTAAAATAAAACAGATAAGTATCAAGAAGCTACTGTATACCACAGGGAAATCTACTCAATACTGTTTAATAACCTATATGGGAAAAATATCTGAAAAAGGAATGGATATATTTATAACTGATTTACTATGCTGTACACCTGAAAGTAACAAATATTTGTTTGTTTTTTTTATTTTTTATTTTTTATTTTTTATAATTTTTTTTTATTTTCCCACTGTACAGCAAGGGGGTCAGGTTATCCTTATATGTATACATTACAATTACATTTTTTCCCCCACCCTTTCTTCTGTTGCAACATGAGTATCTAGACAAAGTTCTCAATGCTATTCAGCAGGATCTCCTTGTAAATCTATTCTAAGTTGTGTCTGATAAGCCCAAGCTCCCAATCCCTCCCACTCCCTCCCCCTCCCATCAGGCAGCCACAAGTCTCTTCTCCAAGTCCATGATTTTCTTTTCTGAGGAGATGTTCATTTGTGCTGGATATTAGATTCCAGTTATAAGTGATATCATATGGTATTTGTCTTTGTCTTTCTGGCTCATTTCACTCAGTATGAGGTTCTCTAGCTCCATCCATGTTGCTGCAAATGGCATGATGTCATTCTTTTTTATGGCTGAGTAGTATTCCATTGTGTATATATACCACATCTTCCGAATCCAATCATCTGTCAATGGACATTTGGGTTGTTTCCATGTCCTGGCTATTGTGAATAGTGCTGCAATGAACATGCGGGTGCACGTGTCTCTTTTAAGGAGAGTTTTGTCTGGATAGATGCCCAAGAGTGGGATTGCAGGGTCATATGGAAGTTCTATGTATAGATTTCTAAGGTATCGCCGAACTGTTCTCCATAGTGGCTGTACCAGTTTGCATTCCCACCAACAGTGCAGGAGGGTTCCCTTTTCTCCACAGCCCCTCCAGCACTTGTTATTTGTGGATTTATTAATGATGGCCATTCTGACTGGTGTGAGGTGATATCTCATGGTAGTTTTGATTTGCATTTCTCTTATAACCAGCGATGTTGAGCATTTTTTCATGTGTTTGTTGGCCATCTGTATATCTTCTTTGGAGAAATGTCTATTCAGGTCTTTTGCCCATTTTTCCATTGATTGATTGGCTTTTTTGCTGTTGGGTTGTATAAGTTGTTTATATATTCTAGAGATTAAGCCCTTGTCAGTTGCATCATTTGAAACTGTTTTCTCCCATTCTGTAAGTTGTCTTTTTGTTTTCTTTTGGGTTTCCTTTGCTGTGCAAAAGCTTTTCAGTTTGATGAGGTCCCATGGGTTTATTTTTGCTCTAATTTCTATTGCTTTGGGAGACTGACCTGAGAAAATATTCATGATGTGGATGTCAGAGAGTGTTTTGCCTATGTTTTCTTCTAGGAGTTTGATGGCGTCCTGTCGTATATTTAAGTCTTTCAGCCATTTGGAGTTTATTTTGGTGCATGGTGTGAGGGTGTGTTCTAGTTTCATTGCTTTGCATGCAGCTATCCAGGTTTCCCAGCAATGCTTGCTGAATAGACTTTCTTTTTCCCATTTGATGTTCTTGCCTCCCTTGTCAAAGATTAATTGACCATAGGTGTCAGGGTTTATTTCCGGGTTCTCTATTTGGTTCCATTGGTCTGTCTGTCTGTTTTGATACCAGTACCACACTGTTTTGATGACTGTGGCTTTGTAGTATTTCTTGAAGTCTGGGAGAGTTATGCCTCCTGCTTGGTTTTTGTTTCTCAGGATTGCTTTGGCGATTCTGGGTCTTTTGTTGTTCCATATAAATGTTTGGATTGTTTGTTCTAGTTCTGTGAAAAATGTCCTGGGTAATTTGATAGGGATTGCATTGAATCTGTAGATTGCTTTGGGTAGTATGGCCATTTTTACATTTTTACAATTGATTTTCCCAATCCAGGAACATGGAATATCTTTCCATTTCTTTACATCTTCTTTGATTTCTTTGATTAAAGTTTTATAGTTCTTGGCATATAGGTCCTTTACCTCCTGGGTCAGGTGTATTCCGAGGTATTTGATTTTGTGAGGTGCAATTTTACAAGGTATCGTATTTTTGTATTCCTTTTCTAATATTTCATTGCTGGTATACAGAAATGCAACTGACTTCTGAATGTTAATCTTATATCCTGCTACTTTGCTGAATTTATTAATCAGTTCAAGTAGTTTTGGGGTTGAGTCCTTAGGGTTTTCTATGCATAGTGTCATGTCATCTGCATACAGTGACAGTTTGATCTCTTCTCTTCCTATATGGATGCCTTTGATTTCTTTTGTTTGTCTAATTGCTGTGGCTAGGACTTCCAAAACAATGTTGAATAACAGTGGTGAGAGTGGGCATCCCTGTCTTGTTCCAGATTTGAGTGAGAAGGCTTTCAGTGAAAGTAACAAATATTTGTAAGTCAACTATACTCCAATAAAATTAAAAATAAATAGAAAATAAAAATAAATTTTAAAATTTAAAATAAAAACAACAAAAAAAATAAGTTCTTGCTCTGTGCATCCATTCTTCTTCTGGGTTCTTTGATCATCTTTACAATCACTGTCCTGAACTCTTTCTCAGGTAGATTGCCTACCTCCACTTCACTGTTCTTCTTTTGGGGTTTTATCTTGTTCCTTTGTCTGGAACATGTTACTCTGTTGCCTCATTTTGCCTAAGTTGCTATTTGTATTTTTATGTATCTGGTAGGTTAGTTACAGCTCCTGACCTTGGAGAATTGGCCACTGTAGGAGGCTTCTTATACATCTCAGCAGCACACTGCCCTCTCATTATCCAAGCTATATGCTCCGGGGGTTCCCCCATGAGGGCTGTGTGGGTCCTTCTGTTGTGGCAGGTTGACTACGTGGGAAGTCTGGTAGGCTTGGTAGGCTCCTGGGCCAGGTGGTTGTCAGGTTCTGCCTTGTGTGGAGGCTGCTGGCCACTGACTGATGGGATCAGGTCACCAAGCAGCTGATTGTAGAACCCCAGGGGCTCTGGGGCTACTGCTAGCTCACTGGTGGGTAGAATCAGGGTCCAGAAGATTCCAAGGCTGTTGCCCACCAACTGGTGGGCGAAGCCAGGTCCTGAAATTAGTACCAGATTACTGGCAGGTAGAGCTGGGTCCTGGAATACGGGTGCAGGGATCAGGGGTTCCAGAGCTGGTGAGGAAGTCGGTTCCTGACACACCTGGGTACAGGGTCCAAGGTGTCTAGAAGCTTGCACTGGTCTGCTAGTGGGTCTAGCTCTGGGTTTGCAGACTCTACAGGCTGCAGGACTGCCGGTTTCTTGCACCCGTAGCTTGCCAGGGTAAGTGGGGCAGGTGCACTGCCCAGCTCCGGCTCCCTGGGGGCGGGGCCAGGCGCAGGGGATTCTGGGACTGTGGGCGGAGCTGGGTCCTGGGCCCTCTGGTGGTCAGGGCCGCATGCAGAGGCGGCTGCGGGCCCAGGGAATCTTTGGCCAGCCTGCCTGCTGTTGGGGGCTCGAGTCCCCGCCCAGTTAGTTGCTTGGCTGGTCCCAGCAGCGGCGTCTGCAGGCTGTCGGCCCAGCCAGGCCTCGGCGGTATCCAGCTGGAGACCTGTGTCAGCGGCCCTCAGAGGAAGGAGCTCCCAACTAAGGCTGCTGACAGGGTGAGCGGCAGACCCCCGGCTCCGGAGACCCTCCCAGACCTGCAGGTAGGGCTGGCCCAGAATTTTACCAAGTTCCGCTCCTGCCCTGGCTCCCGGAGCGTGAGATTCTGTGCGTGTCCTGTGAGAGTGAAGCCTCTTATCAGCCTCCCCCCACACCCTGCCCGGGGCTCTGGCGATGAAGCCCCACTGGCCTTCAGAGTCAGATGCCCTGGGGGCTCGCCTTCCTGGGCAGGGAGCTCGGCTGGGGCTCAGCCCCCTCCCTCCTGTGGGAGAACCTCTGCAGTGCAGTTCTTCTCCCGGGCGTGAGCCGCCACCTGGGAGTGTGGGGTTTGGCTTTATCACGAGACTACCCTCCTACCCGCCTCACTGTGCATCCTTTATATCTGTAGTTGTGGAAGATCTTTTCTGGGAGGTTCCAGTCTTGTTCGTTGATGGTTGTTCTGCAAATAGTGTGATTTTGGTGTGCCCATGATCACAACTCTCTTGCGAGATATTTCCACCCTGCCATCTTGGTCCCAATCTATTTCTACTGCCTTGACTATCTAGAAAAATTTTAAATTACTCGCGTGGCTTGTGTGCTGTTTTATCTCATGGTGCTGCTTTCGCCCCCACCTGCCTCTGACATCCAACACCACTTTCTCCTTCACCAGCTCCTGCTACACTGGCCTCCTGTCAGGTCCTTCCCTGCCACTGATCCTTTCCTCATGCTGTTCTTTGTGCCTGGCGTGCTCTTCCCCTTGAAGTCCACGTGTTTGGTTCTGGCTCATTTCTGCTGAAATATCCTCCCCTCTCAGAGTCTAAATAGGTGTGCCCTGGTTACTTTATACCTTGCTCTCTTTATTTTCTTTATGACCTGAACCACAGGTTGTACTTTAGTTATTGGTCAGCTGTGTGTTGTCTCTCTCACCCACTAGGCAGTAAAATCCATAAGGACAGCAACTCTTTCTTTCCTGGCATGAAACAGCAACAAAAAATATAATCGTTAGAGGAATTCCCTAAAAGGACTTGGGGAGCAAGCTGAAAAAAACCCCAAACTTTTGACCAGTGAGCTCAGATCATTAAAATTAGGCTTAGGAGTTCCCATTGTTGCATGGTGGAAAAGAACCTGACTAGTATCCATGAGGACTTGGTTTCAATCCCTGGCCTCATTCAGTGGGTCAAGGATCTGGGGTTGCCTGAGCTGTGGTGTGGGTCACAGATGCAGCTCGGACTCTGCGTTGCTGTGACTGGGGTGTAGGCCAGCAGCTGCAGCTCTGATTCGACCCTTAGTCTGGGAACTTCTATATGCTGCAGGTGCAGCCCTAAAAAAAAAAAAAAAAAAAAAAGGCTTTGGATTTACATGTAGTGATACTATTATCATCATTATTAGCTGGGTGTTAATGATGAGGAGACTCCTCAGGAACAGAGTAGGAGTGCAGAGCGTGGCTTCTGTCATCTGCCTACAGTATTTTTCTCTGAAAGGAAGGTAATGCAGAAACTGACAGATTATCTCTCGACTAGAACATATCATTCAGTGGCTCCCTATTACCCTGAGAGCAAAAGAAATCGCAGTTCTTTATCATGATCTATAGGGCTTATGATACATAGTTGATGGGCTATTGTTTTTAGAGTGATTTTGCTTGTTTTTTTAAAAAATACTTTTGTACTTATTTTTGATTTTGCTTGGAACATTGTGAAGAAAGAACTTGGAATGGGTAGATATGTGATAAGAGAAGGACAGACTTCTGAGGTGGGTTGACTGCTCGGGGGCTGTCCCTAGCTGTCAGTCAGCTGTCAATCAAATCCCATGGGTCTCCAAGGTAACTGGCCCCCAGCCTGGAGAACTATGCCTTCATCCAAGTGAGATGGCAGTGGAAAGCAAAAGTTACCAATCTGGAGACCCAAGGAGCATTTTCAGAGCAGCCGAAGGCAGAGAGTGAGGTGAATGAAAGAGGGGCAGTAATTTAATTTAAATGCAATTGCTTCAAGTATAGTAAACACAGCCTCTGGATTTGGAAAGACTGAGTGACGATACACTTTGAAAATAGGCCACTCCAAAGTCACAGGTCTCATTTACCATTTATTTGA
The DNA here is from genome assembly GCF_016906955.1 of Phacochoerus africanus. Taxonomy (NCBI): domain Eukaryota; kingdom Metazoa; phylum Chordata; class Mammalia; order Artiodactyla; family Suidae; genus Phacochoerus; species Phacochoerus africanus. The sequence goes on from NC_062558.1 coordinate 43,818,221, forward strand.
GCATCAGGGAGTACAGTACATTTATTCAAAACGAGATAATGAGTGTGAATGCATTTTGTAAACTTTGAAGTGCTTGGCAAATAAAAGGCAGTGGTTATTTTGCAGGCATAACATGCTGCTGACAAATCATAATAAAGATTTCACAAACACAGGGTTGTGACCATTTTGTTCAATGCCAAGTCCTAAGTGCCCCACTCTGGGAGACACTGATGCGAACTTGTAAGACAAATGTGAGTCTAAAGAGATAGTAATCACAGGGCTGGGGTTCCAGAGGTCTGTGTTTGTGTTCTGACCACACTTCCAAGTGGTCTTGGCCGAGTCACTTCACCTCTCTAATGCGTGTTTCCTCATCTATAACCATAAAGTGGCCTCATAAAACTTCCCTGAGGATTCAGTGGGAAAATGCATGTTAAACACTAGGCCCTGTGGCTGGTATACAACAAGTGCAGAAGAGCAGCAGACCCTCTTTTGTATTGCAAAGCCACAATCCAGACTAACTACATTGGCACTTCTAAATTTAAAGAGCAGCTGTCCTTGCAAAGCCATTCTAAATCAGTGCTTGAGTTGATTTCAATTCATATAAGAAATGACCTCAGAAAAACAATGCCGTTTTATCTCTGGTGGGAAATTAAATTATAAAACAAATAAACAAGGCTGACTACCACCCATCAGGCCACAGCAATGGGTATGTGGAAATTGATGGGCCATCATTAAATGCACAATCCTTTCTAAAGAGCTGCTGTAGAGGGACGTTTGGCATTGTAGGGAATAATGAGCCATTTATCTGTGACTGGAGATGAGCTCACAGCCCTGCCTATGGTGTCATAATTATACACCATGGGTATGCAGAACAGGCTCCAGGGGCCCATTGAAACCCCAGTGTAACGGGGCAAGGTGGTGTCCTCGGGAGTTTTGACCTGTGGAAGTGTTCTCAGATCTCAGACATGCCACAGGCAATCTGGAGAAGCTGTTTAAGGTTCCCTTCTGCAGCTCCTTACTCCGCAGGTGCTGGGTAAAAGGACAATAAGGAAGAGAATAACGGGTCTGTTTGAATGGATGAGGCTATTAAAGAGTGGTGATGGGACAGAGATTCCTAGGTCTTACTGTATCTGAATTTTGTAGACAGGGTGCTAGGAATGAATACAGGAGGCAGAAGATCATCATGACTCTGGCATTTTCCAGGTCTTGGCAAGTTTCTCACTGTGTCTCACCTTAAGTTTCCTTGTCTATCCAGTGAGGATAATAATAAGCCCTGGCATGAGCCTGGAGTTGAGGAATCCTTCTTACTTAGATGCAGGGTCCTTTGATATAGTTTTGATCACTTCACATGTATCTTCTAGAATAAAAGAAAAAGGTCATCTCCATTGATGGAGTTGGTTACCAAGGAGAGAGGTGGCAGTTCACTAATTCATTGTTTATTTCATGTTCTCTATTGCCCTGATGCTGTTTTAACAGGAAAGTTGGGATTAATGGACATATATTATCAGTTTCCTTTTCTTCCCTCACCTGCCAGGGAAAATTTTGCTGTTGTTTGTCTAGCATTCTTATCCTCCCTCCTCTGGTCCTCAAACATGCAAAAAGAAGGAGCACTCAGTTAGGGGGAGAATGAAGAGGTTGGGCTGAAGATATTCATTTAGGAGAAAAGAAAGTGAGCCCAAGGGGAAGGGACAAGAGGACAGCTGAGTTAGAATAAGAGTTGAGGATTATAGAAAGGTTAGGAAGGAAATCACTTTGGGGCAGCTACCAGATGGGAGGATAAGAGAACTTGGGAAAGGATGTTTTAAACGTGATGCTGTGATTTAGAGTTGCCATTGTGGCTTAGTGGGTTACTGACATAATGTCCATTAGGGTGTGGGTTTGATCAGAGGGTTAAGGATCCGGCGTTGCTGAAAGTTGCAGTTGTAGATCATAGCTGTCCCTTGGATCTGGCATTGCAGTGGCTGTGGGGGAGCCCACAGCTGCAGCTCCTATTTGAGCCCTAGCCTGGGAAGCTCCATATGCTGCAGGTGCAGCTATAAAAAGGAAAAAAAATCAATAAACATGATGCTGTGATTTATGAACTGGATGTCTCCTTGAGAGAAGTAAACAAAGGACTTGCTTTTTAGTACTTTTTGGTTGCTGGACTGTGCTTCTTTGAATGTCATCCTACTCCAAAACCAGACCAGGTGGTGCCCCAGGATTTACCTTGGTTGTGTTGCTATTGCTGTCATCATTATCAGTTATCTGCATCACATTTGTGTATATAGCATTAGCATTTACATGGTTTTCTTTTTAAACAATAAAGGTGGTATATTGCTATCCTTATGAAGAATCCCAGGCTAAATGTGATTCAACATTTTGCCCACAGCTGCAGGGCTGGTGCCAGCTGTGAATTCCCCCTGGAATTTACCTCCCCTGGAATTTACCCCCATGTGTCATTATCAAGAAGCCCATGCTATAATCCCCTATCATCCTCATTAGCATCTCATTAGTGTAATCTGTGTTCATATAGGGCTTGGGGTGCTTAATTTGTACAGTATGCCTTTCAGTCTCTGATTTCATGGTACTAAGAATTTTCCTGAGTGTTCTTGTTGTGGCGCAGCAGAAACGAATCCAGCTAGGATCCATGAAGATGCGGGTTCTGTCCTTGGCCTCTCTCAGTGGGTTGGGGACCCGGCATTGCTGTGAGCTGTGGTATAGGTTGCAGACAAGGCTCGGATCCCTTGTTGCTGTGGTTGTGATGTAGGCCAGCTGCTGCAGTTTTGATTTGATCCCTAGCCTGAGAACTTCCATTTGCCTTGGGTGTGGCCCTAAAAAGCAAAAAAAAAAAAAAAAAAGAATTTTCCTGGGGGAGCTGGAGAGCTCCCTTGGAGGAGAGTGAAACATCAACTCTTAAGAATTGCATAAAGGGTACCAGGTCTGGGGTGCACTTGTGGTTAATAGAAATCGCATGCACAGCCACGTGGAGGTGTACTGAGGCTCAGAAAGGATAAAGCCAGGTGCAAAGAGGTGAGACCATGAAGGATTTGAATGCCAGGCTAAAGGATTTAATTTTATGATAAAAACGTGAGAAGTCTTTGAAGGCTTTTGAGTAGATTTTCCTTCTAAGAAAATTATTCCAGGAGTTCCCATCATGGCTCAGAGGTTAATGAACCTGACTAGTATTCATGAGGATGCAAGTTTGATCCTTGGCCTCTCTCAGTGGGTTAAGGATCCGATATTGGCAGTGAGCTCTGGTGTAGGTCACAGATGTGGCTTGGATCCTGAGTTGCTGTGGCTCTGGAGTAGGCTGCAGCTCTGATTCGACCCCTAGCCTGGGCACTTCCATATGCTGCCAGTGGGGCCCTAAAATGACCAAAAAAAAAAAAAAAAAAGAGAGAGAGAGAGAGAGAAAGAAGGAAAGAAAATTATTCCAGCTGCAAAGGAGGTGGTACAGCAGAGAGGGGCGTAAGGAGGAGTTCTGGGGTCAGTGGAGATGCTATTGCAAAAGTCCAGGTAAGAGATGATGTCAGGTGAACTCAGAGAGGAGATGACCCAAAAGGTGTTGCTAAAAAAGAATTGAGCGTGGGGATGGAGAAAAGGGCAGATCCCAGGATGCCTCTGAGGTTTCTATTCTGAGTGACCAGTATTTCCCCCAGTCAGTGATTAGTAAGAATCAGAGCAGGGTGTCCCAGGACCATATACAAATTCTTGCAGCCCCAGAAGACAGTTCTGCAGCATCACCTGCTCTTGGGGCTCCCATTGAAGAAGCTGCATCATAAACTACATTGCCTCACCCAGATGTTCACAGCTGCATTTTTGTCTCCTTATTCTATAATTCTAGCATCTGAAAGACCCTGTCAGCACCTTACTAGGGCTCAATAAAATTATCTATGTGCCTACCCCACTCCTGAGTCCTGTGTGCTTGTGTTCCCTGCCAGGAAAACCTGCCCATACAGCAGAGCTCCATGCCAGGGACACGTGATTCCGTGTTACTGTGATAAATTTGAATAAATATATGTTGAAGAAGCAACAGAGAATGAACTCGCCTTGGTGAATCAGAAGGAGCTTTGTTGAAACTGTATCACTCAAGCTTCAACTTTGGAGACAACTTCCAGGGGGCATGGGGTGATGGAGAGAACGGGCAGGCAGAGTTATGAAATTTCAAAGCACCAAGGATGTTTAAAGTTCCTTAAGGGGAATCTCCACATCACACTTCTTCCATGTTGGCAGGTAAATAGGGCTGAGAGCACTGGAGAGAAATTGGACCTTGTTTTGTTCTTCACAGAGCCCAGAGAAAGAGTAGCTATTAGTTGAGACAGTGAAGGAAAGGCTAGAGCTTTGGCACCAATGTCAACTGGACATGGGGACAGAGCCTGGCTCTCCCATTTACCACGGGACTTAAGTCCAGATATTTGACCTCAGGGTCTCCTTCTTCTCACCTGTAAAATGTTACATGATGGTGTTACCCACCTCCCCTGGTATCGAGGATCTGACAATGTAGTAACACATATAAAGTACATTTAAGTAACAAACTTTTGAGCATCAGTTTTGTGCCAGGCACCACTAAGCATTGATAGCTGAAGAGGGCGGGTTGATACCTGTCTTCTTAGAGGGGACAATCTAGTAGATCATAATCTCTTCACCCCCATCAGGTTTCCTGACCTGGTGTGTAGCATACTCGATGGTAGAAGCTCTCATTTACAATCTGTGAGCTTCAATCCAAAGCTAAGAGGTAAGCATGGTATAAGCCCAACCTCTTTCCTCTTTAGAACACCAAATTCATTTCAGGATGGGATTTACATAATGCTCCATCCATCCATTGTGTATCAGGTCCTCAGTTACAGAGTGCCACTGTGTAGCATAACAACCCTGCCTCGCTGCTACTCAGGGACAAGCTATCTTGCATCACTGCCTTTTTTGTAACCTCGTTACATCCTGTTTACCAATGTTGAGGAGAGCAGTGTTCTGGTCTATGGTAGTGTTTTTGTAACCTGGAACACTAAAGAAAGACTTGTCTCCTCTAATCCTATGAGAGTGAGGTTGCTAAGGAGACCATTGTCATATTAGCTCAGTAAACACTGAGATGCTGATGACTCTCATGAGGAGAGCCTTTCTTTTTTGAGGAAGGAAAATCTCTCCCTTTGGATCAAAGGAGGAAAGCCACCTTGGAGATTATTGCCATCATGTTGGCACAGGGGATCAAATCACTTGGTGACTCTTTATCTTTCTGTTTTTCAGGAGGCTAGAAAGTAGGCAGAGGAGATGGAGAAACTCCATGGGCATCTTTTAGCTGAAGGAGATCTCTGAGCTCTCTAAGGTTAACTCTGGAAATCTTGTGCCTTATTCTTTAGAATGAGTGATTAAAAAAAAAAAAAAAAGCAGGAGACAGTAAAGAAACCCCAAATCAGGAGAGCCACTTTGGGAGAAAGTACACACCTCTTTGCAGCTGGGTTAGGGACATGGGCTCCTGATGAAGTGAGGACTTGGATGGCACACTGACTGGAAGATGCAGAAAAGATACCACACTCCTGATGGAACTAATCCTACGCTTGAGATGAGCTCATTTTGCTTGCTTAGGAAAAGTAAAGTGAAAGCCTTAATCTATTCCCTGATTGATAGCAGACTTGGATTAATAAAAAGTGCCTGTGTATGCATTCCTTGCAATAAAATATTTATCGTTGGATGAAAATGATTGATTGACCAGATGAGTAAATAGTCTTCTAGCTCACTGGAGTTTTCAATTCTATACTCCAATGTATATGGATTGATCCAGGTGTATCCACATCTGGGACCCCTCCCCTGAGGTCACTTGAGGGTCTAAGAACAGAGACTGGATCTCTGTGAAGCTGAAATAGGAATCTAGCAAAGAACGCAGAGTCTCCACAGGCTTCATGGAATCATAAATCCACAGATCATAGGGGCTGAATGGAAGCACAATGAAGATCTCACCAAACAAATTTCAATATGCAGAAGGAAGGGGTGGGAGCCAGAACAATTCAATTACTTGTTCAAAGTCAGGCCATAAGTAGAGCCCAGGTCTCTTCACTCCTAGTCTTTCACACCAGGAGAATGTTAGGTTATTTTCATGGTTTCCAGCATCTTCATGGAATTTACTCATGGTTATGGCATCACGTGACCGCATCTCCACCTGAGCCACAAGAACTCAGGCCAGATAAATCAATTCCTGCCTTACTTTTCTTCATCCCCTGCACTCTCACAGTACTTAGCATCTCTGTCCCCAGCAACTTTGGTTCCTGCTCAGCTCTTAGTTGCCTGTGGCTCCTGTCCAGGCAGATCCCAGCAGGGCAGGACAGGGTGATGGGCAGGCATGGGAAGGGAGGATGGACAGCTACCAGGGGAAAGTCTGTGGTGTGGAGGCCTTTTGGTGACATGCACATACAAAGAGACCAAGGAAGAATGGCTTTTTCACACAGCATAAATAGAAAACCACAGAGCCTGAGTGCTCGCTGCTACATAATGAATGTGCTTGCCTTCCCCTAACAACATTTTAAGTTGGTAATTGGCCCAACAGGGGACACGAACTGTACACTGAGTCACAGAATAGTACAGAAAAATCTCAGAATGGTGTCACCTCCCACCAAGAGAGCTGCTTGTGTGCCGAGCCCTGTAGAGTTGTGTGGCTGGCATTTAGAGGAACATAGACATTGGGAATAAGAAAGGGCTGTGGAGGACAACCATCCCCAGGGTCCCTGGCCTTTTCCACATCAGAGAGCTCTTTGATATACCCCAGCCCCCTTCCCCTGGGCCTCATGTTCTAAAGGATGCAGCCAGCAAACTAAACTGCTCTGATCATCTGGAAAAGGATGTGTTTCCCTTCAGAATAACCACAGGTCTGTGTAACTGAAGATCACTCAGTTAATAGGCTGCTTTTATAGGACAAGTGGCCCATCCCATCTACAATAATAATGATACCAATAATGATAGGAGTATTAGATGCCTCCTGGGGCCCTGCCAAGGAATCAACACACCTTATCTTACCTCATTTTTACTACATAGTCACTAGGTTGTCCTCATTTCAGTTTTGGAATGGGGTACAAAGGGGTTCTGTCCCTTGCCCACCAGGCTCCACACTTGGGTTGATCTAACCACAAAGTCATTCTTAACCATTATGTGCTGAAGCCTTTTCATTAGCCTCTTTGTTTGTTTGTTTTGTTTTTTACGGCTGTATTTGTGGCATATGGAGATTCCCAGGCTAGGGGTCAAATCAGAGCTTTAGCTGCTGGCCTGCTCCACAGCCACAGCAATGTAGGATCCAAGCTGTGTCTGCAACCTACCCCACTCATGGCAACACCAGATCCTTTACTCACTGAACAAGGCCAGGGATCGAACCTGTGTCCTCATGGATGCTAGTCAGGTTTGTTAACCACTGAGCCACTATGGAAACTCCTTATTCACCTTTTTGAATTATGGACAGACATTTGGGGAATGTTTATCAATTTCTTCACAAGCTTCTACAGGTTGGAGCTTCCGGATTAAATATTTTGGTTTGGGTTCCCAACTTTTCCCTTAGTAGTTAAGGCAGTAGAGGCCCAGAGAGGATTAGAAACTTGTTTACTATCAACCCAGCTAATGAGCAGCAATGCTCATTTTAAATCCTACCTTTTCTGGATTCTGAACTCTTTCTATCTCAGTACTAGTTGAACACTTACCATAGAGACAGCAGATAAGTAGCACATAGGTCATGACTCTCCTAGCCTATCTGCTGCAGACAGTACTATTCAATTATGGAACTCTCTCCCCCTGAGCCTGGGTATGGCTTGATATAGGCACTCCCAATCAACTGTATTTGGGAGATGAGATAAAACTTACTTACTACTGTTACCATGTTCCACACTGTTCAAGGCCTTCAAGACAACCCCAAACAAGTACACAATGAGTATCTGCTTTCAAAAATGTTATCCCGGAGTTCCCGTCATGGCGCAGAGGTTAACGAATCTGACTAGGAACCATGAGGTTGCAGGTTCGATCCCTGGCCTCTCTCAGTGGGTTAACGATCCGGCGTTGCCGTGAGCTGTGGTGTAGGTTGCAGATGCAGCTCGGATCCCGCGTTGCTGTGGCTCTGGCGTAGGCCAGCGGCTACAGCTCCGATTGGACCCCTAGCCTGGGAACCTCCATATGCCGCGGGAGCGGCCCAAGAAATGGCAAAAAGACTAAATAAATAAATAAATGGGAAGGAAAAAAAAAATGTTATCCCTTTCAGAAAATTTTATCAGTCCAAGATAACTTCTTTCAAAGGACTAGGAAAGACCAAGTCCAAGGCTGGTGAGTTTTGGAGACAGAAAAGCAAGATTATGAATTGATGTCTGTACTCTGATCACAAGGTTATGAGAAAGCAAGATGGGAGTGGGCATGGGGACCACCACAAGGGGACTGGATATGATGGGAGACGTTGTTAGCTGGAGGGCTAGTCAACAAGAGACAGCAGTAAGCTGAGAGTAATCTGTATGTACGTGAAACTGAGGAAGAGGGATGTAAAATCTGACAAGAGGAAAGCTGAGACTGACAGCTGAAAGAGAAGGTGGATGCAGTGGGCTTAGGTGGTAAATGGAGTGAGACTTAGGAGGTAAATGGACCAGGTAAGAAATATGAATGGTATATATTCAGTACAAAAGAGCTCATTTCTCCCCCACCCCCCGTCTCCTCTTTTATATGGTGCCCATGTACAAAGGAAGGTAACAGAATTAAAGAGTGAGGGTCGTATAGCTCCCCACAATATCTTTGGGACCACTCTGAAGTAGGCTTGGACAAGGACATTTCCTGGGTGATGGATGCCATGTGATCAGCAAATTCGATCAAGATTCTTCCAACAAAACAAGACTCTGTCATATTGGTTGTTACTGGACTTTCTCGATGGCTGTGGCTGCTGGGGTGATAGATCTTGGGAGCATTAATGAAGGAAGTCAGAAGAGCAAAGAGAGAAGGGCAGAGGTGGTGGTACTACATTTAAAACAGCCCAACACTGGGCTGGGAAGAGAGGGTATATGCAAATTCCAAAATGAGTGGCTCTATTTCCATTTGGAATTCTAAGAAATAGGGCTTTCTAAAGAAGTGTGTCTTCAAGGGAGGGATTCTGTCTCATGGGTGTGTCAAAGTTTAGTACCAAGCCCCTCTCCCAGGCAAGGGGAGCTCAGGCTGGCATTGTCTGCACCCTGAGCTAAGCAGCTGCTGTCTGCACCATTTTGGACCAATTCCAATTTGAATGCATTGCCACTGCCTGCCTAAATCCATCCTTAAACCCCAAGAGGGCATTTTTGAGAATTACTCTCACAATTCGAGAGACAGAATTGGCCTCTTCAAACCAATGAGAGAGCAGCCCTCAACTGATGGTTCGTTATGTACAATTCAAAATCAACCCCCTGCTGTTCAAGCGTCCCTTGTGCCTGGGACTCTTGGAAGAAGAAATTACATGCTGTCCTAGAGAAGGTTGGAGATGGCCTGTTTGGGCCAGGTTGCAACATGTTGACGCATCTTAAAGACATGTATGTGGTGACAATGTAGTAGATTGTTGTGACGCCCTAGGAAAGATTTTGCACATCAGAATCCTGGGAGAAACAATTTTAAGCATGAAACAATTTTTAATGTATTTTTTTTTATGAGCTTTGAGATCTGTGCAGCCCAGCATGCTGTTCCTATAGAGAGAAGCAAAAAATTCACCTCCTTGGTGTCAAGTGCAAGGAGAACAACTGTCTTTCATACATCACTGAGTTCCTACATTCTAGCAGGCCAAGTCTGGCCTATTGTTATTTGTGTAAATAAGGTTTTATTAGAAGATAGCAAATTTGTTTATATACAGTCTGTGACTGCTTCACAAAACAACAGCAAAGTTGAGTCATTGTAACGGAGACTGAATGGCCTGCGGAACCAAAAATATCTACTATCTGGCCCTTTAAAGGAAAAGTTTTCTGATCCCTGATCTAGTGGAACCTCTGGGAAACCACATCATCTTGTCATTTGAAGCTGGGTTTCTGTGCTGGTCCAGCACCTCTCTCTCCTTTTTTTCTGCTCAGGGAATTGCCAAAAGAGTTGTCTCTTGGTGCATTTTAGGCTTCTGCCTGGGTCCAGCAATGGCTGGTACTGGAAGGAGACTGGAGAGAGTTAATCACACACACATACAGTCTGGTCAGCATCTCTAGGAGCTACTATAGACCCAGATTCTGCTGGACTCACCCACTGTGATGCCAGCTTCTGCTTGGGGATCTCAGACTCTGGGTAATACTGTCTTCCCCTCTTTTACCTCTGACCAAGAAGGGGTGGGGGCTTACTACCATATTCCTCTCTGGGCTCTCTTACCAGGGCTCACTCAGGTCCAGCCCTTGCATCATTTGTATAACCAAATCCCTGTACCAGATTCCCTATTCTTCATCCACACAGTTGCTTCTGTTTTATCTGTTGGATCCTGAAAGGTACAAGTCCTGACCTGAGTCACAGACCAGAGCCTAAAAGTCCTATTAGAGTCAGCATTAGATTTTGTACCTTGATTGAGCTGTTAGACTTTGGCTCTGAATTCCTCAGGGGCTCTGTTCTGCCATGTGTTGGGAGCAGATGCTCCATCAGCCAAGGAGTCCTTGCAAGGACCCTGGGCTTCTCTCCCCTCATGAGATGACCACCCATCTCCATTCCCCAGTATTGCTCTCTTGCCCACAGTGAGATGGGCCCCCAAGTCGGTGGCTCTCTTAGAGTTCCCAGCTTCTGGCTTTCCTGGCCACCTCAGCCCACCTGTGCTCTCTGCCCCCATCATCCAGGAAATGATGTTCTTCGCTCAGTCCCAAATTGCTAATGCTCTCCACGCACATCTGCCAGCTCCAGCCTTGTGCTCCAGTCAACACCACCTTTACTCCTTCCTCTGATGGTTTGGCCTTGGTCTTCTTGGCATTTGAATCTTGGCCCTCTCTACCCCATCTGTGTGTTTGTTTGTTTGGAGATTTAAAATTTGATTCTGAAAAACAAAAATCATCTGTGGTCAAAACATTTTAGAAATGCTGAGTTAAACAAATTTAAAGAGGTCTCTTGGCTGAGTTAAACAAATTTAAAGAGGATGTCTCAGAATCTTTAACATACAAAGCAATTGAGAGAGTAGTGTTTTCAAAGCTAATTTGAACATGAGACTCTTTGTCTTTGTGTGGATTATCTCACGGTGTTTGGGATCCATGAAGCATTATTTGATGTTATAAATATTTGGCATTTTTGTCTAACTCCCATCCTTCTCCCACCCACCTTCTTCTGGTGACAGGATACCTCTCTCCAGTCAAAGACCTTTTCCATCCAGTGTGAGTGGGATGGATATGCTTGCCACCATCTCCAGCACCAAGATTGGGAATATGACTCAGTCCTGTTAACAGGGCTTGGTGGAGGATGAGGATGTGATCTAAACTGGACCTACCAGTGTCCTTGCTAGGTCTTTGCTGGCAAGAGTCTCAGGAAAGACTTGTTTTTTTCTTCCACTGGGCATGTTGAGTTGCTAGGATACTACTGAGCCAGTGGGTCAAGTGGCTGTCAGGTGGAGGGCACCTATTCAAGCAGAAACCCAAGCCAAGAAAGATAGCAGAATTGAGAGAGAGAGAGAGAGAGAGAGAGAGAGAGAGAGAGAGAGAGAGAGAGAGAGAGAGAGAGAGAGAGAGAGAGCATGAGAGCAGAGCCCTGACAATATTTCCTGAACTAGGTCTAAAGCTAGTTCCATTCCTTTGACTTCTTAATTACCTGAGTAAATAAATCCCACCACCCCATTTAAATTTTAGTTTTTGTTTAAGCTACTTTGAATTTATTTTTATCTCTCACAAGTGCCTGATGAATTGATGGAGAAGATGCAGCCTCCTCTGGTTCTATATATGTGTCATGCCACTTGGGGTCAGAATCCCGCCACTGTCCCCCAGTCCTTGGAATGCAGTCCCTGAAGTCAAGCTCCACGGCTGATATTCTGGTCTACCCATTCCAGTGTCCCCAAAGAGAGATGGCTGTATAAAAGTGAGAGGTCAAATATGGAGCAGACAGATGCAACAAGTCAAGAGCACAGCAGAGCCTCCATCCATAATTCATCTTTCTAATGCCAGGGCATAGTCTCAGCATCCTGGGGACTGACCACATGCCAACCCACTTGGGAGGCTCTTAGGGACATGTTCACCCAATCCTAGGCCTCCCCTAGGGTTATGCCATGATTCTGCATTTGCTCTAAATTTCTACATTCTCTGCTGTAATTCTGTTCCAACACCAAAGATCATTGATTCCAGATCATTGATTCTGGAATAATTTACTTGGTGCAGCTAGAAAACAACATATGTTGACTTGAATGATATTCAGATTAATAAAAGAGACTCCAAGGCCTTCCGGCTGAGTGGCAGCTTTAATTTGGAAATTACTCATGTGGAATGGCAGAAGTGCCAAGAAGACAGGTGTAAACAAGTGGCAGAAATGAGAAGAATCTGATGTGTGAAGAGAACAATGGAAACATTACCTTATAGGCTCAGAACCCCACAGCTTTGGATAAAAGCCTCCACAAACTTGTTGATACTGAAATCACCCTCTGAGCAGGCAGAGATGATTGGTTTCACTATGCAGACATCAAGATGGCCAAAAATAGGTGACTGGCCCAAGGTCACATAGCTAGTGGGAGGCAATCAGTCCTTGATGGTGGGGGTACCTGGCTCTGGTCTGGCTCTCTTTGCACACCACCCCACAAGCTGTGTTTGCTATTTCCCACCTGTGACCAATGTGGGACTCTGTTTCCCATGTTTCCAGCCAGTGCATGCAGTGATTCTGCCCTTGATCCCGCCCCCCCCACCACGCCAAGGTCAAAATGCGCTCCCAACTGTAAACATTTTGCTAGAATATCTGTGTTTTCTTTCATCACTTTCCAGTTGTCACCTGTGAAAAACATGCCTGTAGATTCCAACTCCAACCATAAAGGGTCAAGGCTGAGAATACTATCATGGCCATTTATGCTTTTTTCTTTTTCCCCATCATTCCTTTCTTGATTTAGTGGCTCCCGCTTATTATGGCATATTAACAACTCAAAGAACATCTTTTTAAAAGAGAGTAAAGTCTTTCAGAGATAATCCTTGAGAACATGGTGGGCATAAGTAAAGCTTATCACTCAACAGACCCAACCATCCATTAAGATGAACTAACAGACCTTAATGAAGACAGCAGCCATCACTTAAAACATTATCATTTCTTGAGTCTCTTTCTCTCCAACTTAGTCATAAACTCCAGGAGAAACATCTCTTGTTCATCACTCTATATCCTTAGCAGTAAGAGAGGAATGAGTGCACAGTGCATTAAGAAATGATATAATCAGGAGTTCCCGTCGTGGCGCAGTGGTTAACGAATCCGACTAGGAACCATGAGGTTGCGGGTTCGGTCCCTGCCCTTGCTCAGTGGGTTAACGATCCGGCATTGCCGTGAGCTGTGGTGTAGGTTGCAGATGCAGCTCGGATCCTGCGTTGCTGTGGCTCTGGCGTAGGCTGGCGGCCACAGCTCTGATTAGACCCCTAGCCTGGGAACCTCCATATGCCGCAGGAGTGGCCCAAGAAATAGCAAAAAGACAAAAAAGAAAGAAAGAAAGAAAGAAATGATATAATCATCAAATGAATAAACAGATGATTAAGATTAGTAAATCAGCACAAATTACTCATTGGCTGATCCTAGATAAACATTAGCCTCTGAACTGTAATATGGCCAATAACAAGTTCTCTGTTCATTCAGTGTAATTCACTACCATTCAGCAAAGTAGTTGTTGACTTCCTACCATGAGCCAGGAGTGTCTTAGATTTAGAGCCACTTCATATTCTTTTTAGAATGAATCAAAATGCAAACACACAGACATTCAAACCTATAAACAAACATACAAACACAATTCACATATGGATCTTCTATACACATATAAAACAGATTTTTAAAAGTTTTAATTTTGTTAAGTGCCAATACTACACAAAGCTATTTATAGTTTTAATACAATCCCTCTCAAAATCCCAATGATGTTTTTTTACAGAAATAGAAAAACTCATTCTAAAATTCACATGGAATCTCAAAGGACCCCAAATAGCCAAAACAATTCTGTAAAAGAGCAAAACTCAAGGATTCACGCTTCTGATTTCAAGTTTACCCAAAGCTATAGTAATCAAAATAGTGTGATACTGGCTTAGTGACAGAAATTTAGACCAATGGGAATGAACTAGAGAGTCCAGAAGTAAATCCTTACACTTATGATTCACTAAGTTTCAGTAAGGATGCCAAGACCATTCAATAAGTACAGTATTTTCAAAAAATGGTGCTGATAAAATTGGATATTCACATGCAAAAGAATGAAGCTGGACCCTTAGCTAATACCACATACAAAAATTAACTCAAAATGAACCAAAGACCTAAATGTAAGGCCTAAAACCATAAAAACTCTTAGAAGAAGACATAGGGCAAAAGCTTCACAGTGTTGCATTTGGCATTGATTTCTTGAGTATGACACCAATGGCACAGGAAACAAAAGTGAAAATAGACAAATTAGAGTTCATGAAAATTTTAAAATTTCGTGCATCAAAAGACACAATCAATAGAGTAGAAAGGAGACCTACAGAATGGGAAGAAATTACTTGCGAATCATATATCTGAAAGGTGGTTAATACGTAGACTATATAGAGGACTCCTAAAACTCAATCAGAAAAAGTCAAACCAATTGAACAGTGGGCAGAAGACTTGAATGGACATATCTCCAAAGGAGATCAACAAATGGTCAATAACCACATGGAAAAATACTCAGTATCACTAATCATTGAGGAAATGCAAATCAAAACCACAATGAGATACCACCTCACACCCATTAGTATGGCTACTAGCAAAACAAAACAAAACAAAACAGACAGAATATAGCCAGTGTTGGTGAGGATGCAGAAAAATTTAAACGCTGTACGCGGTTTTGGGGGATGTAAAATGATACAACTGCTGTGGAACACAGTATGGTGGTTCCTAAAAAGTTAAGACTAGAAGTACCATATAATCCAGAAATTCCACTTCTAGGCATATACTTGAAAGTATTGAAAGCAGGATTTCAAAGAGGTATTTGTATATCCATGTTTTGTAGTCACATTATTCATAATAGTTAAAACAGAGAGAGCATGTAAATGTGGTTAACAATCCTGATTATATACCTCAAAGCTGCTAAGAGCCTGCATTACAAATGTTCTCACCATGAAAAAGAAGTGATAATTATGTAACATGATTGAAGGGTTAGGTAACACAATGATGGTAATTGTGTTACAGTATATAAGTGTATGATACCAACACTGCTATACAACTTAAACTTATACAGTGCTATATGTCAGTAAGTAATATAATATTATTATGCAATTACAACATATTATCCAATTATATGCCAATAAACTGGAAAAAAAATAGAGCAACCCAAGTGCCTATCAGCAGATGAACAAATAAGCAAATTGAGGTATATCCACGCCATGGAATATTATTCAGCCTTTTAAAAAAAAGAAAGAAAATCTGACACATGCTGCAACATGAATGGAGCCTGGAGGACATTATGCTGCGTGAAATAAGCCAGACATGGAAAGACAAATAACTGTATGATTCCACTTATATGAGGTACTTGGGACAATCAAAGTTGTAGAGATAGAATGTAGTAGGATAGTTTTCAGGGGCTGGGGAAGGACTGAATGGGGAGTTTCTGTTTAATAGGCACCCAGTTTCAGCTTTGCAGGGTGAAAAGAGTTCTGGAGATGGGTGGGGGTGATGGTTGTATGACAGTGTGATTGTACTCAGTGCCACTGAACTGTATCCTTAAAAGTGGTTAGCTTGATTCTCTACTAGTCAGGATATGCCTGGGTCTGACCTTTCCATGTTTGATCCCCTCACATTTATAACTTGATTTCTGCTTACATCCTCCCTGCCTTAACAGGAAGGACCAATCCCGCATGCAGGTGGGCCACATTTAAGCCTCTATTGCACTCATGCCTTGGGGCTTCCATGGGGGGCCTCTGCTTTGTTCCCCGTGCCCTGTGCCCTCCTGCAGTGCCCTGGCTCTTCTCATAAACCTTGACCTGAGTCTCTGTCTCTGAGATGCTTACACCATCTCAGTCTTTCCAGTTCCATTTAGGCTTTAGACTCCAACACAGAGGTTGGGCCCTGCAGTGGATTCCCTTGATACTCATTTCCCTGGTCTTCCCAGTGCCCTGCCAGGGATCACTTCAGAATCCCAAAGATCATGTTTGCCAGACCTTGAGCTGACTCCATGAGTGACAACCTTTTTCTTCCAGCTTGTACTTGCTTAGGGCACTAGCCTATGGGATGCCTTCTCCAGGAAGTGGGATTAGGTCTGATCCTCTGTCTCCATCCTATTGTAAGTAAATGGATAAAGTCCCAAAAGAGGTGTGGCTCTTGTGTGTCTATTTGCTTTGAACAAATGCATGTACAGTATCTTTAGTAGTTAACTCTTAGGATTTCTCAACTGCCACACTATTGATATGTTGGAATGGATAATTCTTTGTGGTGGGGGCTGTCATGTGCCTTGTAGGATGTTTAATAATATCCCTGGCCTCCACTCACAAGATGCCAGTAGCATTCCTTCTCAGTTGTGACAATCAAGAATGTCTCCATTGTTGCCAAAAATTGCCCCCAGCTGAGATTTACTGCCTTAAAAAATTCACGTAGTTTTCCTGAATAGAGAACACCTTGCTGGTCCCATATCCCACTTCAAGGAGTCACATGGATCTGGGGACAGTATCAATTTTATAAGGCTGCTGTAAGAATTAACACTGACGGGGTGGGCATCTGTATGTCTGTGCAGTCTTCATTCCTCACATAGCACCCTGATGTTCCTTTGTGCCCCCCACCCCTCGACATTCTCAGGTGATAAAATTGGGTGGGGCTGGTGTACTTCCCTCTTTCTTCCTGCCACTCAAGCATTAAATGTGGTCACATGAGCATGCCATTCTCTTGGCCACAAGGAAAAGTTTAGGGATGAGCAGTGACTTCAGTTGGTCCAATGAGAGTCAGCACTGGGACTTACGCTTAACTCTTAGGATAGGAAACTCTTGCCTACTAAGGTCTTTAGCAGGAAAATAGCTAACTTTGAGCTGTCTAACTTTTACCATCTTGCCTATATCTAGGACTGGAGTCTACACACTGCCTTTAGAGAAGTAGAAATGAGGAAAAGAGAGTGTGGGATAAGAAAACAAACTGATGATTGGTGTGAACATGCCCGAAGATCTTGCAGCTTTGTATATGGCAACCAATATGTCTTTCAGTTATTTTGAGTTGGCTTTCTGTTGTTTGCAGCTCAGAGTCCTGATGGATATATCTGAGATGTGTTAACATCTAGCATGGAGCTAAAACATAATAGATGTTCAATGCCAATTAAATATTGTTACTAATTATCTAGTTGACAACTATTTAAGTTCCTACTATGTGCCAAGCATCTTGAGGAGTGTTAGGTCCTGGATAAGTTATTACTGTTGTTTGAACGTCAGTGTCCCTTATATATGTGAAGATGAGATTAGGACAGATCAGACATTACAAATTAACAGTCGAAGGCTATAGCCAGCCCTTCTTTTGGTGTTTCAATTGGCCTGCACAGTATTTTACAGTTTAGGAAATTTCATTTGCAAACTCAAGTATCCAACTTCTTTAGAAAAATTGGCGGTCAGCCCACATTGGGCTGCCATTGCCACATAGTGAGGACAGACAGATTTTCGGAGAGCATCGTGCTCTCAGTTACCCTAGACTCCACCCCTCCCTACCATCTTGCACTTGTCTGCTTCACTCCACCTGTGACCTGATAACCACAAGAAGCATTTGGGTTTGAGTTTTCCAGACCAGACATTCTCTTTCAGCTCTAACATTTTCTCAGAAGGCAGAACATCCGCTTCATGGTCCAAGGAAAGAGATTGAAACCAAGTAGGAAAACACCTACCATACCTGGGAAATAATCTGTTATTCTAACCTCTCCGAGGTCACTAGGTTTCCCCAGGCCCAGAGGAATGGCAGCACTTGGGGGCAGAGATGGACAAGCCATGGTCGTCTTTCTCTGCTTCTCACTCAGACAAAGAAAATCCCTCTCCGTGCAGAGCCTCCCCAGCAGCTTTGATGTCCCTCTTCCAAGCGGCACCACTTCAGACAAGAGAGGCAGGCAGGGGCAGAGAGCTGAGAACAAAGAAGTGTTTCCTGGGCTGCTAATTATTCTCCTTCTGTGTAAATAATTATCTGGAAGGGGAAGAAAAAAACTGGTTCACAGCTAAAGAGCTGAAGAAGCAAAAGGAAGATGAAAGGGGGTTGGGGATTTGATGCGGCTCAGGGAACAATCCTTGAAGGGAAAGCGAGGCACAGCAAACCCGCCTTACTTCCCGTGTTTTAAACACCTACCCTGGGACTTTCAAAGCCCTTGGCATCAGCGCTGTAATTAAATCCCGGTCTGGAAGCCAGTGTGTGGATAATCCAACCAGGTTGGCACTGGCTCCTGCTGGACTCTGCTGGAGCCTTAAGAGAGTGAGGCTCTGGAGTCCACTGAGCCCAAGTTTGTATTTGGCTCCACTGCTGATTATAAATGGGATTAGGGACAAGTTGCTTCTTCCCACCTCAGGCCCTGTGCAGAGGCTCACCCAAAGCCTCATCTGGGTTAAGGCAGAAAAGGCCAGCATCATGGAAGCCCATTAAGAGCTGATGAGACAGTTTAGGGGAGAAAGAAAAGCAGACTCATGGGGCCAGAGAAGCAGAATGAGGGAAGAAGAAGGAAACAGATGCCAGGTATCAAACGAAGTTTAATAAGTCCTGGTCATCTTGCCTTGAGCACAAAGGGGCATTTGAGCTGCTGCCTAGAGGCACAGAAAGAACAGGTGAATGGGTATCTGAGTGTGCTGAACTGGCAAAGGAAGGGAATTGAGTTGGAGGAATCACTGCTCACTATCTGCTCATCTCTGGCTGACAGTGGGGCCATTCATTGGCAGGGCATTCAGAGGCATCCATGGAGGACATCTAGAAGAATGAGAAACAGGATACCCCAATCACCCACCTGTCCACAGAAGACTCTCTACAACTAGGGGACTGACTGTATACCTGGTAGGCAAGGGAAGAAAACCGTGCATTCAGCTGTTTATACATTCCCAGGCCATGCATCCAAGTAAGATGACACGTTATCATCTTATCTGCAACCCAGGGAAACCACTTCCTAAGGAGCCTTTTCCGGAATCGCTCTTTGGTGCCAGAGAACTGGAGCTCCTGGCTTTGTGAGGGCCAAGAGGATTTCCTCTCCTCTCATTGTATCAAAAGACAGGTGTTACTTGATATATTGGCATGTGTCGTGGAGTCTGGGAGTGGCAACTGCACAGCAGGGCTGTTCTGGCTGCACCTGATGAGACTCTGCAGTCCTTATTCATCAAAGGCAATAAGAGAAGGTAAGGATGGGTCTCCAGGGGAAGTGTGGGCTGAGTACCAAGAACTATTGATGAAGATACAGAATTAGCACAGGCCCCAGATGAGCCAGAAGATTAATATGGAGCCAGTTTATTGCCTCTGTGTTGGGTGAGCCAAGTGGGTCATCTGGGGAATAAAATTGCTAACCTTAACCCTATACTTACCCCTAACCCTAACCTTAACTGTAATCCTAACTCTAATCCCTGGTCAAGTTGGATTTCAGATATAAAACAACAACAACAACAACAAAATCCTAATTTTTAGCGTAAGTATATCCCATACAATATTTGGGACATACTTAACTAAAAAATTTCATTGTTTATCTGAAATTAAAATTGATCTGGGCATCTTATATTTTATTGACTAAATCTGGCAGTCCTAGGTGGGAACTTGGTGGAAATTTAATGTGGTGACTGAAGATTTATGACCTGTAGGCTAACGTGTTTAGCTTGGTCAGCACAGTGCTTCAAAAACAAGTGTTTCACATCAAATCCAGGCTTCCACCTTCTCTTTCGAAGTCAGAGGTTTGGTCACACCTCAGCTGTCCTTGCTTCTACTACAGGTCAAAAATTCAGCCCTGGCTCACTTGAACCAAGACAAGAGTTACTAGAAGAAGCTGCCAGGCTTTTTGGAGGTCCTGGATCAGGCAGGCTGGCAGGTCTAGGGGTCATGAAAGCAGGAGCCAGAGGAATTTCTCTCTGAGACATGGGTCCCACCTACTCTCTGAGTGTCTTTGGTTAAAATTCAAATTCATAGCCAGCAGACTGTGATTGACCAAATTTGGCCTATGCCCAAGTATGCAGCATCTGTGATTGGCAGCCTTACCAGAGAACTGCCAGGGCAAGGGGTATGAGGTTGTGGGGGAGAAAGTTCTCCATAAAGAAGGTGCTGTTATTTCAAGAAGCAAGGAAGGGACTTGAGTAGACCAAACCAACCAGTGTCCTGCAAACCAACCAGTGTCCAGTGTACTGCCATTATTTTTCTCCCTTGTGCCTTTCACCATCTAGGCTGCCAATTCCTTGATATCAGAATCTTTTGTTCCCAGAATACACAGAGTCTCATTGTTACAGAAACTTAATGGAAACTCCCATTAAAATTCATAGAATGAGTATAAGTGCTCTGAAATGGGGTCTTTGCAGAAGAATTAACATAACAGGCCTGAGGCTGTGATCTTTGGAAAGGCCTGCTTGCAAGGTTGGTCCTTAGCTGGTGTCTGGGACCTTGGCTTTCAAAATGCTTCCTCTGTTCCCTGACTGATAAAGTTGATTCCCTCAACCTGGATTGTTTATACAAAACATCCTGATTTATGGTAAACACCTGATTTCCTTCTGGGAGTCTGGAATTTTGATACTTCCTAGACAGAGAAATCTATGTGATCAGCCCCATAGCCTAAGTTGTGAGTCTCAAACAGGCAACTGTGGGCATTGCAAGTATTACAAATGTGTGGTTGCGTTTTGGTACTGGAGGGAGAGTGCACCTCTGTGACTGCCCCCCACCCCATGGGAGGGCAGAGCATAGGGTCCTGCACGTAGATGCCTCCAGACCCCACCTGTGCTTCCTTCCCTTAATGAGCTGCCTGCACCTCCTGACTGTGTCTCTGTAATGAACTTTAGCCATGGGGATAATGATATCCTTAGTTCCATGAGTGCTTCTAGTGAATCACAGGAGATGTGTATGGTCTTAGGAACTCCCTAAATAGGAACAGACCTTTAAAGCAGTGTCCACAATTTGCAAGGCACCTGACAATTTCATTGTTATGAACCTTCGTATCTGTTCTATGAGGGAGGTAATGTTCTCATTTAGAGATTAGGACACAGAGGCTCAGGGAAGTGATGGACTTTAGCCAAGGATGCAAAGCTAGTAAACAGAGCATGGTTGTGTGAACCTGTACTTTGACTGGTCCCGAAGTCATACTATAGCATCCTCCTTACAGGGAGGAGAGGCTGTCTGCATGACAATAACCCTTTAGTGTCCAGAATCATCAGTGAGAGATTGTTCCTTTGGAACAAACCAGTGGATGGCTCAGCTCCTCTTCTCAGTAGCAGAGCTGATATTTGTACCTGTGTCCATTTGACTCTGGGGTCCCCAGGTTCAGAACCATTACCATGTTTTGGCTGTGTGGCCTCTGACGTCTCACTCCATTGCTTCAAGCATTCATCCCTTTATATGTAAAATGGAATTAACAGTGATTGTAAGAGGAACACAGAAGCCCCTCTGAAACACCTAGTAGGGAGCCACCAGATGCCAGTTTCTTTCTCTTCCCCATCTCATTCCTTACTCCCTGCATGAGCCTATGTGAGTCCTACCACACTCTGCCTGTTTCCCCATCTGTAAAAAGAGGGGGTTGATTTTGATGCCGCCAGAGTCCTTCTGATTCTGGCATCATACATCAAACAATGAGCTTTTCTCTAGAGCAGCCTTTTAAAATCCCACCAGTTCTGATCATAAGAGGCAGATCAAACCTAGCCTCTGCCACTTAAAAACAAGGCTGTGTACATGTTGTACAAAGACAGTGAGGTGAAAACATGCTCCAGCCCCTCCCAGACACTGATCATGGAGAAAGACAGGTCTGAGTGTTGAAAGGTGTTTTGTTTAGGGAAGGTCCTGGCAGAGGAAAAGGGAGGGGAGAAGATTTATAGATGGGGTTGGACTCTCTACAGCCAGAGTCATCATCAATCCATTCTTATAGGGCACGGTAGATAATTTTTATAGAGCTTGGTGGACAAGATTTAAAAATGTGTGGTCAGGATGCAGTAGGGAGTGTTGGGGACTGTGGCAGACTTCAGACCCTATGCCTAGTCTTGGAGAGGGGGCCTCCCAGTTCCACTTGATGCTGCCAGATTAGAATGCAGGAATGGTACCACCAGATTCTTTTTTTTTTTTTTTAAGAGAAGTCAGAATTTTGAAGTAAAATATCTCAATTTTTAAGTGTTATCTTGAGTTTTCCTACAGATCTTTGTGCGTACAATAGAACTCTTCTGGCGGCCGAACTGGCCCATAGGCTGTTTGTTTGCAGTCTCTGAGCAGGCCTCACTTACAGCATCTTTGGCACTAAATCCTGAAGAATTTGCAACTACAGCTTGCTTCCACATCTTCTAGGATGGTCAGTTTCAGAGGCATGAGAGGACGATTTCAAAGAAACGCCAGTGTCCTTTAACTTCTCCTTGTTTCCCCCAAATACAACATCTCTTCATACCCCTTTGCTTTTGTTCAGGTGTATCCCTCCTCAAAATAACATCTGCCTGGACAACTCCTTTTCAGGCTTCAAAACCAAGCTCAAATATGCACTCCTTCATGAAGCCTTTATTGCTCATCACCTTCTTTTCCCCAGGGGTTAGTCGCTGTGCCAGCTCTGCATCTCCACCACTCTGCTCTCCATGTTCATCTCATCTTAATGAGGGTCTCAGTTGAAAACATGGAAACTGGACAATATGAGGCCACTGTAACAAAGGGGTATTTACAATGGAATCTGCATTAAATGGACAGGGTTCCAGGAAACCAACTAGATATAGGACAGTGCCTGGGATAACAATGCAGGGGAACTGTTACCCCCCAAAGTCCAAAGCTGCAAAGGAAGGAACAGTTACAAAATTCACAGAAGACAGAACTATGGGATTCCCTGCCAGCCTCACCTCCTAGTGACCTATCAGGGAGGGAACCAGGAGAATAAACCCCAACCTCACTTTCCTCCTAGTTCCCAGGATCTTGTTGGTGCCTGTTGTTAGCAGAACATGCCTGGCAGTAAGAAGACAAGGGGTCTGCTGATGCAGTTTGCTCTGGAGGCCAGAGCAGGGTGAAGCTTAGAGGGCAAACAAAAGAGGCCCAGCACCCACAGTTCTCTGCATAGACCTCAGTTACGGCACTGCGTTTAGTTCCAGGTTCCCTAGAGACTGGAAATTGCTGGACGACAATCATATCTGCAGCCCCCAAATCTGGTGCCATGTGGGTGATCAGTAAGTGTCTTAGACATGACCAGGTATGTCACTAGCACCTGGTAAAGTACAGATAAAGATGAAGGATTAGGAGTTCCCTCTGTGGCACAGCAGAAACGAATCTGACTAGTTACCAAGAGGTTGTAGGTTTGATCCCTGGCCTCATTTAGTAGTTTAAGGATCCAGCGTTGCCATGAGCTGTGGTATAGGTTGCAGACATGGCTTGGATCCTGCATTGCTGTGGCTTTGGTGTAGGGTGCCAGCTCTAGCTCCGATTAGACCCCTAGCCTAGGATCCTCCACATACCACAAATGCAGCCCTAAAAAAGCAAAAAAAAAAAAAAAGGGTTATCTATAGATTCTGTTGGGTGTGAGGTAATCATGAACTTCTTCCTCTCATCTAATATTTTATTTGTACCTACTATGTGAGATACTGTCTCTGACCTCCAGGAGCTCTTAATCTTAAACTAGGGACTCTAAGAGCCATGGAAGTTAGATAGCATCTATTTCAAATTTTCCCTATGTGGGTGTCACAGGACACTGGTTTATGATGCTCAGAGATGTTATATCAGAAGAGGAAAGTCCATTACCAGGTGTAAGAGCCTATGGATTAAGCAAATGTCTTTCCTGCAGGACTTGTCCAAGCCTTTAACGTACTAGTGTGTGATGTGAGTCCCCTGAAGAGGGTCATACAGGCAGCTTTCCCCAGTATTATTAGGTTACGGGATCTTTTCCCCAAGGAGCATCTTGTAAATCCATTTTGTTGGAATATACTTTGGAAAACATGGACCTTCTCTAGTCAGTTCATTGTATGGATGGGAAAACAGGCTCTAAAACTGCTATCACCACCAATCTAGCAGGAAGCACAGTTTGCATGAGGCAACACATGTTGAGCCTGCATCCGTCATTGCCTTCTGGTCTTTCCCCACAGTACCATTGATTATTTCTTGGTAGGCATCTCCCTCATACCAGGACTGAGAATTGAATGGGAAGTTGCAGGTGGTCCGTTCTGCTAAACATCAATGGGCCTCCGGCAGTGGCTGTCATGGGACATTGGGCTCCTAACTGATGGGTCTGACCCATTGTGAGATGTTGTCACTACGGTGAAGCAGAAGCTTGCCAGGTCATGCGTGGAGAGAAGATGGCAATGAGTGAGGAGTGGGCAGGAGAGGCTGGCTGAGCCCCACTCTCCTGTGGGCAACGTCTCACTGTCCCTCGTTGATGGCCAAGTCCCCTGGCCATCCGCACCAGGCAAGGAACCTCCATGCTCAAAGGACAGCCAGAGTGGCTTTTCAAAATAGCAAGCCTGACAATAGCTCCCTGATGCTGGAAACTCTTTACTGGCTTCTTTTGGCCTCATGACAGTCTCCATTTATTATCCTAGATTTTACCTTTCTCTTTGGCCTCCTAGGGTCCTACCAACTGCCTCCTGGACACTCCCCACTGCTCACACTGTATGCCAGCCAGTGTACACAGAATTCAGTTCTGCAGACTCCCTGCTCTGTTGCCCAAGTACTTTTGCATGTACTCTTTTACCTAGAGCTCCTTCTCACCATCTACTTGCTCGACCAGCTTCTGTTATGAGAGATGGGGTGGTAGCTAAGCAAATGCATGGGCTCAGAAACTAAGGACTTCCATTCAAACTCAGCTTTGTCATTTCTTAGCTGGGCGGCTTTGGACAGATGACTTTACCTCTCTGAGCCTCTGTATCCTTGTCCCCAGGATGAGGGCAGTGCTCATACTACCTACCTCAAAAAAATATTTTCACAGTTAAATGGAATAATCCTTTTTGTCATGTAGTAAGTCCTCAAAAAATGGTGGTTATGATTATTTTCCCTTCAAATTTCAATTTAGATCCTCATCCTCTGGGGAAGTTTTTCTGTTTTGCCACAACACACATACACACACAGTCTTTCTCCTATCTGCCCAGGGCAGCTGCACTTTGTTTACCTCTGCATTTATCTCATGGGAAAGTGATTATCCGCTTACTTTGCCATCCCTCGGCTTCCTTCAGTCATCCCCTCTAGGCGGGTAGGAACTAGGTCTTCTTGCATTCCCCAGCACCTAGGGCAGTGCTAGACTCAGAGGCAGTGCATCTGCCCCATCCTGGACAATTTCTTTTGTGTTAGGGCAGAAAGAGCCACTACTGAGTACTGGCACGGAGTACCAGACTCAGGAGGGGACATTTTTTGCCCAAAGTCAGCCAGCCTGTCAGTGGTGAAGGCTTAATTAACTCAAGTCTCTCGAGTCTTCTCTGGGACCTTTTCAGTTACTACTGAGGCCATACAAAGGGATCCTAGTTCCCAGGCTGCTGAAAACTCAAGATTGGCATACCCCTTCTAATTTTCCAGAGGAGTAAGGAAGGGTTTACTTTGTGTTTTGATTTGGTTTGGTTTGGTTTTGCTCAATGCCCTAAGCAAGCATTCCACTTCCTGAAAGACAGTGGGTCCATGTCCTTTTCAGTATAGCAGCAGTAGTCTCTTTGCTGAATCCAGTTACATTACGTCTTGTAAAGAGCGATTGGCTCAGGGAAATGCATTGTCGAGCAAAATGACTCCTTGGGGAAGCAGGGGTGGGATCCAGGAGAGTCCTCAGACTCAGATTTCTCCCAGGTGAAAGTCAGAGAATTGTCTCTGGTTTCTGCTGTGAACTGTGTCTTTCAGGCAGCCCAGCTCTGGGTTGAGTCATCGACCCTGATGCTTAAGGGATCACTCTGGCTCTGTCCAAAGCCAGTACCCCTTCTTCTATTGGGTTCCATGCCTCCCTGGGAGCAGCTGCAGGGATTCTGAAAGGATGACCTCCTTTTAGCACAGAGCTTATTCATGGTATGTAGAATGGCAGGGTGGGTTTAGAAATCAATCCTGGGAAGTTCCTGTCTTGGCTCAGCAGTAACAAACCTGACTAGTATCCATGAGGATGCAGGTTCGATCCCTGGCCTTGCCTGGTGGGTTAATAAGGATATGGCATTGCCGTGAGCTGTGGTGCAGGTTGCATACACAGCTTGGATCCTGCGTTGCTGTGGCTGTGGCGTAAGCGAGCAGCTGCAGTTCTGATTCAACCCTTAGCCTGGGAAGGTCCATATGCCATGGGTTTGTCCCTAAAAATATTTTTAAAAAAAGAAAGAAAGAAATTGATCCTGGCCATTTCTTTACCTATAGGAAAACTTAGGCCAGGAGATGGAAAGCAGGTCAGCATGGGGTCACTTAGCAGGTGAGTGTCATATCTGAGATCTGTTCAGCTTCCTATGGCACCTGGACATGCTTCTTGGCTATTTCTGGATATCCTCTGGCTGATGAAACACTCATATTGCAATGGGTTTGGAATAGCCACACAAAAGATGGCAGAGTTTCCACTTAGCAATTGTAGGTTCTCCCTTGTGAAACCCCTTAATGGCCCACAATGCAAAAATTAGAACATGAAAGATAAATACATTGGCTAAGGTTTATTGCCTAGATACCAGAAACTTTCCCAGTGCTTGATATGCATAGTCTTATTTAAGATTTTCAATGACCCAGAGAGGAATCACCACCCTTTTGTAGATGGACAGACTGAGGATGACAAAGGCTAAGAGACTTGCTCAATGTTACACTGCTGAGATGCAGCAAAGCCAGAACATGACCTTGACTTCCTGACAGCACAGCTCATGCACTGAACTGTTAGTCTGTCCTACCTCTTGTTCTGCAAACATTTAGCGAGGACCACTCTGGGCAAGGTTCTGTGTTAGGTGCTCACGAGTCAAGGATGAATGAGATACAGCTCCTGTTCTCAAGGAGCCTACTTTCATGTAGGAAAGAAGGGCATAAACAGATAATTGCTAAATTAGCTGTGATCAGAGCTAAACATGGGGGCTATACTGCCTTGTGTTGATTTCCTTTTTCAAAGTGCTTACATCATTCGATCTATGCTTGTCAATTAAAAAACCCAGCATAGGCCTGCCTTTGACAGATGTGCATGCTGAGGCCAAGAAAGGAGAAACGACTAGTTTGGGTAGCACACCAAGTTAGTGTCATGACCCAGGCTACAGCATCCAGCTCAGGTTTTGTTTCTACTAGACAATAGGGAATATCTCAACAGACTCCTTATGACTAGAATTAGTCCAAATGCTGAGGATTAGTAAAAACTGCAGTGGAGAGAAGTCACTCCACTTATACTGTTCATTTGTGAGTCATCCTTTGTTTCACAAAGAGGGACACTTAAGGAGGAGTCTCTGGATTCCGTCGAGGTGTGGTGAAGTCACCAGTGGGCCTTATTGTGGTCCTCTGACCTTGTCACCTTTGGGGCTTATTCTTAGTCCTCATTTCTTGGCCCAGAAATTCCAACACATAAAATTTTGGGAGCTGTAATCCTAATGGTCTAACTTGAGAGTTTGCCAATGTGCTCTGTAATTTTCACTTTCTTTCTCCCTCTCTCTTATCTGCTCCCCAGCTCCTCGCAAACACAGACCTGTTTTCTGAATAATGAAAGATACAGAACCATCTGCAGCCTCAATCTCACTGCTATTTCTTGTGGAAATGAGTTTTGACCTTAATTAACTGTTCAGGAACTGGGCACATGCTTCCCACTGAGATCAGAGCAGAGAATTAGCCCTGAAGATAAACAATAAGAGTATCGTGGGGCGGGGGGTGACTTATGGAATTATAAAGTGAGTAAGGAAGCCTCCAGACTCCCCCGGAAGATCCTGTTTAGTTCATTGCAGGACCGATGATGGTTGTGCAGGGAAGAACATTGGAGGAATGCTATTCTGCAGCCGAAGTGCTCAGTTCCTTAACAATTCCCATCAACTGTCCAAGGGACTGACCAAGCTATTATAGAGTCCATGTAGTTGACCGTTTCTAAGGACTTCCGTGTTCTAGGTGGGGCACAGGGTAATGTCCTGGTCTGAGAGTAGATATAAGAAGTCATGACTGGAAACTCATAAGAAGGCACAGATTGAGATCACAAGCCTGTTGTTGATTCAGATGACACTGGGCGATTCTCTCAACCTGACACATCTCTAATGTAGGAAGGCAGATGCTTATGCTCCCCACTCCACAGAGATATTTGAAAGATGTAGTATCACTCAGTGTATGGCAAAGTATGGTTTTATGTCCTGTAAATATGGTGATAATGAAAGTGATAGTGATGATAATTACATTAAACTTTCAGTAAAATTTAAGATTATGTACTAGACATTGTTCAAACTTCTAGACACATATGGATTCCTTTAATTTTCATGAGATTTCCTCATACTAGTTTTTTTTATTATTATTATTGCTTTTTAGGGCCGCACCCATGGCATATGGAGGTTCCCAGGCTAGGGGTCTAATCGGAGCTACAGCTGCCAGCCTACACCAGAGCCTCAGCAACGCCAGATCCGAGCCGCATCTGCGACTTACACCACAGCTCATGGCAACGCTGGATCCTTAACCTACTGAGCGAGGCCAGGGATCAAACCCGCAACCTCATGGTTCCTAGTCAGATTCATTTCTGCTGCTCCACGATGGGAACTCCAGATTTCCTCACATTGTTAAATTTTATTGTGCTCATTTTGTAGATAAGGGACTGCAACACAGAGGGTTTAGGTCATTTTTCCCAGTTCATACAGCTAGTGGAGTAGGAGCTAAACCCATGGGAAATACGTATGACTGTAAAGGAAAGAATAAGGTATGAATATGGACTGGAAATTCCCTTATGATCCTTAGCACTTCACAGAATGGAATCCAGACTTCCCTTCTCTTGAAAGGGAAGCTTCGTGTTGATCCCCCAAGACCAGATCCCACATGGGACACGAGGAGATTGTTCTGAAACAGTGGTCCCACTATGTTACTTTTGTGCCTTTTGACACATCAATAACAACCATCTCTGCTGCTCATAGAACGATGTCCAAACACCTTAGCTTGGCATCCAAGACCACTCATCATCAAGCTCCCCTGTCCCAGGGTTCCCCTTTCTCCCACAGCTGACACTCAGGCTGCCCCAAACTTCTCCCTGTTTTCTGAATTTGTCATGACTTTCCTACCTCTGAGTCTTGACCTGTGCTGTTCCTCCATCAGCGGGAAGTGCCCTTCCTCATCTTACATGATAACTTCTCTTCATTCTTCAAGACATTCGTTAAATATTCCTCCTTATGCAGCATTTCCTGATTTTATTTTATCCTTTATGCTTCTAGATCACTTGTACTTCTTTCTCCTATAAGACGCAAGGTACGTTTTGACTATTGTTAGGAATGTCTGTCTCCTTTCCCTGCAATCAGAGCAGTTCCAAGGCCAGGGGGGCCTCATTCTCCTCTCTATCCACAAAACTTGGGGCGTTGACATTGTGCGTGTGAAAGGATGAATGTGGTTTCTCCCAGAAGGAAGAGAATGAAGGCCTCAAAGCTAGTTCCTGGGGTGGGGGTGGGGCTAAAAACAGCACTGCAGATTCAAAGTTAAAAGTCTATGTTCAGCAGATAAAGTTTAAGCACAGAACAGCAGAAAGAGGTAGCACTTCAAAGTCAGATAGTTCCAGGTTTGAAGTCTTTCTGGACATTTGCCTGCTCTAACCTGGGAAAACCTCTTCTCTAGCCTCAGTTTCCTCATCCATAAAACCACAAGAATCATATTCTACATGGTGAGATCTCTAGAGGTTAAATAAGAAACTGCAAACGACCCAAGTTTCCATCAACAGAATTAATATAATGGAACATTACACAGCTGTAGAAATGAATAAACTGAAGGTATATGAAACAGCAAGTAAATATTGAGCTAAAGAAAGAAATCTCATAAAAATCCACACATGGTTTTTATGAACACTGGACCCAATAACAGTGGGTGGTCTGCCATTCTGGAACCGTGAACAGTGGGTTCATGCGTGGGTGTCCCCTCCTCCTGGCTGCGTGACCCCAGTGAGTTAACTAACCTCTCGGTGCCTGTTTCTTCATCTGCAGAATATGAAAGATGGCAATGGTCCCTACCTCAAAGAGTTCTTGTGAAGATGAAAAGAATTATTATGTAGAAAGTGCTTAGAAGAGTGCCTGGCACAGAAGAAACATTCTGTAAATGTAGCTCCTATTATTATTTTTGTCTTTGTTATTGTTATTACATTGTCATTATTATCATTATTTAGAAACATGCGCATGATGGCAAAACTACAAAGAAGAGCAAGGAAATGATTAAAACAAAATTCAGAGTAGTGATTTCTTTCAGGAGCTGCTGAATTATTAATTGCGTTCTGTTTCCTGAGCCAAGCAGTGAGGACACAGTTATTCAAGCTATTATTATTCTTTAACTGTGTATAGAGATTTTCACTGTTTTGTATGTATTATATGTTTAACAATAAAAATTTTGAAAGATTAAATTGAATTAATTATTGAAGAGGATCAGCACCTTTTTCCTCCCACTCCCGGCTGAAATCTGGCCTTCCCTGCGGGCCTCTGGCTGATGTATTTGCCTTCACAAAGGGGGCCTCAACCTTCTGGAAAGGAACTGATCTGTTCAGCAGCTTTCCCCATTCATCATCCCCCTAGCAGCGTGTTTTACATTCATCTGCAGATGAAGATAAAAGGGTGGTGTGTTGCCCTCTTTAAGATTGCTGGCGGGATAAGCGTGAAGAGGAAGTCTTTCATATTTTACCCTAGGCTTTGCAGCACTTGCCTTCCTCAGAATTAAAGAATCTTGGCTTGCTTCTAAGTGCTCTTGGAGAAGCAAAATGCCCAAGGAAGAATAGGAGATTCTAAGCCCTGGAAAAGCAACATCTCCAGGTCAAGATTTTATCATCGATGCCATCACATCATGTGAGCAGTCTGATGTTTCAAGGATTTGCCCAGCCTGCTTGGCGGTTGTTAGTCCATCAGGGCTTTTGAGCTCAAAAGCTTTATAAAGAAAATAATGGTAATAATTGATTAAGTACTTGCTAGGCACCAGGCTCTGGGCCAGACATTCTGTATGCATGATTTCCTGTAATCCTCACAATAGCTTTATGAGGAATTCACATCTAGCCCCGTTTTATAATTACACAGAGAGTCAGCGAGGTGAAGACACTTGCCCAAGGTCACACAGTGAGTGGGGAACAGAGCCAGGATTTGAATAAAAATTCATCTCCTTTGTACTCATAATCTCATATGATTCCTCCATAATCTTGGAGAGGAGGAATGTCCACCTCCCTATTTAACACATGAGTAAACCGAGTCCCAGAGAGAGAAAGCATCCAGCCCGATGCGATGCAGCTAGGATGCAGTCCTGTGATGCAGTTGGGACTCAGTTTGAGTCCTATCAGACTCCTGAATGAAAAAAAAATGGACTACTCCCCACCCTGACTTCCTTTTCCTTTAATAACAAAGATGAATTTCCTGTGAACACAAATGCCAGTCAATGGGGAAAATTACTGCCATGCATTTACGGTTTAGTCAGAATTGCCTCAAAAGCCCTGGACCAGAAAAAGGATGGAATCAGATCCAGAGGAGGCAGGAAAGACATTAGAGTGTGTGAAATTGCATCTGAGAATGCAGCGAGCAGGCCAGTTTGCTGCTCCAGAAGTAAGTAAGGTCATAGGCATCTCGGGAAAATGTCTGTGGTTGGGACACGACAAAAGGGTAGAGATAATAGAATGGATGAAGCAAGCACAGGTCATGAGAGGCTGTACACAAGAAATCCTATGACATGGAGTTCCCATCATGGCTCAGTGGTTAACGAATCCGACTAGGAACCATGAGACTGTGGGTTCGATCCCTGGCCTTGTTCCGTGGGTTAAGGATCCGGCATTGCCGTGAGCTGTGGTGTAGGTGGCAGACGAGGCTTGGATCCTGCATTGCTGTGGCTCTGGCGTAGGCCAGTGGCTACAGCTCTGACTAGCCTGTGAACCTCCATATGCCGTGGGAGCGGCCATAGAAAAGGCTAAAAGACAAAAAGAAAAGAAAAGAAATCCTCGGACTGGCATGGTACCTTCATATCCAAATGCTGGATGTTATAAAGTTGTTGTGGGTCCCAGTTGATTCCTATCTTCCCCATCTATCTGTCTATTCATCCATCTACCAAGGCATCCACTCAGAAAGTGAGATCCTTATGGGTAGGAACTTCACCTGTTTTGGTCACCACTGTATCCCCAGCATCTGGAAGAGTGCCTGGCACAGAGTAGACATTTAATAACTACTTGTCAGATGAGTGAGTAAACCTTCCCACTGGACAAACATTTGGTGAGGGCCCATCAGCCACCTGAGAAGAGCATGCTTCCCCTCTCCTTGGGCTTATGTTCTAGTGGGAAGAAATAGTCAATAAAATAAATTATATGACAATTACATATATTGCCTTGCAAATGTCACTGGCCAAAAGGTATGTCTTAGTGTGGATTTCCCAAAAGAAGACTGAGTAAAGGATTCAAGTGGAGGTCATGTGCTTAGGAGGTGGTCTGAGAAGGTACCAACAAGGAATGAGAAGTTGATACGAGGAGGGGAAGAAAGCCAGTAAAGGACATGCCAATAAGTAAGTTTTGTTGTGAGGGACTGGAGTTCAGTCCTGCAAAGAAAACACTCACATATGCCTACCAAGAATCAGGGTAACTGGGATATTTTCCCCCAGCTCCTGCCTCTTGTGACAGAGTATGGATTGGGTGTGTGTGTGGGGGGGGGGGTGATATTTTATGTATGACAGCCAGGAAAGGTCTCTCTGAGAAGATGTGAGAAGAGAACAAAGGAAGTGAAAGGGGGAGCCATGCCCGTGTCTGGGGGAAGAACACCCCAGGAAGTGGGAAGTCACGTACAAAGGCCCTGTGTCAGGGCTGTGCCTGGATGTGTGAGGAGTAGCAAGAGGCTGCCGTCTAGGTAGAGTGCGCAAGGAGCGGGGAGGCGTAAGAGGCAGGGCACACAGAGCCTGCTGGTCACTGGCAAGAATTTCATCTCTGACTCCAAGTGAGATAGGAGCTCATTGGAGAATTTGGAGTGCGGAAATGTCATGGTCTGATTTTGTTTTAAAAGGCTGCGCCTGGATTCTGTGTGGAGGCTGGGCTGTAGGGGCAGAGCTGGAGGCAAGGAGGAACAAGGGGAGGCTACTACAATAATCCAGGTTGTATCGGAAGGCTGCCAAGATCTAAAGTTCTCATCAGGGAGTTCCCATCATGGCTCAGTGGTAGTGAACCTGACGAGTATCCATGAGGACGGGGGTTCAATCCCTGGCCTTGCTCAGTGGGTTAAGGGTCCGGTGTTGCCGTGAGCTGAGGTGTAGGTCACAGATGTGGCTTGGATCTGGCATTTCTGTGCCTGTGGTGTAGGCTGACAGCTACAACTCTGATTTGACCCCTTGCCTGGGAACTTCCATATGCCTCAAAGGCAGCCCTAAAAATATAACTAAATAAGTAAATAAAATTGTCATCAGTAAGAAAATAACTACAACTCTGTGAGGTAATGGGTGGTAACTCATTGTGGTAATTATTTCACTATATCTATCTATTTATCTATCTTTATCTATATATATATATATATAAAATCATTATGCTATACACCTTAAACTTACACCATACACCTTAAACTATAAACAATGTTATATCAATTATATCCCAGTAAAAATGAGGACAAAATAATCGAGGTTAGATAACATGATGGCTTGGGCCAGAGTAACAAGAGCAGAAGTTTTAAGATGTTGTAAGATTCTAGATTACCTGAAGACATGTACTTCCTAACAGATACAGGGGAGTGAGAAAAAAAAGGATGCAATGAAATTGACTCTGAGCCACTGGAAGGACAGAATTGCCAATTATGTGATGTGAGGAGGGCCAACACCTCAGGTTGGTGACTATTAGACATCCTGGATATCCTAAGCAGGACTGTGTTGGGTTTGGAGAGATGGAGCCTGGGGATGTATGTGGACTTGGAGCTGTCAGAGCACAGCTTGTATGCGAAGTTCAGAGGCTGGAAGAAACTCTAGGGAAGTGAGCATAGAGGGGAAGCATCCTGAGTCCCAAGACACCCCAGTGTGTCGAGGACAGATGAGGAGGAGCTCGGAAAGAGGTGGACAAAAGCAGCCAGGGAGGGGGTGGAAAAGCAGCAGGAGCTTGTGTGTCCTGGAAACCACATGAAGGAAGCCTTTCAAGACAAAGGGAACAAGTAAGTTGGAGCAAATACTGCCGACACTTCAAATAGGATGAATGCTAAGGAGGGCCCATTGGATGTGGCCAAGTGGAGCTCATCAGTGACCTTGCTGGAGCCATCCCAGGGCAGCCTGGCTGCAGTGGGTTCAAGGCAGAATGCGAGGAGAATGAAAGGAATCTGGACAACTCTTCCGAGTAATTTTTTTTCCTAAAGGAAACAGAGGGTGGCTGGAATGGGACATGGGGTCAAGGGAGGTTTCTTTTGTGTTATTTGTTTTGTTTTAAGGAGGTAGTTGTTGCTACACATTGCTGTGCTAATGGGAATGACCCCATAGAGAGAGAAAAACTGATAAGACTGGAGAGAAAAGGGTTAACTTCTGGGTGATATGTTTACATCAGTGCAAGTGGAGGAGCCCAGGGCAGCTTGGAAGGCCTCCTGGAAGTGGGAAGGGACAGGTGCATGGCGTCACCTGGGGAAGGTTGGCAGGTGTGGCAGCACAGGTAGAGTGGGGTGGGGGGAATTGCTTCCTGTTTTCTCATGGGAAAAGATGCAGCGTTATTAACTGAGGCTGATAGGGAAGAGTTGCAGGGTTGGGGAGAGACCTAGGAAAGTCATCCAGCAGCTGGGATCAAGGAAGCACCATAGGATGGCGAGGTCAGTGAGCAGGGATTTAAAGTGAAAAACTGCCTCATCCATGTGCATCTATGGAACCACAGGTGTGGAAAGGCCAGGACTCAGATTTAACTTGGGCTGAAGCTTTGTCAGCTGAGTGGGAAGGAGGTAGGTGGTTGAGAATGTGAAGGTTGAATGCAAAAGAGTGATTGCAACAATGGGCCATCTTTCTCCCTCCTCCGTTTCTGACGCACACACACATTTACACACTCAGATACCTTGAGGGGATGTGGCAGGAGGTGTATGTAACCTTCAGAAACATGGCATGTCAGCTATGTGACAGCCCCATAACTGTGAAGAGAGCTACATACATTGTGATGGTAAAATGACTGCATCAGTATATTATGTTTTTTCCCCATCAAACCAGAGAACCACTGTGAGCATCTGGGAAGGAGGAGGTGGGAGCAGTCACCCCATAACTAGAAGCATGTGTCTGAGATTGTTCTTTGTTCTTCCAACCCCAGGTATCTTGAAAACGAAGCAGCCGGGACTCAGGGGTCATAAATGATTCTCTGTCTCCTCCTGCCCTGGAAAGACCTAAATCTCAAGGGGGCCCATTCAGGACAAGCAGACTCTCACTGATGTCTAATCCAAGTCCAAGAAAATTGCTGGGGACAGGCAGCGGGCAGGGACGTAAATTCAGTGAGGAGGTCAGCAGAATGTGGACAGTGGTCACCAATGCAGGTGGGAGCTTCAATCTTATTGGGAAAGGCTTCCAATTATGTGATTCAACACCTAGATAAAGGATTTTTTAAAGCACAAAGAGCTTTTTCTGTAATAGCTGTTCTTTTCCTCAGGCATCCCTGGGCAGAAAGCCAGAGGACAAAGGAAGATGATCCAGTGATCCAACCAGTGAGGAGCCCTGTGAACTCAGGAAGGCATAGCAGCCTGGGTTTCTGGGCTCACAATTGCCCAGGGCAGGAGACTGAGGCTGGGAGTGAGGGTGGGATACGGGCAGAGAGTTGAGCTCCTGGGCCCAACCCAGTCTCTCATAAATGGCTGCCCATTTACAATAGCCCAGTGCAAGGAAAGATGTTGAGGCTCAGTGGGAAAGACTGGGGATTGATTAGTAATGTCTGCCATGAGCACAGAAATGGAGAGAGGTGGTACATAGGCCATGTATCAGCCATTTGTAATGCAGGGTGTTTTTGTAGAAAGCCTATAAGTCCAGCTAGATAGGAGTGTGCCTGTAAGGCAATAGGGCAGTGTCGGGTCAGTAGACCCTTACCAGAGGTAAGTCTAACTCCTACTGCCACCATTCTGTTATCCACGTGAGCTGATGCAAATGATCGCATCTCTTGGAGCTTTTTTTTTTTTTAAAGTCTGTGTGATAGGAAGAATAATCTCTATCCCACCGAGGACAAAATGACTATTAAAGCCCTTTGTATAATGTATTCATCTGGTTACAACAATTTCTTTTGTTTCTATTATTAGTTTTTGGTAGACTGGCAACTATGGGACCAAGCCCCTGCTTGGTGCTTTGCTGTATGTTATTTACTTCTCATAATGGCTCTGCAAGTAAGGAACACATCATTGTCTCCATGTTCTGGAGGGAGAAACTGAATCTCATAGAGGTGAGCCCCTCACTGTCACACAGGCAGCGGGGATAGACCCAGGATCCGAGCCAGGCTGGAGTGATTCCCAAAGCCATTGCTTTTACTCTGCACCTTAATGACCTCTTAGCACCAACCAGTCTAGGCACTCAGCTTCCTAGGTCTGAGTCCCAGTTCCTTTGAAGATTTCCTATGTGTCCTGAGGATTCTGCACCCCACCTAAAATTCAGTCTTCACACCTGGAAAGAGACAGAATAGACCCATGGCCTTCAGACTACATTCCCTTGAGTCCTAGGGGTCCACAGAGTTTCCCCCAAAGGGTGAGGGGAGCCAAGCCTGGGAGCAGAGGTGGGAGATTTGCTTTATTTCCCATGTTGGGGTTCTAGGTATGATTTAATTCAAAGAGGAATCCTCCTGCTTAAAAGAAGTTTGGGGAGTTCCCGTCGTGGCGCAGTGGTTAACGAATCCGACTAGGAACCATGAGGTTGCGGGTTCGGTCCCTGCCCTTGCTCAGTGGGTTAACGATCCGGCGTTGCCGTAAGCTGTGGTGTAGGTTGCAGACGCGGCTCGGATCCCGCGTTGCTGTGGCTCTGGCATAGGCCGGTGGCTACAGCTCCGATTCAACTCCTAGCCTGGGAACCTCCATATGCCATGGGAGCGGCCCAAGAAATAACAACAACAATAACAACAACAACAACAACAACAAAGAAGTTTGGAAACCATCTCCTTAAGTGGTGGTGGCTGTCATTTATTCAGCATCTATTCTATGCCACACCTTTCATATATACTGTCCCCAACCCTCTGTATCAAAACTAGAAGGTAGGGATTATTATCCACATATGTTAGAAAAGGAAACTGAGGTTCAGAGAGACTCGGGCCCTGGCTCAAGTTCACCTTGGTAGTTGTGCCAAAGCAGGGATTCCGGTTCACATCTGTCTGATTTTGAAACCATTGGTTAAACCTTCAGGCTGTTGTACCGGATCTCTGATTGGAGGCAGTTCATAATTAGCACTAGCTCATCATTATTGCTGGAAAAGGCATTTCCAGGGAGTAACAGTCTGAGTGATGGTGGTGAGGTAGCACAAGGGGTGTTTGGATTCCTCATCAGTAGATCTCTCTGGCTGATGAGGGCAAGACCCACCCTGTTTTGATGAGCAGTCTTCTTGTTCTTCAAGATCTATCCAAACGCAATGAGCATTAGTCGCAATGCAGAACTGAGAACAAGATTTCACCAGCAGAGACCACATGCCCAGAAAATTTTTTCAGCCTTTTGGGAGCATTGCTGGCAAATGTAATTTGAAAATCTTTCTCCAACACACTGCCTCCTGTTAAAGAATAAGATTCTCATGCATATTTCATACTGTTTCTTTTAATTAAAAGCTATTATATATTTATTTTTCAGCTGCTGTGGAGGGAAGGAATGTAAGCATTCATTCAATAAACATTTATTATGTCCTTTTACATGCCAGCTCTATGAAGGGCGCTGGGACATGCAAAGATGATTAAGGCACAATCCTTCCCCTCAAGGGGGTTACAACCCAGTTGTGGGGGAAGAGAGTAGATATGTGAATTAATAAGTATAAAGAGGAGTGCCAAGTGCAGTGACAGAAGCATATTCACTGGGGGGGGGTGGTTAACCAGTGCCCTCTGAGTCAAATTTAGCCCATCAGTGTATGTTGAGGCCCCCTTAACAATGGAACTTATGGCTAAGAATCATCTAGAAGTTTTACCGAAAAATGTAGATTTAAAGTTCACCATGAAAAGTCAAAACATTTGACAATACCATGCCTGGATTTTCATAGAATAATATCAGCTGGGGCCACCCTCTCCTGGAAGGACTCTCTTCTCTACTTTGCCTCAGTCCTCAACGCTTCCTACTGCACTACACTTGACCTGCCAGGCTCACTGATGCTGCCACTTCCCGGCCTCTGGACAATTTGAATTTGTGACCTTTTATAGGAAGGAAAGTAAGACTGCATAGCCTCTAGCCTGGACCAGCCGTTTGTTTAGTTTTTCCCTGGGCTGCACAGGTCTTTAACTCCAGCTCTTGGTGACCCTGAAGAGATCATTTCTTCTCTCTACCTCAATTTCCTCATGTTTTGTAACTGTTGAATTCTGGCCTAGGGAGGCATTCAAAAAATGTTGAGGGAATAAGGAAGATGGAAAGAAGGAAGGAAGGAAAAGAAAGAAGGAAGGAGGGAAAGAAGGAAGGGAGGAAGGGAGGAGAGGGGAGAAGGGAGGGAGGGGCTGTTGCATCATCTTCTCAGACTTTTTGTGATAATCAGGCAGGATGTTATGAACGTGCTAATAAGATTTAAAGTACTATGCAAGTGTAAGGTATTTTAAATTTGATAGTGTTTCTACATTTTCCAAAAAGTGTCCCGTGGACTCCTAGAATAGTGAGATTCTGCTTTAGAGCATGTATTATCAAAGAAGTTTTGGAAATGGAGTTAAAAATACAATTCTCATTTTTACTGCAGAATGGTCGGAGCCTTTACTATACCTTAAGATGTAGTCTGCACTCTCAACAGAGTAGGGTCCCATGCGGGTATCTCATGCCTGGTTGGCCAGGGAACCCTTCTTACACAGAATGCCATGAAGGGCAGGTGTTCTGTGGCAGATCCTTTGAGAAATGCTGGCTTGATTTTATGAATGAGGATCACTAGGGAAAGCAACATATTCATTGTCACATAGAGAGGAAGTGATAGAAAATATAGATGTTGATCCTGAATTTGAATCCAGTGCTTTTTGTGATAGTACCGTTCCCCAGGGATCCTTCCCTGACCACTGTTATTCCTCCCTCCACCGCCTTTTGGCTGATTTGGGATCTCCCCTTGGCTTCCCAGCTTCCACTCCTTCATGCTTTCTGCAACTTCACATATGGCAGCTGGGTTATAATCCCCTGATGGCAGGTTCGATGAGGCCAGACCACCTTTTTTTTAAAATCATGTCTGTCTTGTAATCAGTGATTCCCCAGAGACTAGCTCAATGCCTGATACATAGAATCTCTCTCTCACTCTCTGATACATGTTAGATTCCCTTATACACATAGATGAGATGCTATAGATAGGTAATAGGTAGAAAGAAAGGAAAAAAACGGGATCATATATTTGGTAGCTAGAGAAGAAAGAATCTAATATGTATCTAATATACATTCAGATGGACAGCTATATAGTAAGATGGATGGATGGATAGATAGATAGAAGATAGTAGATAGATAGATAGATAGATAGATAGATAGATAGATAGATAGATAGATAGTAGATAGTAGATAGGTTAGATAGAATAAAGAATAAACCTCTCCACAATTGTGTTTCTACATAAAATTTGAAGACGGAAGGTTTTTCTTGAAGCACTCAAATAATTCAAGAGGCGAGGGAAAAGCAACATTTTTATGCCAATTATCTGACAAACCGATTGCTGCATGCTTGTCTGACTTGCCTTCTGGGTTCACTTTTTCAGACTGGAGACAGGAACAGACACAGCCTCACTCTGGTCCAAGTCAATTGCCTTCCATAGAGTCGATAGTGCAGTTGCAATGTTCATTGCCTCACAAAGTGTGTCCTCAAAGTTTGCCTTTGATTTGCCTTCCCGAGGCTTCACAGCTTCCCAGCTTCTCTGGAGTTGCTGCTTTGATAAAAGCATTCAGTCTCTCTGGTTTCCGTTTTGCCGGGTACACTGGGATCCTTTGGGGACGCAGGTCCTGCTGGGAAAGGAGCAGTGCATCTCAGCCCGTGTGACCTGAATTTTATGGCAGCCCCAGGCTCCTGGCTTCACAGCTGGCAGCCAAGGGGCTGTGCAGAAACCTGGGACCTTGGATGGAAAGGACACTGGAGGACATCTCCCCATATGCCAGACCAGGAAACTGAGGACCAGCGAGGCGGGGAGACTTGCCCAGCGCCCTGAGATTATGCGGCCCTGAGACAGGAAGGACTATTTTTTCAACGTCTCTCTTTATGTCTTTATGGGCAAGGATGCTTGTTTATTCAGTTGTTCTTTTTTTGTTTGTAGCCACGATTTCCTCATCCAGTGCCTTTAAAGAGACAGTATATAGTATAGAAATTAAAAGCATGACCTCTTCCTCAGAAAACTAAGTATAGAACTACCATATGATCCAGCAGTCCCACTCCTGGGCATATATCTGGACAAAACTGTAGTTCAAAAAGATTCTAGCTCATTGCAGCACTCTTCACAATAAACAAGGAAACAACCTAAATGTCCATTGACAGAGGAATGGATTAAGAAAATGCTATAAATATATATATATATATATATATATATATTTATAGCTATATCCCTATATATATTCTATATATATATATAGAATATATATATCCCTATATATATTCTACTATATATATATTACTCAGCCACAAAAAAGAACAAAGTAATGCCATTTGCAGCAACATGGATGCAGCTGTATCTGATCCCTGGCCCAGAAACTCCAAATGCTACAGGGCAGCCAAAAAATGGAAAAAAAAATCTAAGTCCCTACTGTGTGTCAGGCCCTATACTGTCTACTCCTTGTGACAGCCTTATGAGAAGGTTCAATTATTATCCCCATTTTAGAGATGGGAAAACTGGGGCTTGGAGAAGCAAAGCAGCCTGTTTCATAACCATGAACCCAGACCTGTCTGATTCTACTAGGTCAGAAGTCATCAAGCTTTTTCTGCAAAGACAAGATAGTCAATTTTTTCAACAGCTAGTCAACTTTATCATTGTAGCACAGAGAGAGCTACTTATAATGCCCACATGAAAGGACATGAATGTTTCCAAAGAAATTTGAATTGTTTTATTTGGCCCGCAACCATAGTTTGCAACCCTGCTCTGTACGTTGCTTCCCCTGAGGCTAAATCCCTCATATTGTTCTTCCATATTGAGCTCTTACTATGTGGGAGGCACTGTGCTGGCTGCTTAGACGGTGTTTTCTGGTTTCATCATTGTATCAGTTCTTGTTGCTTACATTATCCTCCCCATTTTTGAGAAGGAAAAACAGAGGCTTCCCAAAACTTGTCTCATCAACTTTGTCTTAAAACATTGCAAGGCTTCCTTGAACATACATCACCAGGCCACAACCAAGGGAAATTTTAAGGGTCTCACATTTTCCTCCTGCATCACGTGGGCTTTCACATTTTCCTCTGCAATAGAACAGAATAAGCAGGCATGTGTTTGCAAAGGTCGCAGAATTCAAATAAAGTGCATCATGCTTCTTTTTTGCAGAAAGCACAGGAAAATATAAGGAGACGGCATTGCTTTGCATTCATTAGCAAGTCCGTTCCTGTGCTGGGGGAAAGCCTTCGACTTGGGGAGGGGTGGGTGGCAGGGAACTGATGCACTGTTCCCTAAGATGGAGTCATGCAGCCCAAGAGGTTTCTCTTGCCTGATGACAAATAGAAAGTGATGGGCATCACCATTTCCTGTTAAGGCTAAGGAGGCTACTTCTTTCTCAGAAGTAAATGTATGAGATGAACAATTAGGGCACATGCCAAGGACACCTCTGCTCTTAAATGTCTCTCAACACATGGTCACAAGTGAGTGGATTTCTATGGTGACTGTTACCTTTCCAAGAATAACACAAAGGCTCAGTCATTAACACGATAGTATGAATTAGTTAGAGCTCAGAGCAGTACAAGTACTGGACTGGGATCAGAGAAACAACCACTGTGGCTTTAGCCACCTTGTAAGCTCTGTGGACATGGGCAAATTGAATTTTCTCTGCAGAGTGTAGAAGCTGAGTTAGAACAAAAGTTCTAAGTGCTCTGTGAGCCATGTGGAACCCTGAGGCCTATTTTTATCTCTGTTAAATATTTTTTAAAATGTTTAATTAGGGAGTTCCTGTTGTGGCTCAGCTGGCTAAGAACCCAACACCATGTCCTTGAGCATGAGAGTTCGATCCCTGGCCTCACTCAATGGGTTGAGGATCTGACGTTGAAGCTGTAGTGTAAGTCACGGATGCAGCACAGATCTGGTGTTGCTGTGGCTATGGTGTAGGCCAGCAGCTGCAACTCCAATTAGATCCCTAGCCCAGGAACTTCCATATGCCACAGGTATGGCCCTAAAAATAAATAAGTAAATAAATAAATAAAAATTTTAATTGGGATAATTATTTTAAAATAATCATTTAAATAAACAATGCTTTTTTTATTGTTATTTTTGGCCACCCTGTGGCACATGGAGTTCCCAGGCCAGAGATCAGATCTGAGCTGCAGTTGTGATCTAAGCTGCAGCTGTGGCAATGCGGGATCTTTAGCCTGCTCTGCTGGGCTGGAGATCGAAACTGCATCCCAGTGCTCCCAAGACAGTGCTGATCCTGTTGTTCCACAGCAGGAACTCCGAAATGAACAATACATTTAATAATTTATTTAAATACATTTATTGTATAATGTTTAAATTTAATGATTTATTTAAATAATAAATTTTGCATTTTAAAATTTAATATAATTAAATTTTAATTGATATAATTAATTTACATAATTAGGATTTGCCCCAGACCTCAGTGTTCCCTAATGTCTCACAAATGACCACCTCTCATATTCATTACACCTGCCCCATTCCCTGTAGTTATTTGATTTTGATACTGGATCAGAACATCACTCTGGGTTTTAATGCATGAGCGTAGGCTGAAGACTGAGCTCTGAAAGGATGGGACTCTGGTCAGTAAGTTTCAATGAAGGGGAAGGCAGAACATCTGTCTTTACAAATCAAGTGTTTTCTGGGGAAGGTGAGATGTGGTGAGAAGCCGCAAAGTGTAAGGGAGACAAGGCAGTGTCGCTCCCCATCAAAATGCTAATATCCTTAATTTGACGCAGGATACACACCTATTTGAAAGATCCCTAGATTCTAGTCTGA
Source organism: Phacochoerus africanus (assembly GCF_016906955.1). Taxonomy (NCBI): domain Eukaryota; kingdom Metazoa; phylum Chordata; class Mammalia; order Artiodactyla; family Suidae; genus Phacochoerus; species Phacochoerus africanus. The sequence goes on from NC_062558.1 coordinate 43,861,647, forward strand.
ACACCAATCTTCCAACCTAATTCCAGCCATTTCCCAGGACAAGTTATTAAACCTGAGGGCCTTCATACATGTGTCAGTGGTCACCATTTCCGTATTTTTGTTATTTTAAACTTCCTATACAAGGCCAGACATTTCTATGCACACTTTCCTGCATGCCACAAAATATGGTAGAAATTGCTTTCTCCGATTTTTAGATGAAGTGTCTCCACAGACCCAGAGCATGTAGGAGGTCACACAGCAAGCCGAGGGCACATGCCATCCAGCCCCATCTCACCTTCTGTGTCACCATGATGCTCTGGGCTCCACCTGTCAAGCTGGGGTGTTGATGACACTCATCTGCCAGGGCAGGTGTGAGGCTATTGTGTGAGTGACTGCCTGACTGCTACTTGGCTGTTTCATTCAGAAGACTCCTGCTTATGAAGCACTTCCATTTCCTGTTTCTGGAGGACTACAGGCAATGAGGAAGGATGTGCTAAAGGAATCCACATCCTGCCAAACCCCTTGACTTAGGGAGCAGTTATGGAGCTGCTGCCCATGGCCCGCCTGCAGGCCTGAGAGGGAGGGGACTGGACAAAGGCAAGGAGTAGCCCCAGGCATGATGGAAAGGGAAAGTCACAGCCATAATCCATTCTCCAAAGGAATTACCTGGGAGTTCTCCTATGGCGCTGTGAGTTAAAAATCCGGCATTGTCACTGCAGCAGCTTGGGTCCCTGCTGTGGCTTGGGTTCAATCCCTGGCCTGGGAACTTCTGCATGCCATGGATATGCCAAAAAAAAAAAAAAAAAGGGGAGGGGGGAATTACCCAGCAGCCATTGGCCCATTCAGAAATCGGTGATGGGGAGGAGGCCAGGACCTTTGTGAGGGAAGAAAAAAATCACCCAGCGCTTCCCTCATACATTATCATAGTTGATGTCTGTCATTTCATTTTCCTTTTAAAAATCATCATTATATTATCATCCTCTCCCTACCTAGTTTCATGGCCTGCTTCAAGGGTTTTCCTCTGGAGAGGAAAACATAAATTCCCTGAACATTTTCCTCCCACAGCCTAAAAACACAACAATCTCTTTTCTGGGCAGACTGGCTGCTCACAGGTAAGAGGAGAATTGGAACGTTATCTAGGAAATGCAACAAATTGGACCTTGACCCCCACAGATGAAAGTTAAGTATTTCAGGAATTCCTTGGTGGCCTAGCAGTTAAAGATCCACATTGTCACTGCTGTGGTGTGGGTTTGATCTCTGGCCTTGGAATTTTTGCATGTTGTGGGTGTGACCAAAATAAATGAATTAATTAATTAAGGATTTTAACTTTTAGAAGCCTACTTAGAACCATGATATCATTCAGATCCCGCTGAATAGCATTGAGAACTTTGTCTAGATACTCGTGTTGCAACAGAAGAAAGGCTGGGGGAATAATGTAATTGTAATGTATACATGTAAGGATAACCTGACCCCCTTGCTGTACAGTGGGAAAATAAAAAAAAAAAGACCTAAAATAAAATAAAATAAATAAATAAATAAATAAAGTCTCACACCAGCCCTGGAGATAGGAAGGAGAGGAATGGTCCTTCCCATTTTACAGGTGGGAAAACTGAGGTCCAGGGTGGTTAGGTAAGTTTGCCCAAGATCACACAGCAAGCCCCTGCAGAGCTGGATCTGGACTCAGACCTTCTGACCAGGCTTGTCTACTATAGTCCCTCTAGAGGGGTCAAGGGGAATCTGTCCACTTCCCAGGCAGAGGCCCAGCTTGCAGTCTACATACTGGACACCTGGGGTGTCCCAAACCAGGAGACAGGGGTTACAGGTGTCCACAGCGATGGTGGTCCCTGGGCTCTCTTACCAGGGCAGCTCGGATGGACAGGGAGAGCTCGGAGACTTACTGATGCCTGTGCCAGGATTGGACCTGGTCCATTCACTGAGTCCATCCCTCCCAACCACGGTCTATTTCATTCTCTGCATCTGTCTTCCTTTGTGGTTTTCTCTCTCTCCCTCTGTCTCTGTATGGCCCTCCCACCCCCGCCCGCTCTCTGTCACTCTCTCTCTCACACACACACACACCCCTTATCTGACAGCTTTTTCTCTTCAAGGAGAAAAAGGCAGCGTATCAAGGAGATAAAGGCAGCTCTTCCTCTCCAAATAGATCGAAGCCCTTGATCTGGGAGGTGTTAAATTTCCTACTGCCTTGTTCACTTTCAAGGTAAATTTCATGTCTGTCTTTCCTCCATTTGCTACCATAATTGGGACATTTTCCTGATGCCTTAATTCAGCGGCTCAACTTTGGGAATGTACATTATCCCCCCCAGCCTCCTTTCCCTCAGTTTCACTCAGCCTCCTGCCCTCCTCCCTCCTTCCACACCTAGTTCCTATAGGATCACCCCTCATTCAGTGCAAATCAAAATCATTTTTTAAAAACCCTTGTCCTTACAATTGATATCCTTAAGGGAAAAAAAAAATTAAATGATATGAAATATTTTTGGATCATTTCAAAGCTGTTTGCAGCAGGACTGCTGCTCCAGTCAAAAAGACTCTCTGCCATCATTCAGGGACAGAGAAATAGACATGGAGACGAAACGATGGCATAGATCCTGTGTTTCATGTCGGGTTTCCTATCAAATATTAGCAACTTGCCTGAAGGTGAAAGAGAGGGAAAATGAGATCTCGGATGGAAACTGCAGGTGTCACCAAGCAGACAAGACTCTCAGCTCCTGGACTCAACTCACCCCACCCTGGCTGAAGCCATGCACAGGGTGTGTGACTTTGAACACAAATTTCTTCTGAGCTTTGGGTCCCTCTTCCTTTACCTGTGGGGTTGTCTGGAAGGTTTATTAAGATAGTAGCCATAGTCTTTATCAGTGACAGAGCCAAGCACCTGTTAGTGATGGATACTATGCACCTTCGGCGGGGTGGAGGGAGTCTCCCTCCTTCCACACTGCAGTTCTACAAGGGTCAGAATGATGATTATAGCCATTGTGCAGCTGCAGACACTGAGGACCAGAGGAGGTGCAGTGACTTGCCCAAGGTCACACAGCTAATAAGCAGCATGCTGAAAGGATTCTGACACCTGTGTTCTTAACTACACATGAAAAACGCCAGGACACTGTGCCCTGTGTGTAGTACATACTTAGAAAATTTTTGTTCCTGCTCTTCTCCCCAAAAGGACCCGGTGAGGACTAAGGATCAGCTTGTCTGTGGCATAATAACTCTATGTGTGCCCTCTCCAGAGGCCTCTAGAATAAAGGCCCCTTTAATTAGTAGAATGGTGCTCTTTGGGGCCAAAGTAAAGAGACAATCAAGCAACTCCCGGAGCGGACAAGCACAGGGAGCCAAGCCAAGCCCTTCGCCCTGACTCAGAGGAGATTAATGGCCCATAAAGTGGTGTGGCAACTGTGAAGTTCAGCCTATGGCTTCTGGAGGGCAGTCAACCCACAGTGGATGGGGAAGGTGGCGTCAGACCTGCGCCCCTAACATCTGGTCCACCCAGCTGCGATCATGGAAGCGTCACCTGGCCAGGATTGGCAGCCCTCACCACAGAGTGGGGTCCAGAAACCCCAGAGCAGTCTAATTGCAGGCACTCAAGAGGAATTTCTAGTACTTCCTGCCTGTGATGTTGTAACCACCCAGTCTCTCTCGTTTCTCAAAGGCATTGTTCTCAAGACTGTTTACACTCTTAGAAATGATGGAAGACCTGCAAAGAACTTTTGTGCAAATATATATGTTTTATATCAACATAAGGTATCACATCGGAAATGAACACAGAAACATTTTAAATACACGTATTTATTCATTTACAGATAATAAATGTTACACATTAACATACCTAATATGTCCTGCTGAAAAAATCACTATATTTTTGCAGAACCAAGAGAAATACTGAGAAGAGTGGCGCTCATGGTGGCGATGACAACCATGATGAATATATTCACGTTCCAGACCCTGACCCTCTGTCACTGAATCTTCCCAGCAGCCCCATCAGGTAATTCTAAGATTCTCTTCCTTTTATCACTGGGGCCACAGAGAGGTTGAGCAGCTTCCCAAGGGCAGAGCTGGGTTTCAGACCCACGGAGTCGGGCTCCAGGTCCCGTGTTCTTGGCCACGACAGCGTGTGTACAGTCCCTCGTCCAGATCGTCTCAGGCAGAGGATCATGTCAGCCAAGGTGGTAAATCTCGGGCGTTGCACTTGGCAACTAAAAATACAGAGCGCATGCTAAATAGGCGAGGCTAGGTTTATTCCGTGCTATGTTTGTTCATGTTTGATCTGGGAGAATTAAATGGCATCTTCTCTCGAGAGAACCGAAGCTGACGGGCCCAGAAATAAAGCTGATGAAAATAGCCCTAATTGTAATCATACTTAAATGTGTACAGTTTGCAGCAGCCTCCCGTGTGTGTTAGCTTATTGAATCCTCTCTCTGAATGATGCTCGCCAGTCTTCCCCTCAGTCTGTGCTCCACACTTTGTCCTCACAGCTGCATCTGGGAACCAGGCATCACCATTGCTGGTCTGGACTTGTGCTGCAGCCCCTTTAATCCCCATCCTCTGTCTGCCCACCTGTTCACATCACTTGAATGCCGCCTCCAGAGAGTTCCTTCAAAAAGGATAATGGCAGGGAATATTAATCAATCGCTTGCCATGCGCCAGGCACCCTGCTGAAAGCTAGGCCTGGATTAGATCATTTGCGCCTCTCCGTACCTCTGAGTCCTGTACTTTTATTACCCTCTTCCTCATTTTACAGATGAGGACAGTAACGCGTAGAAAAGCCACGTTATTTATCCAAGGACACGCAACTAGGTGCCGCAGCCCTGGGATCTGAAGGCAGCAGCCAGACTCCCCAGCTGGTTCTGAACCATGGAACAGCCCTGCCTCCCATCAGCAAACCAACCTGATCCATAGCTGGGCTCCTCTGGGTCTTCAAAGCCCACAGCTGCTTCCATGTGGCCTCTAAGTCCTTTAAAATTGGGCTCATGGCTTCTCTAACCACACAAAACTCCCCAATTCACTTTGCCACAGGTCACACCTTCACACGTGCTGTTTCCTCCCCGACCGCCATGCCTTTCTCACCAAATTCCTATGCAGCCTTGAAGACCCAGCCCTGCAGTCCTGTCCATTCTGAAGTTGTGGGTGTTTTTTGACCCCCTGATCAGGGTACTGTAAGGGTCCTCCATCCACACTTGGTTGTAACCTAATCACACTGTGGTGTTCAGGGCATTGGAGGAGGGCACACACTGGGTTCAGAACCACTGGGCCCATATCCAGCCTGTACTACTTACTAAATAGGTGTAACCCTGCTCAAGTGATGTTCATCTTTCTGAGCCTCGTCTGTGAAATGGGTCTATTAACAGGGTTACATGCTCTCAGGGGGCTATTATTAATGATGCAAGGGCATGGTCTTTCTGGATCACTAGAAAGGAGGGTGGAGAGGCTTCCCAGCTCACCTGGCTACTACCTTCTCCTCCCAGGTGTGGCTGTGCCTCTAAGGATGGGGCTGCATTTGCCTGAGAACTAGAAGAGGCCCAGGTGTCTGAGATCTTCCTAGCTAGGGCATGGACTGTGTGGGTTCTACTAAAAGGAGATAAAAGCCCCAAGTAAGCACACTCCTGGGGTCACAAGAAACTAGCGTCTCTAGGATAGGGCAGGATGTAAGTCTGATCTCACAGAGTTTTTGCTGGAGTCGCGGGGTGGGGTGGGCAAGGTCTCCCTAGCCATCCATGGCCCTCTTGCCTGGAGCCTGCAGAGGGCCAGCAAGTCACTTCCACAGCACCTGGGACAAAGTAAGTGTGGTCCAAATGTTATCTATTGTGTGTGTGTGTGTGTGTGTGTGTGTGTGTGTGTGTGTGTGTCTGTCTGTCTGTCTGTGTCTGTCTGTCTGTCTGTCTGTCTTTTTAGGGCCATACTCATAGCATGCGGAGATTCCCAGGCTAGGGGTCCAATCAGAGCTGTAACCACCGGCCTACGCCACGGTCACAGCCACACCAGATCCAAGCCACGTCTGCGACCTATACCACAGCTCACGGCAATGCTGGATCTTTAACCCACTGAGCAAGGCCAGGGACAGAACCCGAGTCCTCATGGATACTAGTCGGGCTCGTTAACCACTGAGCCACAGTGGAAACCCCCAGATGTTACCTATTTTTAATCTAGAAACAGTACAGACTTGTTTTTTATTTGCTGCTTGAGACATGGCGGCCAGCAAGTGTGTGTGTGTGTCTGTGTACACGCCTATACAAGCACCTGAGTTACACCCCCTGCCCCAGCCATGCACACACACACACCCAGCCTCCGTTCTCCCCTCACATGGCTCAGTCACCGTGCACGGTACTTGCCCTGCTCTGCCTCGACCGGCCTCAGTTTGGCTGGTTCCCTGTCCGTCCTCCTCACAGCTGCGTCTCCTCCACCCTCCCTCCTCCCCACCCCCTTCGAATTCTTGCCAGTTGTCTCAGCAAAATCTCACATCCTCTCCAAACCCACTGCCACATTTCTAGCTGACAGTTTCCTTCCCATCCTTTTCTGAACCCCCTGCCACATCCAGCTCAGTACTGAGACTTTTAGGGGCCCTCAGCCCACCTGTCCACATTGCCACCTCTGCCCATCAGGATACTCCCGGCAGGGATGATATCAAAACCTTCACTCTGTCCCCTGCCGGGGCTGAAAGCTGTGCCCTGGTGTCCCTTCCCCCCTTAGCTGGGTTCCTGGACCTTGTTTGGGTAGGCTCCTCTGTCCAGAACTCTCATTGTCCCACGTCCTCTTCATTTATCGAACTCCTCTGCCAACTTCAAAACCCTTCCTAGCAGTTTCCATTGTGACTCAGCGGGTTAAGAACCTGACTAGTATCCATGAGGATACAGGTTCGATCCCTGGCCTCACTCAGTGTGTTAAAGGATTCAGTGTTGCCACAAGCTGCAGTGTAAGTCACAGATCCTGCGTTGCTGTAGCTGTGGCATAGGCTGGTGGCTATGGCTCCAATTCTGTCCCCTAGCCTGGGAACCTCCACATGTCGAGGGTTCGGCCCTAAAAAGACCAAAAATAAACAAAGCTTCCTAGACATCCCCACCTCCAGGAAGTCTTCTCTGATCCCCAGACTGAGTCAGGGGCCACCTCTGGACACCCATAGCTTCCTCAGTTTTCCCCATTAGAGCGTTTAGGATACTGACTGTAAGGTGGTGAAGCCAGGCTTGCCCACCACACTATTGCCATGACCTGGCATGTGGGACACCCTCAACTGATTATCCTTGTTGTTGTTCAAATGAATGATGAAAACAATGCAGTTGGCTCCCAGTGAAACAAACATGACTGTGCGATTCTGGATGATTTTTCAGAAAGCTTCCCCAATGTGTCCCCTGTCCCAGAGACAGCCAGAGTGTCTGGCTCATCATGTGTAAGTTCCCAGGACAACGATGGAGGGTGTGGCTGAGAACAAAGGATGTTCTTTTCTGTCCAGCCTGGTCCCAAGGCCGCCCTCCAAACCTCAGCCACTGCAGGGCTAGCCAGAGTGTGTGTGGCCCAGCGCTTCCATGAGCAAAACCACAATGGGTTTAACAGGGACAACTGAGGGGTCCAGTGGGGACTCAGAGTATTCTCTCTGCTAGAGCATCAGGGGGCTGTCATATTGTAGTGTGTCTCTTATAAACTCCTTTGGGGCACCTGCCATCATAAACCAGGGGAGTTTTGGTCCTAGTAGGATAATATTCTGTTGTACAGACATTCATGGTTTCTGCCCATTGTTATCCAAACACTGCCTTTCTTAGGGACCTTTAATGATGTGTTTTTATCTAAAAGCCATGAAAGAGCTTGGCAGGTTGTATTTTCCAAAGATGGAGTTAGATACATTCCCATAAGCTCTTCTTATAATGGACCTGACACTCCTTCCACTTAGAAAGTGGTCTTTGTCTCCTCCCTTGAATCTCAGCAGGGGCTGGTGGCTGCTTCAGTCAATAGGATGTAATAGAAAGAATGCTATGGGACATCCAAGGTAAGATCACAAAAAAGGATACAGTTCTTTCCTGGAGCTCCCATCTCCCCCTCCCACCCCTTTTCCTTTTCCCTCTCTCTTCATTCCAGAACCCAGCCATCTGGTTAGGAGGCAGTCCAAACCAGCCCATGCTGAGAGACCACCTAGTGGGGCCATGCAGAGACAAACCAAGCCTGCAACCAATAGTCTGTATCAACTGCTTGTCATAGGAATAAATGTGACTCGAGATGGTTCCAGCTCCAGCCTTTGAGTCTTCCAGCTGAGACCTCAGGCATCATAAAACAGAGACAAGCCATCCCTGCTGTGCCTTGGTCTGAATTCCCAGCCTCCAGAATCCATGAGCATATAAATGGTGGTTTTACTGAGTTCTGGGATAATTTGTTATGCAGCCATAGTAACTGGAACAAGACTGGAACACAAAAATATATGGAAAGTAAAATTGTGGAGGCAGAGAATTGGGTCATGGAGGCCACCAACCTCTCATTTCTGTATAAGCAAGGACTTTAAAATCAGAACTCATCAACTAACTGGGAATATCAGAAAGGACCATCTCCAAGGATTAAGATGGTTAATAACCCCATCTTATAGATGAGGAAACTGAGGCGCTGAGATTGCCCAAGAAATGATCGAGCAGTGACCCATATCCAGGTATATAAAACACCTGGCATGAGATACACATAATGTAAGTGTTCCCTCCTGAGAATCATAATAATAATGAAGGCTTATTGAGTGCCCATCTGGTGTCAGGAGCTTCATCTACAGCTGCTAAAGTAGAGGCTCAAGGGATGACTTGTTCATGGTCAGATAGCCAAGGGATGGTGGCCCTGAGTTCTAAGTCCAAATCTGCTCTACGTGGCCCCAGTGGCCTCTCACGATTTGTGTTGCTTGTGTTCCCTTACTGTCACTACCTGCTGTCCCCCATCCCAAGAGCAGTGTTAATGCTCATGGAAGCACTAAGTTAGTAGAGGGTGTGGCTCTTGCCTTCCAAGTCCAATGTCCACAGTTCAAATCTCTTATCCACTACTTGTAGCATGTGATCTTGGGTACAATATCATGTCCCCTCTCTGAGCCTCAACTTTTTTTGTGTGAATAAAATGGGATTAAAATGCCTTCTTACTGTAAACAAGATATATGAGGGACTGAGAATGGCTCCCAGTAAACACTAAATATCTGATCCAAGTTGGCTTTCCTCTCTTAATCCCCATTCAGAGCATCCCCTTCCAAAATGGTTTCAGTATAAAACCTGACAGCTTACAGCGATGGAGAGCTTGTCATATAGTTGGCCTGGTTTAATGTGCTTTACGTAAATTGCCCTTAATCCTTACAGCAACACCATGAAGTCTAGATACTATCATTATCTTTACAGATAGAGAACAGAGGCACAGAGAGGTAAAGTTGTTGTATTAATGTCCTAGGTTTGCTGTCAACAAGTACCACAAACTGGGTAACTTAGAGTAACAGAAATATTGTTGTGTAGTTTTGGAGGCTAGAAGTCTGAGATAAAGGTATCAGCAGGCTTGGTTCCTCCTGGGGGCTGTGAGGGAGAATCTGTTCCATGCCTTTTGCTTGGCTTTTGGTGGGTTGCTGGCAGTCTCTGGCACTCCTTTGCTCTAGAAGCATCACTCTGATCTCTGCCTTCATCTTCATATGGCATTCTCCTTGTGTGTGTCTGTGTCCAAATTTCCTCTTTTGATAAGGACACCAGTCACATTGAACTAGGAGCCCACCCTACTCTAGTATGGCCTCATCTTAACTAATTACATCTGCAGGGACCCTATTTCCAAATAAAGTCACATTCTGAGATACTGAGGGTTAGGAATTCAGCATAAAGATAGGGTTGGAGCAGAGGGACACAATTCAACTGTGCAGTTGTCTTAACTAAGATCACATGGTTAATTAATGGTGGCAGTCAGTTTCAAGTCCAGTTAGGCTACCTCCAGCATCATTTCTCTTGAACACATCACTGATAATGATCTGAATCCCCACAGATGGGTGGGACAAAGGGTTCCCTGGGAAGTAGACATCGCTTGCAAGCCCAGTTGTGCTGCCTTAGAAGCTCTCTGGCTTCCCAAGACCAGCCCCCAACCTGGTGGTGACTCAGAGGCAGCCTGGGAACAGTGGGGGTGGTTTCACCAACAATTTTACCAGAGCACAAGTACAGTTCGTTTGCTAAAGCAATTAAAAACATAATCTGTGCTATTAAATGCCTCCTCTATTTTTCTACTGTGTGCATCCCCCAGCGTACTGAGTTATATGCCTTCCCTAATCATTGCTGACATGTCATCTCCCTCCTCAACTGCCATCCTTAGAGATGATGGGGGTTCAAGACAGTTTGTTTTAATGTCAGGATCTACATCTCATAATTATATACACACACCCCATTTTCAGGGAATTCACTGCTTGAATAAGAGGCTCGGTTGACAGCTCTGACACCCCAGCCTCGCATAAGCAGCAGATAGGGTGCATGCCAAGGGCATGGGTGCCAGTCTCATCACCGTGGGAGTTCACTCTGAGTTGGTTTTCAGTAGCATCAGATGACAGTCGCTACAGAGTCTGAACCAGAGATGTCAGTCCTTGACAGCCCAGACCATGCAAGGAAAAATTACCCAAGCCACTCATACTGCCTTTCCCACAACACATATCATTTTTGCATGTGAGAAAAAAAATGCGATGTGTACGTAATATACTGTGGTCTTCTTTTAGTTGGAAGTATTATTGTTGACCTGATCATGGGGGATGTGAATGGGAAATATCACATACTAACTACCTACTATGTGTCAGGCATTGCTAGACTATTAACATTGCCTGAATTTTTGTAATGGCTCTAAGAAGGCATATTTTATTGCCATTTCTGGATGATTAAACCAAAGTACACAGAAGGAAAGGGATCTATAAGTAAGTTGAGCTGAATTGGATTTCAAAGCTGTGATTTGACCTCTTCATTCTACTTCATACTTTTTTTTTTTGTCTTTTTCTTGTCTTTTTCCAGGGCCACACCCATGTCATATGTAGGTTCCCAGGCTAGTGGTCTAATCAGAGCTGTAGCTGCCAGCCTACGCCAGAGCCACAGCAACACCAGATCCAAGCTGCATCTGTGACCTACACCACAGTTCATGGCAATGCTGGATCCTTAACCCACTGAGCAAGGCCAGGGATTGAACCCGTAACCTCATGTTCCTAGTTGGATTCGTTAACCACTGCGCCAGGATGGGAACTCCTCTAATTTATACTTTTGATAACACCTTTCCATATATATCCTTTTCCATTAACCTCTAAAGCAATTCTTGGTTTCATTCATACCTCTTTGGTCCTTTCTTCATATTCCTCTTTCTACCAAGGTTCTTCCCTGTTGTTTTATCATTAAATAACAATGTTCTCCAGGGATTTTCTGTGCTCATTATTCTCATTAATCCACTTTCCCCAGAAGATTCCATAAACTAATGGCTTTAACCTTCAGCCACATGCTTAAGGTCCTAAAAGCATACTGACTAAACATTAATCTCATCTTAAAAATACTGGAGTTCCCATCATGGCTCAGCAGAAGTGAATCTGACTAGTATCCATGAAGATGCAGGTTTAATCCCTGGCCTCGCTCAGTAGGTCAGGGATCCACGTTGCCATGAGCTGTGGAATAGGTTGTAGGTGTGGCTCAGATCCTGCATTGCTGTGGCTGTGGTGTAGGCCACTGGCTACAATTCCAGTTCAACCCCAGCCTGGGAACTTCCATATGCCAAGGGCACAGCTCTAAAAAGATTAAAAAAAAAAAAAAGGGACCTGACAAATTAAAACAAACAAAAAACAACCTTCATGGTGACACTTAGGCTAATATTTAACCAAATATCTGGGTGGATATCGTGGCCTAGTCAGGTTGATATATTAAAAATTATCCATCACATAAAGGCCAATAAATCCCTTATGAATGAATGATTGAATAAATGTTAAAAACAAATCAACAAACAAATGAGTAAATGAATGTATGGACAAATTGATTTAGAGGTGGGTAGTTGAATGGATGGATCAGTGGGAGGGAAGATGGGTGGATGGATGGGAAAATGGGCAGATAAATGGGTTGGAATTTCCAGGCAATATTCTTAATAAACTAATGACCAGCTGCAGGCATGTGCAGAACTAATGATTCCCAGCTTAGTATTATAATGAGTTCTGGGATATAAAGAGTTGAATCTGTAATAAATATGGGAAGTACACACCAGGTGAGCAGAGAAAGAAGGGAATTAGAGTAGGCTTCTCAAGTAAAGTGGAACCCAGGGTGGGTCTGGAAGATGGGAAGAAGTTGACAGGTGGACATAGAAGGAAAGCGTATTCCAGGAAGGGAAGCCATTGAGATCCCTATACGTCTGTTTTACAGCAGAGGAAATTGGGGCCCACACAAAAAGTAACCACTTGGAGTTCCCATTGTGGTGTACTGGAAACAAATCCGACTAGTATCCATGGGGACATGGGTTCAATCCCTGGCCTCGCTTAGTGGGTTAGGGATCTGGCGTTGCTGTGAGCTGTGGTGTTGGTGGCTGACATGGCTTAGATCCTGCATTACTGTGGCTGTGGCGTAGGCCGGCAGCTGCAGCTCTGATTTGACCCCTAGCCTGGGAACCTCCATATGCCACGGATGCAGCCCTAAAAAAATAAATAAATAAAATAAAATAAAAAGGTAACCACAGTGACAAGGGATTTAGACTCAGGTTTAACAGTCCTGACAGCAGATTAATATGGATTATAAATGACTGGAGAATGAAGAAAGAGCTAAATATCGATCCCTCCCCGAGTTTGGATAAGAGGGTCCTCATCTCTTACTGAGGGCCATGGTTTTTGGCTCTGAGTGTCTAGCCTCGACTGAGAGGCAAGCTGAGACTGGGACATCCACTGAGAGGTGGGAACAGGGCTGGGGCAGAAGCTCGTGAGAGGGGGCAGCCCATTAGCCCTAACACACTGTCCAGCAGGGACAGGCAAAGTGGTCCGCTGGTTCCTATGGGCAAGTCCATTAGCTAAGTCAGACCCAGGATCAGGGGCTGGTGTGGAAAGAGGGACAACCCTAAGTGCTCTTGATCACCTACTGTGTTCCAGATACTACAGAAAACTCCTACTTGTTGACCCTTTATATTACCTCATGCTTTATTAAGGAAGCATCTGTTATAAACATCTCCACTGTACAGATGAGGAAACTGAGGATCAAGGGAAAGAACTGACCCAAAGTCACATAGCTTATTAGTGGTGAGGTGTGCAAGTGAGCTGAGGTTATATCTGATTCCAGGGCTTAAAGACTGTTTGCCTACATCAGAATATTGCTCTTCCTAACTACCCAGTGCCATAAATCTCATCACTTTTGCGGAGGAAGAAACTGAGGTTCAAAGAGATACAGTAAGCTGCAAACAGTTACACAGTAATGGGAAGACTGGATTTTGAACTCGGGTCTAAACTTCAACTTTTCCCCTTTAAGTTAATGCAAGTGCAGTTTATGTGCAACTGACCCAGTGGAATGGGAGGGAAGTGGTGAGGGTACGGGACCAGGATGACTCTGTCCTGCATGGAAGCAGGTGGTTTATCTGCATCAGTTGTTCTCAACCAGGGACAGTTTTTTTTTCCCCTAGGGGGCATTTGGCAATACCTAGAAACATTGTTGTTTGTCATAACTGGAATGGGGGAGGAAAGACGCCTGGCATCTGTGAGGAGAGGCCAAAGATACTGCTAAACAGCCTGAAACGTGCAGAACAGTCCATCACGACAAAAAATGATCTAGACCAAAATGTCAGTAGTGCCAAAGTCAAGAAAACCTGATCTAGGCCCTCAGTGAGTGAGCTGGGGTTTAGGATGCAGCCATGTTCTTGGGGTTCCAACCATAGTGAGTAGAAAGTATGGGTTGGAGTCGTTAAGGCAAAGACAGAGCAGAGAGATGCTCCACCTCTCACCAGCTGGGTGACCTTGTGCATGTGACTTGATTTCTTGGAGCATCAGTTTCCTCACCTATGAAATGAAGATAATATCTACCTCATGGATGGTTGTGAGGCAGAAACGAGTTCACGTAATGGTCTTCAAACTTGAGCATATGTCGGAGGGCTGGCCACAGCACAGATCTCTGGACCCACCCCCAGAGTCTCTGATTCATTAGATTTTGTGTTGGGACTCAAGTGTTTGCACCTCTAGTATGTTCCCAAGTAAGGGTGCTGCTGGTCCCAGGACTGCATTCTGAGACACATTCCTAGTTCCTATGAAGAAGTTAACACCTACGCCCAGCGTAGGCACATAAGTGCTCAATAAATTACTGGCTGTCATTGTCAGCTTCATCATCACCATCATCATCATGACCACAGCATGATCCCGCAGGCTGAGAACTTTCTGGAAAGGGATCTGGATCTTACTGTCAGCAGAAGTGACAAATCAGGATGGCCATGGTGAGAGTGCATGACTTTATGTCACCTGCTCTGGTCCTTGTGGGAAGCGGTGCTAAAAATCCTTTTCAGAGTGATACCTTCTGAGCCAATGAGGGTGAACAGAGGGAGCTGGGAATGCCAAGGGCATGAGTCAGAGGACCCAGCTGTAGGAAAGCAGGGTCATATTATATACAGCACTGGGGATCCCTACAGGGGCTCTGACATCTGGCAGAGCTGAGTTCAAATTCTGGTCCTTCTTCCCCCTGGCTGTGTGATCCTGAACAAGCCACTTACCCTCTCTGTTCCTCAATTTCCTCCATAACCTTGGAATAACACTAATGGTTTCTACCTCCCAGAGTTACTTTTGCAAATTAAATAAGACCCTTATGGCAAGTGTCTTTAGCATAGCACTCAGCATGTAGCACTCAAGATCTGAACTCTGTTATTCATCTCCCATCTTCCCTGTGCCCTGAGAATAGGTAACCTGAAGACCCTTAACTTCCTAACTTCAGAATCCAAGACTCATTCTGGAAGCCAGACCGCTGTGTCTATAGATCATTTTTAAATTTCTTTGTATCTTTCTCAGGGCACCTGCTTCTTTGGATGAAGATTTGAATTGTTACCTCTCAGAGCCAATAAGATACTGCACCTCTCTACAGACAAAGGTAAATATAATTAAAAAGTGATTATAATCTGGGACTACATTTATAAGCTTTGCTAGACCTAATTATACAGTGAGTGCAAGTCTCTGGGTGTCAAATCCTTCCTAGATGGAGCTTACTGATGCTGTCAGCTGGGTGCTGGTGGAGCAGGGGTGAGATTTGTGCCATTGACATCAGGGTGTGAGCTGCAGGAGGGGCACTGACCCAGGATCAGCCATGTCCGGGCTTCAGTGATGCTCCTGATCCTGAGTTTGCTCATCCCAGGAGCACTTATGAGCATCATCCATGGATCAGATCCTGCTCTCAAGTCTTATTAAGGAAGAGGAGCTTGTCAGTAAAAGCAGAGCGATAACTTTGTAAAAGAGCACTGAGTTACTAAAGAGGATATACTGGTGGCAAATAAGCACATAAAAAGATGCTCCACATCATTAGCCAGTAGGGACATGCACATTAAAACTACGAGATATCAGAATGGCCAAAAAAGAAAGAAAAAAAAAACACCAAATGCTGGCAAAAATATGGAGAAATCGGATCCCTCGTACATTGCTTGTGGGAATGTTTTATAAATGGGACAGCCACTCTGGAAAACAGTTTCGAAGTTCCTCATAAAACCAAATCTTACACAAATATCATAAGACCCTGCTATCACATTCTTGGGCACTTGTCCCAGAGGAGTGAAAATTTATGTCCACACAAAAACCTGCACTTGCATGTTTATGGCAGTTTTATTCATGATAGCCCAAACCCGGAAACAATCCAGATGTCCTGCAGCGAGGGAACAATTAATGTAACTGGGATACATCCACGTGAAACACCACTCAGTTAAAAGAATAGAATGATTGATCGTATAATAACCTGAATGAATCCATAGGGAATTATACTCAGTGTAGGGGTGGGAAAAGCCAATCGCAAATGTTACTGTATAATTCCATTTATATAACTTTCATGCATGACAAAATCATAGAAACCGAGAATAGACGAGTGTCTGCTACGGGCTAAGGAGGAGCGGGTGGGGCCATGAAAGGGATCCTTGAGGTGATGGATCCTTTCTTCATCTGGACTGTATCAGTGTTAACATCCAGGCTGTGATATTGTATCTAGTTTTGCAAGGTGTCACCATTGGGGGAAACTGGGTGAAGGGGCCATGGAGAGTTCCCTGGTGGCTCAGCGGGCTAAGGGTCCAGCATTGTCACTGCTGTGGTGTGGGTTCGATCCCTGGCCCGGGAACTTCTGCATGCTGTGGATGCAGCTAAAAAAGTAGTTTTAATTTTTTTTTCAAGAAAAGAGAGCATTGGTTCCCTGCTTAAAATCATCCAAACTTCCTACTGACTTTATAATAAAATCCAAACTCTCATCTTGGCCTTCAGACCCCACTGACCTCCTAACTCATCCCACAATGCTCCATTCTCCAGACTCTAGCCACCCCAGGCAGCTTTCATTTTGTCTCATCTGATTTCAAGCCTCCTTCAATGGCATACCCTCTCCATGGCTTGTTCCACCCCACCCCCCACCAACTTTTCCCTCAGCAGGTTCTTTCTCATCATTTGGGTTTCAGCTCAAATGCCACCTCCTCTTGAAAGCCTTCCTTGATTTCCTCCAAAGCAGTCCCCTCCACAGTTCTCTTTCACTGTCCCTTTTGCTCTTCTCATAGCACTTCAAACAGTGTATAATTATTAATGTCTTTCCCAGTTTTCTTGTTTATTTAGGCTTCTCTGTGTGACTATAACCTTCTTGAGGGCCAGGACCCCGTCAGCCCTGCCTATTAGTGCTTCCTCAGAGTCAACCAGTACCTAGTAGAGACTCCATAAGTATTTGCAAGCAGGAGTGGAGGAAGAGAGAACAGAGGGGAAGGAAGAGGGAGGAAGAGTGGGAATAAATGAGAGAAGTAAGTGGGGGGGAAGAGGGCATTGGAGGGACGGCGGGGTAGGTTTGGGACATTTCAGGGAGATGCATTGACAGGACTTTGGCTGTGGGCAAGGGGTGGGAAGAGAAGTCTGTGGTGACACCTGGTTTTGGCTTAAGCCTTCTGGCAGATGCAGGTACCATTCATCCTTCTTGTGAAAGGAAAGTGTTTGTGATGGGAGCAAGGGGAGAAGTTGGAGTCATTTCCAGTGTGTTGATTTCCTTCATGTCCCTGTGTCCCCAAATCCTGCTGCAATTGGTTACTTGAGGACACAGAGGACCCATCTTACTGTATGCTCGTAGGGCCAGTAATTCACGAGTGAATCAAAAAGAACATGGTTAAAACAGAATGAAAAGGATAAATTTTTTAACCCTTTTTTTTTAAACATCAGTGTGCGCAGATGAATCTTATGACAGAAGGTAAGGCTTTCTCATGGGTGTGTTTCTGCTTTTGGAGCTTCATATAATTTTTCTTGCAAAGCCACTTCCGGGTGATATGTGTTGAATCTGCACCTTCCATCACCTCCCACACCTCATTTGATAGCAAAGTTTTTTTTTGCCTCCTTCCAGGAACCCTCCTTCTCACTGAGTCTTTGTAGAGCATTGAGTTTCCTATTCATGGAAGCATTTTCCTTTCTTTTCACACTACAATTGGTGTAATCGGTTTACTTAATTAAATTGTATAATTATAATAACAAGTTCAACTGGCGTAAACAGGTTTGAGAAGAGACATGGCTGACTTGGAGGAAGCCTCTAACTCAGCTGAGGGGCGCCAAGCACTCCATCGAGTAAGAGTGATGTCTCTAAGCCATCGGTGGGTGGTGGGTACCCATTGTCATGTTTTATGGAGAGAATGAGCATCTGTAAATATGACAAGTTGGTTTAGAGGAAGTTGGTTAAGATTCTATTACGTACTTACTTCCACTTGTAGTTGAATGTTCATTGAAAAAATGAATGAAAGTTGGGCTGTAATCTCAGTCACCCCTCTGGCCTTTATGTCCTTGTGTATAAATTTGGCCTGAGACTAGTGAAGTGGTGAAGTTGTGGACTTTTTATAAAATGGGGACAAAGAGTATAAATCTGGCACCTGGCTCTTGCATAAAGCTGGAACTAGAGCAGATCTTTCCAGAACTTTCAGGCTGTGAGGTCCATGTGTCAACAAATTTTTGCAAAAGCAGCCAGGATCCCTTTTTCTACTCTCCTTGATGTTCATATAAAACAGAAGACTGATTTCTGGTGTCCCCAAAACTCAAAGGACAATCAAGTTCCCCCTTCTGAGAAACTTGAGGCAGCCCGTTAAATGGAAATGACACTGAGATCAGGTGGATGAGATTTGAATCCTGACTCAACCGTGTATTGCTTATGCCTTTCTAGGCAAGTGACTTAAACTTCCAGAGCCTCAGCTTTCTCATCTGTAAAATTGGAATTAACATTCATGTAAGGGAAATGCCACATTTAAGTGCAGCACTTAGTAGGCACCTTACAAATAATAGTTGCTATTATGATTATCATTGGAATCTGAGAAAGACAGTCAGCCCACCAAACAGCTTCTGGTCATGCAACAAATAAATGTTGCTTTTATGTCCTAGAGAGGAAAAAGCAATTTGCCATTTCCTTTCCCACTTGAGTTGATTGCAGTTTCCTTCTGATTAATATTTATGAGGCTGGCTTTGTGCCTTTGCAGGGAAAGGGCTCTGTTTGTTGAGCAGAGGTCCATAAATCTATATGGTAATTATCCTCCCCTCTGCTCCACTGCCCCTAGAAGCAAAGATAACCGAAACAAGGGACCCATGAGTTTAATGGGCAGGAGCCATCGACCATGGAGAAAACAGGTATGCAGAACCTCTGCAGGAAGTATGCTGGGGAAAACCAGGTCCTCCAGACTGCTGGGATGCCAAGGTTAGAGGATCTTCACAGGTTGTCAGGGTGATTTGCCTGCCCAGCAGTGATTCCACATACTCTTGTCACACCATAATTTTCTTTCACTTGGGCCATCATTCTCTACCTGCAGGGGGAGTCCAAGATCTAGATCTGGTCGGTCAGCATAGTCCAGCCCCTTCTCCACAGTGATTGGTTTATAATGGGCCCATGTCTCAAGCTGGCCCAATCAGAATGAATCTTGGGACCCTATTATAAAAGAAGTGGTGCTAAAGCTGGGAGAATGTCTGCTTGGAAGTGCCCAAGGTGATTACCTGGATGGTGACTTCCCAAAAAGCCAGCCAAAACAGAACCTTTGGAAGACAGAAACAACTACTTCTTGATGATCTTGTTTGAGTACTGGATGCAGCTGTGCCTGAAGTCCTACTCCCTAAACTTTACAGTTACATGAACCAAAAAATGATTGTTACTGTTTTAAGCCAATTGAACTTGGCTTCTTTCACTTGCAACCAAGAGAATTCTCTGATTGTTTACCCCTTCATTTGATAGATAGGGATATTGAAGTCCAAAGAGGGGATGTGACCTTCCCAAAGTCACACAACAAGCTTATGGTGACATCCAATATAGATTGATTTTTGTATTTTAAAAGCACGCTTTAGACAAAGCTTAAAAAATAAAACAGTAGACAATGCTGGCACAGTGTGAGGAAATTGCACACTCATGCAATAATTAGAAAGCATGAAAATTGGTAAACATCTCTGAGGAGCATTTAGGCAACAGAATAGTTAGAAATCAAGTTGATATTTAACATGCAAATAGATCATATTACACAAGAACTGTGAATGTCTGAATCTTGCCTAAAATATATCTTCTTGCCCAAGAATTTCCCTTGAAGAATATGTCCTACCAGTAATTTCTAGAGAGCCTTCAAAGATTTAGCCACAAAGATGGTCATCACTGGAGCTCCTGTCATGTCTTAGCAGAAACAAATCTGACTAGGATTCATGAGGATGAAGGTTTGATCCCTGGCCTCACTCAGTGGGTTAAGGATCCTGCATTGCTGTGAGCTGTGGTATAGGTTGCAGACACAGCTCAGATCTGGCATTGCTGTGGCTGTAGGCCAGTGGCTACATCTCTGATTCAACACCTAGCCTGGAAACCTCCATATGCCGCAGATGCAGCCCTAAAAAGACAAAAAAAAACATACAAATAAAAAAAAAAAACTGGTCATCACTGTACTGTTTATAATAGTGAAATTTGGAGTGAGGAGAAAACTTAATGGGAAAGTGGTAAAATAAATAGAATATATCCATATAGTAGAATACTATGAAATGATTAAAAATCACATTTTTTGAGTTATCTTGTGGTGCAGTGGGTTAAAGATCCGATGTCACAGCAGTGGCTTGGGTTGATGCTGTGGTATGGGTTCAATCCTTGGCCCAGGAATTTTCATATGCTGTAGGCACAGCAGAAAAAAAAAAAAAAAAAAGGAGGCAGGGGGGCGGGGGAGTTCCCATCATGATGCAGCAGAAACGAATCATCCGACTAGGAACCATGAGGTTGCAGGTTTGATCTCTAGCCTCACTCAGTGGGTTAAGGATCCTGCATTGCTGTGAGCTGTGGTGTAGGCCACAGACATGGCTTGGATCCCGCGTTGCTATGGCTCTGGTGCAGGCCGGCATCAACAGCTCCGATTAGACCCCTAGCCTGGGAACCTCCATATGCCCTGAGTGTGCCCTAAAAAGACAAAAAGACAAAAAAAAAAATCACGTTTTTGAAGGATACTTTATTACACGGAAAAATGTCCATAATCTATTAAGTGAAAAAAGCGGGTTACAAACTAATTTATACCACATGATACCATGCGACCCAGCTTAAGGGAAGAAGCACCAGTATTTACATACATATGCGTATTTGAGTGCAGTGTAGATATATAGATAGCAGAAAAATAAGCCAAAGTGTTAGCAGTATTCATCTCTGGGTGATATTTATTTGCTTCTTTGTGCTTTTCTGTGGTTTCCAAATATGCTACAATGAACATGTGTTACTTATATAATCAGAGAAAATTGAAGTGTGTATAAAAAAAATTAAATGATACAGGTTGGTAAGAAATAACTGGGCCAGCCAGCGATGGGGACATGGTAAAGCCCCTGTCAGCTACTTTGTGGACTCCATAGAGGCTCTAAAATAATTGCCTCGGCAATAGAACTGCCTTCATACCCTGAATTATAACAGTAGCAAACATATTAAACCTGCACTAAGAGTCAGGCAGTGCACCAAATGTGCTACGTAGGATGTCTTATTTTTCACGATGGCTTCTAAGAAAAGGCATTATCAGCCCCATTTTACAGATGAAAGAGCTGAGACTCTGATAGGGTAAGCATCTTGCTTGAGGTCACACAGCTGAACAAGTGACAGGGTTGGAATTCAGACCCCATCCAAGTGAATCAAACTTTAGCTCATGGTGGCTATTGTTCTCTCCTGCCCTGGAGTGGCCCCATTTTACAGGGGAGGTAACTGAGATCTTGTAGGGTGAAGTCATTTGCCTGAGATCACAGAGCTTGGAGAAGGCCCATAAGTTTTGTCCCCAAAGCCTGGGTGCTGTCTGCTGCTTTGACTGCCTCTGGACAAGCCCAGCTCGGGCTGCAGTGGAAGGGGCAGTGTCTCCTGGGTCTGGACCTTGGAGAACTGCTGTGTTAATTGCCAGAATCAATTTGCTGTCACCCCCCACAACTCCAAGCCTGCTGAGATCTGCTTCTATGGCCCGCAAGCCTCAAATTGACCACAAGTGATGGAAGTCATTTCTAAAGAGGTGTTTACTATTACCGACCTCGGCTATGTTCCAAGCCAGCATCTCCTCCTCAACCATGCAGTATTGAAAGAGCCTTTGGGAAGGAGAGCAGAGATGGAAACTCACCAGTTCCACCTGATTGGTCCAGAAACAGTGCTCCTGACCCACCTTTAGCAAAGGAGCTTCTGAGAGAGTTCTTTTAAGTGTAAGATCTGAGAGTGCAGACAGATTTATGCTGACTCATCCCCACTCTCTCGCCAAATCTGTCTTCCTCTAGAGCTCATGTTATCCGTCATTCCTCCAACACTTATGGAGCACCTGCTGTATACCTGGCATGGTACTAGGCACTGAGGTTACAGAGATGAAGGAACATAGTCGCTTCCAGGAGAACTCATGGTCTGTGGGGGGAGACAAGCAGTCATTCGATCAGAGAGGGACCCACTCATCCATTTATTCACTCAGGAAATATTTAGTTAGTAGCTACTCAGAACCATCCTGGGACTGAAGATGTTGTAGGTGTGGTTCTTGGGGAAGGAGAACCTGAGACAAGGTTCAGGGGTAGTAAAGAGAGCCCTTGAAAGGATCACCTTTAGAAGGAGGGAGAAGGATGCAGAACTGGGTAGAGAGAAGCCATATACAGACCAACAGGAGACCTGGCCAATGCCATAAGGACCCTGGAGCTGGGGTGGCCTTCCAGCATTGGCCCAAACTGGACCACACCAATCAATCACCGAGTGTGGCCACCCTGGAAAGGCCATGACCTTGGGCCTACAGCTCTCTGCAGCTGGGGCTTCCCTGAAGGGGCATAGAGCAGGGGCCACGTGCCAACAGCACTGGGAGAGGGATCTTGGCAGTGCATCCCCAAGTCCATGATAGGAGAGAAAGCAATGAACAAGACAAACTCAATCCCAGCCCTGACCAAGCTTTTCTTCTCTGAGAAAACCTGTTCTGTGGGATACCTGAAATGGAGCAACCTGGAAGGTGGAAAGCATCCATTTGTTCATTGACTGATCTATTCAATATTGACTAAACAGCTACTGTGTTCCAGAGACTGCTAACACAGCCATGACAAGAGAGACACAATCCCTGCCTTCACGGAGACATTAATCAGACAGTTCCCTAATGAATTGTTTTAGTATAGTTATGATGAGAGCTGCAAAGGAGAAGCAAAGCATGGGTGATAAAAGATGTTTCTCTAACAGTGCATAAGGTACAAAGGCGTTATCTGTGAAAGGTGATTAATTCTAGGGCAGTGCATTTGAGGAAGGCTTCCTAGAGGAGGTGCCATTTGAGCCAGGTCTTAAAGACAGAGTGGGAATTCACAGTAGGTGAAAGCAGAGGGCGGTGTATTCAAAGGAAAGGAGACAGCTTGTGCAGAGATGCAAAAGTGCCAGATCATTGCGTCCTCCGGATGGAGGGAAAGAATTTTCCACAGTCAGGGAAACACTAAAGTGGCCTCAATCAGGCATTTCTCCACAGCGTGACTGTGGCCCATTTGATGCAAACCCTTTCTTAGATGCTCTTGGCAGCTCCTGGGAAGGTGGGGGGCCCTTTGCCCAGGTTGCTACCCTGGCCGTGCACCACTACCTCCTTTTACAAAGCTCCATGGAGAGTTGATAGCAACATCACTCTCCTTTCAGAGTAAAACACCCACACAGCCTGCTTCTCTTGGATCAATGAAATCTGGATTCTTTGGCTGTCATCAGTTTCTCCACACAGCCCTTTAAGCCTGTCCCCTAGCAATAAAAGTATTAATAATAACTCATGTTTATGGAGGGCAGCCTACATGGCAGGCATATTGTTAAGTGGTTATTCACATCATTTCAAATAATCCTCACAAGCCCTATGAAGGGAGTACTGTTATCATCTCCAGGCAGCAGAAGAGAAAGAGGAACCTTCAGAGAGATGTTGAGTCATCTACACAAGGTCACGTAGTCGGCAGGGTGCCTGGCCCAGACTCAAGCCCTGTCTAACACCAAGCCCAAGGCCAAGTTCCTAATCACCATGACACACGTTTCCCTGCAGTACTTCCACCTCCTCCATCATCTTGAACCCTGCATCCATAAAGAGCTCAAGTCTTTTCCCAGTAGTCAGCTAACTGGAAAAGGTTTTTTTTTTTTTTTTCCTTTAAATAAAAAAATAATGTGACCCATTGTCAAATACACATGTTATAGAAATATTGTTGCATAAATTAAAGCAGAATAAAGAACCGTATCAACAGTTCCATCAATGCAACACAAAGATGGTTAACATTTTGCTGTATTTCTTTTTGGTTTTATTGGTTTTGTTCAGAAACCTACTTTTGCTGTTGTGGATTTGTCTTTCTGTGGTCGAGATCAATTTCACAGACATTCCACTGTGCAAGCGTTGCCCAGGTTGGCCTACATACTTTGCAATCATCGGTTTGAGCGGCTATATAATATTCCATTGTGAATGGAATGAGGCAGGATTTTTTGGCCCTTGTTTTGGACAGTTAGGCTGTTTTCAGTTTTTCAGTTGTTACCGCTGCAGTGACCATGCCTGTATCTGTAAAGCTTTTATTTCGTACTTAGGATTATTTCATGAAGAAAGAATCTCAGAAGTACAGTTACTGCAACAAAAGTCATAAACAATTTAAAGAATCTTGATATCTGCCTGCCCCCATTGCTTTTTGCATCAATACAAGTGGCCTCTGGCAATGAGTGAGCCCAACAGTGTATTTCTTTATTTTATTTTTTCACACAAGTAAAACACGTTCATCCGAGAACAGCAGTGCAACTTTTTAAGAAACCTAAATAGAGATTTCTTCCCAAGGTCATGGCAGCCATCTTTTTTTCAGATACTGCAATTTCATCTCCTCCGTTCTAATAGGGCCTCATGTCCATCACCTGGAAGGGTTACTGTAGCAGCGCAGAAAACGTCAGGTGGTCATCAGCTCTCACAAGCTCAGCATTGTAAGATAAGAATGGGATACTTAGGGCAACCACCTAAACAGAGCCAGTCTTTAGAATTTTTCCACAACAGCCTCATGCTGCCTGGTCCTCCTAGGGTGTTGTGCTATCTTGGAGAATCAGCTGCTACGGCTTTAGTAAACACAAACAGATGTCCCCACGCTCCTGGGTTTCAGGTCTGCTTTGGTGCCATTAAGCCCACACAAGCGGCCCCCTGGCCTGGGGAGGCTGTGCATGTGCTCACTTCTGCCCCTCTTGCCGCAACCCCTGTTCCCTCCCTCCCTTGCTTCCAGCTCTGACCTTATGACTTGTTTCTCATTGACCGCCTTATCCACCTCAGGTCACAGGTGCTACATCACAGACCTGGTTTCCAGTTCCCTGTTCATGAGGGACCCTAACTCATTGCCGGCTCCCAGCCTGTCTCCCCTCATGTCTGTCTCTTAAATTTGTCTCCTTCTGTCCACCTCCACTGCCTCCCCTGCGTGCCATGCCCCCCAACATCTCTGGCCTGGGGTGATTGGTTTCCCTCCCTCTGCTCTTGACCCTATAGTCCATTCTCTTTCCTTTACACTGAAGTATAGTTGGTTTATAATGTTATGCTAGTTTCTAGTGTACAACAAATTGATTCAGTATGCATATAGATATAGATATACACACACACACATATTACAAGATACTGTAATATAATTCCCTGTGCTATGCAGTAGTTCCTTGTTGTTTATCTATGTTGTATGTAGTGGTGTGTATCTATTAATCCCAAACTCCTAATTTATCCCTTCCCCCTTTTCCCTTTGGTAATCACATTTGTTTTCTATATCTGTGAGCCTGTTTCTGTTTGTAAATAAGATCATTTGCATCGTATTTTTAGATTCTACATGCAAGTGATAGCATATGATGTTTGTCTTTCTCTGTCTGATTCACTTCACTTAGTATGATAATCCTTAGGTCCATCCATGTTGCTGCAAATGGCATTATTTCATTCTTTTTTTTAATGGCTGAGTAACATTCCAGTGTGTATTTCATATCTTCTTTATCCATCGATCTCTCTGGACATTTAGTTGCTCCTGTGTCTTGTCTATTGTGCATAGTGCTGCTGTGAACATTGGGGTACATGTATCTTTTCAAATTAGAGTTTTCATCATTTCTGGATATATGCTCAGGAGTGGGATTGCTGGATCGTATGGTAAAGAGAATTCTCTTTTAAATGAAGCTGGAGTCAACTCTGGAAAGTAAGAATCTAGTCATGACTAATATACCCTTCCGGTGATTTCCCATTAAACTTTGAAGACAGAGAAATCCTGGTCTTCTTTGCCTCTTTCACCTCACCTCCAGCTGTAATATCTCATCTTTTTCAATCTGCCCAACCCGTAGACATCTTGCCTTTTTCCTGCTGTTCCCTCTGCTTGCAGTGCCCTTCCTTCCTCTTTGATATCTGACCTCTTCCTCCCCCTCCAAGTCTCAGTTTAAATGTCACCTCTTCAGGTGACACCTTCCCTGGCCAGTCACCAAACAAGATCTGGACCCCCTTCCTCTTGAACCTGGTCATAATCCCTATGCTTTTCCCACATAGCATTTGCTACAGTTCAAAACCACACCTTTGGGTAATTTTTTAAAATTGTAATAAAATTCATGTAATGTGAAATTTACCATTTTAACCATTTTTAAGTGTAGTGTTAAGCTCCTTCCCATTGCTCTTTAGACATCACTATCATCCAACCCTCGAACTCTTTTCCTCTTGCAAAATTAAAGCTCTGCACCCATCAACCAACTTCCCCAGCCCCTGGTGATTACAGTTCTACTTTTGTCTCTATGAATTTGAAGCTCTGGGTACCTCATACATGTAGAATCATGTTTTTTGACTAGCTTATTTCACTTATTTTACATTCTCACCAGCAGTGTACTAGGGCTCCAATTTCTCCACCTCCTCACCAACCAACACCTGTTTTGCTATCTTGATAGCGGCCCTGCTGATGGTGGTATCTCATTATGATTTGCATTTTGATTTGCATTTCCCTAATGATTAGTATCTTGTAATATGTGTGTGTGTATATTATATCTATATGCATACTGAATCAATTTGTTGTACACTAGAAACTAGCATAACATTATAAACCAACTATACTTCAGTGTAAAGGAAAGAGAATGGACTATAGGGTCAAGAGCAGAGGGAGGGAAACCAATCACCCCAGGCCAGAGATGTCAGTGTCTTTTCATTTCCTTATTGACCACTTGTATATCATCTTTGGAGAAATATTTGTGTGAAGTCCTTTGCCTATTTTTGAATCGAGTTGTTTGTTGTTGTTAATTGTAGGAGTTCTTTATATATTCTGAATATCAAGTACTTATCAGATTTACAGTTTTCAAATATTTCCCCCATTCTGTATGTTGCAGGGTAAATTTTATAGTGGGTCTCTACACCATGACTCTAAGATTCATAAAGGCAGGGAGCAAGTCTGTTCTCCTTATCAATGTATTGCAAGCACCTAGCACAATGGCTGAACATAAGAGATGCTCGGTAAATATTGAATGAATGAATGAATCAATCAATCAATCAACCAATCAGCTACAGTTTGGAGACCCCTCTACTGGGTCCTCCTGATGGCTGGACCCAAGTAGACTCCTAGAGGCAGGGGGGAAGCCTGTTGCCACAAGAGTTAAAAGTTTTTACCTCTATTCCTCATTACAACTTTTTCCTGATAACTGAACACCTATTTTATGGAAAGCTACAGTCTTTACTTTGTTTTTTTATTTTTTTTATTTTTTTTCTTTTCCCCCTGCAATGAATCACATTTCAGTTCCCTGCAAAGCCAGAGCATCTCCAGCAACAGCGCCAGGAACAAAACCTTGAGAGAATAAGAGAGGGGAAGAAAAAAATCAGCTTGGTCAGGCAAAAATAAACCATGGAATCCCTGGGAAGTTGCCTGGAGCCAGAGTTCCAGCAAGCAAGCCAGTGCAGGGAAGCTGCGGGCCTGGAGGGGAAGCAAGTGTGGTGTTTGATCTGCGTGCTCAGAATAGGCTCCGGTGAGTCTTGACTTCATTGTCAAGCATTATTATTAGATGAGCGGCCCCCTTGGCCAGGCTTCGAGGGCTGACTCCACGAGGCCACAAGGAGAGGGATGAGCTGGATATTTGCCCTGACAGTGCTTTTGAAGCAGAATAGTCATGCATTAGTCTGAAGGCAGACCACTTGGAGGGAGCACAGGGTTGCATGTGAGGCTGAGAGAGGATGGCAGGGAGTTGTAGGTAGTGCAGCCTGTCCTTAGTGAGGAGTGGTTTCCATGAATGCTCATGTAGGACGGATGCCATTGAGAGAGGCTCTGGGTAGCTGGAAGACGTGGTCCCATCCTCGTCCCTACCAGCAGCTCCTCAGGTGATCCTTGAACCTATCCATCCTGTTACCTGGAATGGTCTCTCTACTTTGAATCCTGAATCTCCTAAACTCCCACCTCAGGGATGACTTTCCAAGATGCTTCAAGGGCAAGGACACTGTCTGTCTTATTCATCACGAAATCCCCAGTCCCTGGGACTGGCCTGACTGGAAATAGGCTTCCAATTAATATTTGCTGAATGAATGAATGACTTATATCTGTCCCACATGGAGTAGATATTCAGTGAACATTTGTCAAATGAGCGGACATTTCCCTGCATGATTCGTTACGGTAGCCTGAGTGTCTAAGCCACAGCCAAGGGTAGGCGTCACAAATTTGTTGAATAAATAAATATGTAGATGAGTGAATGAGTTACTTTGAGGGCACATAGTGAGTGGGCAATGAGTATTTGTCGAATGAATGGATGTGAATTCCTATGGTAGCCTCAGTATTTAGTACAAGATTTTTGTCAAACCCAGTCCATGTGCCTGACCCATAGTGAAGCCAAACAAACTGAAACATCAGAGTTTTGAGTAAGTAAAGGTTTATTGCAAGGGCCATGCAAGGAGAGTGGCTGGATTGTGCTCAAAAGACCCAAACTCCCTGATGGGTTTCAGGAAAGAAGTTTTTATAGGCAAAATTTGGAGGGAGAGCTGCAGGGCAGGTAACCTTCCTCTGATTGGTTGGTGGGGGGTCACAGGGTGCTGGTCCAGAAATCTCTATCATCAGCTTTCAGGTTCCAACTAGTCTGGGGTCCAGTGCTTGTGCTCAGCCTGAAGTCACCATCTTCCACCTGGGTAGGGGCCTTAGATGCTGTAGAAGAACTCAGGGATCTGGATCAGATTGGTTGTACATCCCCGGATAAGGGACCTTGACCCTGCCCCATCCCTGCACTGTTGTTTCTTTCTGTGTCCCTCACTCCTTAATGAGCAACTGTTTGATTGCCCTTTGGAACTCAGTGAAGGTCTAGGAGGCTGTGAGCCTTTTGCCTACAAACAAGAAGCAGGGGACACAGAAAGGCTTTTATGCCAGAGTCCTGCTTGGTTTCAGAACCACAGAAAGGCAATCAGAAATTTGTTGAGTGAATAAATGACCCTCTCTTTCATAGTCACTACTGTATCTCCAGTACCTACCCAGGGCCTGGCCGTGAATAGGTGCTCAATAAGAGTTTGTCAATAAGTAAATTATACTAAGAGTATGTGAAAGAATAGTACCTTTCACATTCAGAAATGTGTGAAAGGTACTAACCGGAAGTATAGTCCTCACCACACAAATGTGTGTTTATTACTTTTTTAACTTCCTAGCTTGGGTGTGAAAGGGCCATAAAAGATTAGTTACTAATGCCAGGTATTGGAGTTAAGAGATGAAAAACTCATAGCAGTTGTTTTGCTCTACCACTGTCCCATATGTCCTTGAGATCAATCACATCCAATCAGAAGGGGTTAACTAGGAGTGCTGTCTCTTCCCACCCCTCTCTATCTCTGTCTCTGTCATGTGTATTTACGTACACATCCCTCCACAGCAGTGTGTGTGTGTGGGTGCGTGCATTCATGCTCCTGGACAAGAACATTCAAACATGTGCATTGACCTTGTTCTCGGGTTTAATGCGCTTCTTGCTAAGGTTTGAGCTCGTGAAAAGAATAGTATGTTTGATCAGGGAGAGGAGGAGACTTCAGCATCTAGAATTGCCTCCCCCCTCTTTCTTCCTGCTCACCAGCCACACCAGGAGGCCTTCCTGGAGGAAGTCACTGCTCTCTCACCACGCTCACATGCATGCACACACACAAATATGCTTCCACACAGCTACTCGCTCCCACACTCTCAACCATACACTCATGTTCACACCCACATCCTCACACCTGCTCACTGACTTCACATACTCATGAGCTGACCCTTTCTTGCACAAATGCACAACCATACACTCACTCAAATGCCCTCCGTGCTCACATGCACCATCTCACATGTATAGCAACATGCTGACTTAAATACACTCTCACACACACTCATTCTCACACACAGACTCTCAAATACTCACATTAACTGCACCTTGGACCTTGGGCAAATCCTTAACCTCATTATTTTTCTTTCTGTGAATTTGTGGATAATTCCCAGCTCAAGACATATGTATGGGGCACCTGCTACAGGCTCTGTCCACTGCTACTTCCTGGGGTGTACAAGTGTCATGGCCTGTCCTCATAGACCTTGAGCCTTGTCAACTGAAAAAAAATGCACAACCTAAAAGGTGAGAATTAGGTTTTATTTGGTGGACTTAGGCCCTGGAGACAGCCTCTCAGATAGCTCTGAGGGCCTATACCAAAGAGGTGAGGGAGGAGCCTAGATATATAGGAATTTTTGCAACCGAAACACAGTCAGAACATCAAGAGATTGAATTAAAGAAATTAAAATAAAATTAAAGAAAAAACAGATATCTTAAGTTAATAAATTTGGCACTTTTCTGTGTATGGGTAGATACAAGAGTCTGGGCTCATTGAAATCATTGTTTTCATATGAACCTTAAATATCTAGGGCCAGTATGCTGGGTTTTTTCCTCCTGAATCCCCTCAGGGTGCACAGTTGGGGGTGGCTGCAGTGGCTGATGGCTTGATGGCTGCAACATCCTTTGTTTACTGAGATGGCAGGAGGCTTTCCTTGCCTGCAGTCTGATGTGAGAACTGTGAGCCCATGTATAACTGTTACAGGTTTACTTCTGTCCCCAGAATTTATATGCTACAGACTTAACCCTCTATATCTCAGAACATGATGTTACTTGAAAACAGGATTATTGCAGATGTTGTTACTTAAGATAATCATTAGGGTAGGCCCTAACCCAAGATGACTAGTGTCCTTATACAAAGTGGAAGTTTGGACAAAGACACATCAACAAGAAGAAGGCCATGTGGAGATGAAGGCAGAGATTGGGACAATGCTCCTGCAAACCAAGGAACACCAAAGATTGCTAGAATTAGTTGAGCCACATGAAACCAATGCTTCCTCCCAGCCCTCAGAAAGATGCAGCCCTTCTGACATCTTGATCTTGGCCTTCTAAACTCCAGAACTTGGAGCAACAACTTTCTGTTGTTTAAGCCACTAGTCTGTGCTGCCTTGTCATGGCAGCTCTAGTAAACTAACACAATAACCAAGGGGTAGCCAAGAAGAACCTGGTCATTCACTCACCCAGCATTTCCCAGGACTGCTGTGTCTTTATGTGTGAACTCCATGAGGGCAGAGGCTGTCTCTGGTTTATCACTGGGTCCCTAACTCAGAGTGCAGCTGCAGAAATCCTGCAGCTGAATAGACGAGTCAATGAGTGAAAGAATGGATGAACAACTTGTACCAAGACTCTAGAAATAAAGTCTAGGGGAGTCTTTTCACAGCGTGGTGGTGATGGACAGACGGCAGTACCTTAGGAAAATAGGATCCTAGCCATAGATATGTGAGCATCCCTGGAGATAAGTCAGACATGATGCACAGCTTGTGTTTACACGATCATTGCTTTGTATGGGAGGTAGAATCCTTTGGGTTTGTGGATTTTATAACTTATTCCAAGTGTATTCATAGCAGTGTAATATATTGATATTAAAAACTGTATTTATATTCAAGTCCTTGTACCCATCCTTCTGCCTACCTTTCTAGCAGCAGTGAAGAATCCTATCAGATCGCCCTCAGGGAAGGGAACAGAAAAAAAAAAAAGAAAGAAAGGAAGAAAGAAATGAGAATCAAAGTATTGGCTTAGAGTTCTTAGGCAGACTTTTGTGAATCTATAACACAAACCATGGTATTGAAAGCCATGGATTTCAACTGAAAATGTCAAATGTTTAAGCAGGGGAAAAAAAAAAAAAAACCTTCCTTTAACAGCAACAAAAAAGTCTGAATGCTGACTTCAAATATCAAGAACCTAAGACAAAAACCAGAATACAGAGGAAGATGTGAAGGCATGGTATCCATTCTTCCATGACAGGGGGCTGGAAAGAAGAATCAGCAGAGGGTCTTAGAAGGACCCTAAGGTCCTGGTCTTGAGGCAGAAGAAGAGACAGGGGCCACTGAAACTCCCATAAGTTGATATTTCCAAGATAAGCCTGAAATTCAACAGGGTCCCTGACCACGGAGTAGCAATAACCAAGAGTGTGGTCTAGACTGGAGGCAGCCATGAGGTGCTCCCAGGCAAGCAGTAAAATCAAAGCCTCCTAGCTGGTGTGTGGACCTTACAACTGCTACCTTGGTGTACTGTGGGCATCAGCCGGGTGAAGGCTGACCCCTGAGATCTGACCTGAGGTCCGCAGGGGCCAGCCAGGACAGAAACCTCCTCTGGACTCAGATGGCACCCAGGGATAAAGAAAGGGGGTGAGGGAGAAGAATCTTGACTTGGCCCGGTAATCACCCCAAAAGAAACTGGGTTCAACTCCACCCCCTGCCCAGAAGTAATTCAGCTGGCTCCAACCCTCTGAATTTCTGGGTTCCATGTCCAAAGATTCAACCATATTGAAAGACAGTCAAAAAATCTTTTTGTTCAGAAAGTTCCCCAAAGCAAAACTTGAATTTGCTGCATAGTGGCAACTCTTTATACAGCATTTACATTGTATTAGTTATTGTAAGTAATTTAGAGACGATTTAAAGTATACCAGAGGCTGTGTATAGGTTTTATACAAATACTACATTAGTTTATATAAGAGACTTGAGCATCCTCAGATTTTGGTATCCACAGGGGGTCCTGGAACCAATCCCCCAGATACAGAGGGGCAGCTGTATCTCTACTCACAAAGAGGCTCGTGATCTAAGCTGAGCTTGTACAGAATAAAGTGCGCAAAGGTCTGTGGCCAAATGTGACTGTATATCAACTGTGGCTACCTTTGAGATTAAATCAAGCTGCTGGAAAGATACTTTTGGAGTCTCTTGAATTTGCAGCTCTTGGATTTAGCAAATAAAAATGTAGGACTTTCAGATTTTATCTGGCAACCCTAAGCTCTTGCCTTCTTCCCCCCTTGCCTAGTGCTTAAGTGAAAACAACCTTCAACCCTCTCTTTGACATAGGAAGCTGTTTCATTTTGTTTTTTCTTAGAGAGTCCTTGGTTTGGAATTTGCAAATGCATAGCCTAAAAGCAGCCCTTAGACACACTCACCTCCACCCCTGTAATGACACACATTACAAATCAATTGCTGAGCCTCACAATTCTTTTCAGTATAACACTCTAGACACCAAATATCAATGGATAGGAGTTGGCATATAAGTTGGAATTGATTGCCCTCCTTGACTGAATTTGAATTCCGACTCAGAGAGGAAAAGAGTAACCACTGAGTGACAGTGCCAAGGACAGAACTAGGTGTTCCTGCTCCCCAACTGGACACTTCCCACTGGAGGCACAAGGTTCTGTTGTGCTGTATCTACAGCTCCTTTGCAACCGGCATTGTGTCCTGTGTACGCAAAAGAGAGATTACCAAAGATTCACCCTAGACTGTGCAGCATACACCCAGGCCAACCCCAGGAGGGACAGATTACTGCCACATGGGTTGGCATTCAGGGACAATAGGAAATTTGCTCTGAAGCCATAGTGCTGAGTTCACATCCTCACCCTTGTATTTCCCGACTGTGCAATCCTGAGCCAGCTCTTTTTCTTCACTGAGCCTCAATTTCCGCATCTGCGAATTGGGGACTGTTAACATTTACTTGGCTGGGTTGTTGAGAGGATTACATGTAAAGATTTATGGAAAGCCCAACCCCCAGCTCTCCTAAATGCTCACAAAATGGTAGCTGTTACCATTCAAGACCCTGCAGGACAATTCTGCTGCCACTAAAATCCTCCCCTCCGGCTGCTGTATTTCTTTCTCCACGTGATGCTCTCCAAGGAGAGGGTTGTATTTTGAGCCTGGCGAATGAGTCATTTGCACCTAAGAGCAAACAAGACAAAAATGGCATAAAAGAAGAGGGACAATCAGCATCAGAAGGGACCTGGATTTCAACCCCAACAGACCCTTCTCCCTCTGGGATGTTCTGCAAACAACCCTGCCTACCCAAGCCTCCGTTTTCTTGTTTGTGCAATGGGCATAAAGCAAGGTGTCCTTGGGGGCTCTGTGACAGGGGAGAGGATGTGTGTGTGCTTGCCTGCTCACCTGGGTGTGGTAAGAGGTGAATTCATGTAGCATAAGCTGATTTGTCAGCAGTGTGCTGGCCTGGCCCCTGGCCCTCAGCAGGCTAGGCTCCCTGGGCAAGAGGAAATGAAGTTTGACTCAGGCTTTAGTTAACACTCCACTGTGGCTGGCCAGGCCACCCTGCACTGGGGTGAGCACCGATGACAAGGGTGAGCTCGGCTGGGGGGGCTGGCCCGGCGGGAAGCTGGCTCTGGCAGGCGGAGGGCAGGCAAGAGACACTAAGTCACACATCACTGCAGTCGGGGTGGATGCAGTCCAGGAGGAGTGAAGCGGAGAGGCGGAATTCACATGCTTCTTCCCAGGCTCTCATTTTTGGTCTTCTCCCCAGACAGAGGAGGAATATTATACAAAGTGCAAACTGCCCCTGGCTGCCCTACAACCTTCAGTTACTGCAGTGCTGGGGGGCTGAGCAAACTGCCCTGGGTCTCCCTGCCAAGAAAGGGCAGAGCCTGGTCTCAAATCCAGGTCTGTTAGATTCCCAGACCCAAGTTGTCAACCAATTAACATGCCCTCTGTGAGAAATTTTGAGGGTTTGACTAGAGGAAAAGAAGGGAGGGAGAATTAATATTAATTGGGCGCATCTGGGTCAGGAAATATATAAGCCCCCCCTCCACCCACCCAAAGCTTTTTTTTCCCCTCCTGACACCAGTTAATTCGCTGAGTCTCTGAAACCAGCTAGGGGTTTTACAGTTCAATTCAATTGTGACAGACAGCCCCACTTCAGTACAGGCCCCACAGGTCCCACAGGACTGCCTCACTTCTGGTGCTGGTCACAAGCCTTGGGTCCCCAGGTTATGCACACTGCCCAAGTTGGCTACAGATTCAGGGGGTCCCACAACCCCCACTTCCAGTGTTGAATAATTCGTTGGAATGGCTCAGAGAACTCGGGAAAGTGTTTTACTTAGGTTACTGGTTTATTATGAAGGATGCAACTCAGGACCAGCCAAATGGAAGTGATGCATAAGGCAAGGTATGGAGAAGGGGTACGAGGCTTCCATGCCACACCCCCCAGCACCTCCCAGCACCTCAACATGTTCAGTGACCCGGAAACCCATCATTTAGGGGCTTTATGGGGGTTTCATTATGTAGGCAGGATCCATTACATCATTGGCACCTGGTGATCCCTAGAACGTTGAAGGGTGAGGTTGAACGTTCCAAGCTTCTCGTCAAAGCTTGGTCTTTCCAGGCCCCATCCTGAAGCTCTCTAGGTACAACCTCATTAAAACAAAAGATGCTTATCACTCAGGAAATGCCCAGGATTTTAGGAGCTCTGGCCAGGAATCAGGCTCAAAGGCCAATAGCTTTCATGTGTGTTAATTTAGTCACTACTCTCCTGGTAGTTTTAACTCTATTTATCTCCCTGGGGTGTCCTAAAGACCAAATGAGTTCATGAATATAAGGTACTTAGAAAGGTATTTGGCACATAAAAAGACATCCACTAGTGTTTATTCTTGCCATTATTATTGTTCCTGTTATTATTATTACTTAAGATCAAATTGCTCCAGAGTGGTGAAGCCACCTTTAAAGCCAGGCCTATTATAATTCCCCCCCCATCCCTGTGTCCTTGTCACCCAGCCAGTAGTTCCCAGACGTTTGGACATCACTGGTCAGTGAAAAAATTAAACAAATAAAAGTTACAAGTAAATACATGTGGATTGATGTAGTGTATTCTATTTTCTAGTTTACCAAATAAGACCTTTTATAAAAATGACAACCATCTCTTACCACCATCATTTCATAACGCCAGGACATTTTAGCACCTAAAAGGTAAGGGAAAATCATAATCGCAGAATAGAAGAGAGCCCTTTAAATTAAATAAATGTGGCTTTCTGAGCACTCTCCTCACATTAGTCTTCTCATTACCACAGAAGACCAGGGGGAACCTCATCAGAGGCCAGCCCACCTTTCCAGGGCCAGCATTTTGAAAGTGCTGCCTGCCCTGCCACCACCAAGGCTTTGGTGGGGGGAAGGGGTGGGCTGTTGCACAGAGGTTTGGGGTATCAAAGCATGCTTCTAAAATAACGTGTTTTCAGAAAAGTGTCAACTGATAAATAGCTGGAGAAAAATATATAATTTTTATATTTGTATATTCTATATTTTTTTTCTTGCCCAGGTATTAGCACAAATTCAACAAACCTAAAAGAGGATTTTTTTAATAACAATAATATAGTAACAGATTCAAATGAGGTTATCTCACAATTTATTGGGGATGCATTAAGCAGAAGCTGAAACTCCTGGTTTGAATACCAATCTGGGAAGAAGCCCATGGGATTCAGACACACCTAAGCAAGTTCTGATTGCCTTCTGCATCAGTCTTGCATCAGGTGACAAGCCTGGAGCTGGTGTATCTCTGCAGCCAAGTCAAGGCAGCAAACCTCCAGGCCAAGCCAGCCTCCAGAGGGACTGAGAGAAGAGATGAAAGAGGTTCTGAGATTGGAGCCTGGCTCCCTGTGGACTGCAAAGGAAAGCCAGGTCTGAGCTTCCAGTGAGGAAGAGAGGCAGCCACAGGCAGCTCTTAAAGCCTGAGTCTGCATGACAGACCAATGTGAACTGGAATCAGATCTCTGCCATTTTCCACCTCTGGCTCTCAGCTTTCACAGCTATAAAATTGAGTGGTAATCTTAAGTTGAATCATATAAATGCCATTTTTTAGGTATACTATTAGTTGTTTTTATTTTTTTAAAATATAGTTGATTTACAGTGGTTAGTTTCAGGTATACAACAAAGTCAGTTATACATGTGTGTATATACTTTCCAGATCTTTTTCCATTATAGGTTATAACAAGATATTGAATATAGTTTCTCTGCTATACAGTAGGTCCTTATTGTTTATCTGTTTTATATACAGTAGTGTGAGTCCATTAATCTCAAACTCCTATTTTCTCCCTCCCTCCCTTTTCTCCTTTAGTAACTGTAAGTTTCTTTTCATATATCTGTGAGCCTATTTGTATTTTGTAAATAAGTTCATTTGTACCATTTTTAAGAAATAAATGCCATTTTAATGGAGTCAAAACGCAGTTCACAATAAAAAAGACAGACTTTAGCAAACACTGGCGGTATGTAAAGAAGCTGGAATTACGTTGCTGGTGGGGATGTGAAATGGTACAGCCACTTTGGAAAACAGTTTGGCAGTTCCTCACAAATTTAAACAGACTTACCATATGACCTAACAATTCAACTCCTAGGAATCTATCCAAGAGAAGTGAAAGCATATGTACACACCAGGACTTAGACACAAATCTTCAGAGCAATATTATTTGTACTTGCCAAAAAGAGAAAACAATCCAAATATCCATCAACAGGCATTTGAATAAATAAAATGTCATCTCTCCATTCAATGAAATAAGAAGCAATAAAAAGGAAAGGACGTACTCATCCAGACTGCAATGTGGATGCACCTCAAAAGCATTATGCTAAGTGGAAGAATGCAAAAGGCTACAATACATACCATATGATTCCTCTCATATGAAATGTCTAGAAGAGGCCAATCTAGGAAGACAAAATCCAGATTAGTGCTGCCTCAGGCTGAAGGTAGGCATGAAGGACTGACTGCAAATAGGCAAGAGAGATCATTCAGGGGTGCTATAAATTTTCTAAAACTTAATTGTGGTGATGGTTGCCTAAGTTTATAAATTTACTAAAAATCACCAAATCGTACATTTTAACTGGATGATCTTTATGGTTTGTAGACTATACTTCAACAATGCTGTTTCAAAATGTCAAATATTAGCTGCAAAATATATGAACCCAAAACTGACAGAACTAAAAGTGAAAATGACAAATCCACAGTTATACTCGGTGATTTTAATATCCCTATGTCAATAATTGATGGAACAGTAGACATAAAATAAAAAAAAGGTATAGATAACTAAAGAATGTGGTCAACCAACTTGATGTAATTGGCCTAACAACAGCAGGATACAAAAATTTCTGTATGTGCATATGGAGCATTATAACCAATATAAACCATATCATAGACCATAAACAAGTCAATAAATAAAAAATGATTCAAATTAGAAAGTGTATTTTCTAACCACAATGGAATTAAAATAGAAATCTGTAGCAGACTTCTGGAACATTTCCAAGTATTTGAAAACTAAAAACACACTTCCAAAGAACCAAGGGGACAAAGGAAAAATCAGAAGAGAAATTAAAATGCATTTATTTGAACTGAACTTTTAAAGAGGGCAATGTGTCAAAAGATGGATGCAGCTGAAGGAATACTGAGAGGAATATTTATAATGTCAAACATATTTTAGAAAAGGAGAAATCAATGAGCCCAATTTCTACCTTCTAGTACTAAAAAAAAAAAAAAAAAAGATCAAGTTAAATCAAAGTAAGCTAAAGAAAGGAAATAAAGATCAGGGTAGAAATCAATAAAATGAAAAAGCAATAGAATCAATAAAAGTAAAGCTTGTTCTTTGTGAAAATTTAACACAGGTAGTAAACCTCTAGATAGAATAATCAGGAAAAAAATACACAAATCCCTAAAATAAGGAATAGGAGAGGCAGTATTGCTACAGATGCT
The DNA here is from genome assembly GCF_016906955.1 of Phacochoerus africanus. Lineage (NCBI taxonomy): Eukaryota > Metazoa > Chordata > Mammalia > Artiodactyla > Suidae > Phacochoerus > Phacochoerus africanus. Next base: position 43,900,193 of record NC_062558.1, read on the forward strand.
ACAGATAATAAAAAGCAAATTAAGGAACGTCATGATTAGTGCTATGCCAATTAATTCAACAACTCACCTAAAATAGACAAATCCTTCTGGAAAGTGCCAACTACCAAAGCTCACTCAAGAAAAAGTAGATGGCCTGAATAGCGTTGCATTTATTAAAGAACTTGGATTTCTAGTTGAAAAATCTTCCTACAAAAATACTCCAGGCCCAGATGACTTCACTGGTGAATTCTACCAAACAGTTAAGGACAAAAACAATACAATTAAACACAAACGTTTTAAGAAAGTAGGAGAAAAAAGAATCTCCGAATTCATTCAGTGAGGCCATGATTACCCTGATACTAAAATCAAAGGCATTAACGATCAGATCAATATCAGTCATAAACATAGACACACAAATTGATAGCAAAGTTCTATCCAATCAGATCCGACAATGTATAAAAAAAAGAACAATACTTTGTGACTAAGAGAAGTGTATGCCAGAAATTCAGGGTTGATTTAAAATTTGAAAGTCAATACAAGGAATTTGTCATATTGAGGAGTTAAAAAGGGAAAATTACATGATCTCAGTAGATGCAGCAAAGCTTCTGACAAAATTCAACATCCATTCCTAATAAGAAAAATCCTCGTCAAATCAGGAATAGAAAGAAATTTCTTTGACCTGATAAAGAGTATCTATAAAAAACAAACAAAAATTCTCCAGCTAATATCATCCTTAAGGGCAGCAGACTGAATGCTCTCCCTCTTAGATCAGGAGTGGAGCAAAGGTGTCCACACTCATGTCCATTCAACACTTTGCTTAAAGTTCTACTCAGGGCAATAAATTAAAAACATAAATAAATAAAGGATCTAGATTGGAAAGGATGAAGTAAAGCTAACGTTATTTGTAGAAGGCATGATTATTCCCATAGAAAATTCTAAAGAATTTTACAAAGAAGGAATTCTAAGACGCTTCAAAGAAGCTGCTGAAGTAAGTGAATTTAGCAAATTCAGTATACAAAAAAAGAAAGAAATTGTATTTCTATAAACTAGTAACAACCCCTGGAAGTTGAAGTTAAGCAATACCACCACTATAGCTGGAAAAACGTGAAATGCTTAGTGATAAATTTGACAAAAGATATTTAAAGACCTGTATTCTAAGAAGTATAAAATAGCATTGAGAGAAAGTAAAGAATAAATGAGAAGATAAGTGGCATTTATGGGTCAGAATGTTTAATATTATTAAGATGTCAGCACTGCCCACATTGATCTACAGATTGAATGCTGCCCCAATTAAAAGCTCAGCACGAGTTTTTGCAGAAATTTACAAGGACAGCATATAATTCATATGGAAAGACAAAGAACCTAGAAGAGCAAAAGCCATTTTGAAAAAGAACAAAGTTGAAGATCTACACTGCTTGATTTTAATGTATGTTATAAGGCTATAGTAACCAAGACTGTATTGGTTTGGTATTGACGTAAAGGTAGACATATAGATCAATGGAATAGAATAGAGAGTTGATAAATAGACCTATACACATGTGTCAACTGATTTTCAATGGCGTTGCCAAGGCCATTCAATGGGGAAAGGGCAATCTTTTCATTAATTCATGCCGAAACAATTGGATGGCTGCATGCAAAATAAATAAATACAAGAAAGAAACTTTACTCTTACCTCAAACCAGATACAAAAATTACTCAAAATAGATCATAGACCTAAATGTAAGAGCTGAAATGACAAAATGTCCAAGAAAGAACAGAAGAGGAAATCTGTGGACTTGGATTTGGCAAAAGTTTGAAAAATATGATGCAAAAATCATAAACTGTAAAAGATCATATTAGTTGGATGAGATGGAAATTTAAATATTCTGTTCTTTTTTGAAAAAAATGCTTTATTTTCTCAAGGGCCAGTTTGTTTGTTTGTTTATTGTCTTTTTAGGGCTGCACCCACGACATGTAAAATTTCCCAGGCTAGGGGTAGAATCGGAGCTGCAGCCAACGTGGGATCTTTGCCATGTCTGTGACCTACACCACAGCTCATGGCAATGCCAGATCCTTAACCCACTGAGTGAGGCCAGGGGTGGAACCCACATCCTCATGGATCCTAGTTGGGTTCGTTACCACTGAGCCACAACAACAACTCCTAAATATTCTGTTCTTTAAGACAGACTTATGAGAATGAAAAGGCAAATCACAGACTGACTGAGAGAAAATATTTAGAGAATGTGTTTCCAACAAAGGCTTTGTCTCTAGAATATACCAAGAATTCTCACAACTCAATAATTTAAAAACACAAAAATTTTAAATGGGCAGAAGAACTGAACCTACATTTCACCAAAGATATATGTATGGCAAATAAACACATGAAAAGATGTTCATCATCATTAGTTGTAAAGTAAATAAAAATTAAAACCATGCTGAGATACCACCACACACCCACTGGTATGGCTTAAATTAGAAAATTGAATTATACCAAGAGTTGGCATGGATGTTAAGTGACTGGGACACTTAGAAGCTCCTAGTGGAAATGTAGGATGATGCAACCACTCTGGAAAGCCATCCTGTTGTTCCTTAATTAGTTAAACATACACCTACTGTATCATATAGCCATTCCACTCCTGCTCCTACCTAAGAGAAATGAAAACAATGCCTCACTAAGACCTGTATACAAATTCTTGTGGCAGCTTTATTTGTAAGAACCAAAAAGTAAACAACCTGACTGCCCATCATACACGTGAGTGGATGAAGACAAAATGTGATATATCCATGCAATGCAACACCACTGGTATCTTGATAATTCTAGTGTCATTTCATCTAGTATATTTCAACATTTTCCTTCACAGCATCAGATTATAGGAAAAAATCTTCCCGAGGTCAGAGTTTACAATACAACTCCGATGGTATAACCTCATTTCTCTATAGACCCATCCCAGGCCTTTTTACCCTCCATGCCCAGAGCTCATGTCTTTTTCCTGATTGAGAGATCTGTCCCTATTTCTATATACTTATGTAGTTTTATTTGTTTCAATATATCCTATTCCTTAAAATGAGTAAGCATGATTACATCTTCAGACCTTTGCAAAATGGAAAAAAAAAAATTCTTTCCCTAACCATACATAGGAATTTTGGCTTTGGAAATATGGTTATCAGACTTGGTTTAGATTCCTACTTTATCCTCTCTTGGTGTGTCTTTTCCCTCATTTTTGATTCCCTGAGTCATCATGTTATCTCCTACTTTTCTCTTTTGGGGAGAAATAACATATTAGTATATTATAAGATAATGTGTGTTCAAAACCTGGCTCTTCCACTTACTAGCTCTGTGACCTTGTGCAGATTACTTAATCTCTCTGTACCTTGGTTTTTTTTTTTTTTAATTTGGAAAATGGTGATAATCTGAGTAGTATCTTCCGGAACTGTTGAGAGTATGTAAAGCTCTTGGCATTGCATACATAAGTATTCAATAAATACTTGCTTTTCTTAGCACATTAACCCAGTATCAGGAAAAGTTCTACAGGGCTGATTCACCCTATCACACTGTCTTATAAATATCAATATTAATAGGTGATCCCCTCAGATCAAGATTGCATTTAAGATACACTAATTACAAAAAGTAGATTCTAACTGGGATTTCAGGCCTGATCAAGTCATGCTGGGTAGAAAAGGGTCTAAGGGCAAGCTCTACTGTCTGGGGCCAAATTGTGTTCTAATCACAATGTACATTAAAACTGCATGAAGAACAGTATGGAGGTACCTTAGAAAACTATACATAGAACTACCATATGACCCAGCAATCCAGTCTTGGGCATATATCCAGACAAAACTCTCCTTGAAAAAGACACATGCACCCACATATTCATTGCAGCACTATTCACAAAAGCCAAGACATGGAAACAACCCAAATGTCCATTGACAGATGATTGGATTAGGAAGATGTGGTATATATACACAATGGAATACTACTCAGCCATAAAAAAGAACAAAATAATGCCATTTGCAGCAACATGGATGGAACTAGAGACTGTCATCCTGAGTGAAGTAAGTCAGAACGAGAAAGACAAATACCATATGATATCACATATCTGGAATCTAATACACAGCACAAATGAACCTCTCCACAGAAAAAATCATGGACTTGCAGAATAGACTTGTGGTTGTCAAGGGGAGGGGCATGGAGTGGGGTGGATTGGGAGCTTAGAATTAATAGATGCAGACTGTTGCCTTTGGAATGGATTAGCAACGAGATACTGCTGTGTAGCAATGAGATACCGCTGTGACTATGTCTAGTCACTTATGATGGAGCATGATAATGTGAGAAAAAAGAATGTATACATGTATATGTAACTAGGTCACCATGCTGTATAGTAGAAAATTGACAGAACACTGTAAATCAGCTATAATGGAAAAAAATATTATTAAAAAAAAAACTACATGAGAAACTCCTTAAAATCGGTATCTCTCAGGATGGTCTTGGGAATCAGCATTTTAACAACCTCCTCCCCCCAGCAATTCTCATTTCCAAGAAAGTTGTAGAACCCTTGCCCATGGCACACCTATCAGAATAGAAACTCTTTTTTTGCTCTCTTTTGCTACTACATTTTTATATTCTTTTCCATAGATTTCTTTATTTTTTGTGGGTGGGGGTGGGGGAATGTGGAATGATGCTCAAAAACAGAAGTGTAAAACTTAAACTTAATGACCTGGTAATTCTTTTTTCTTCTTATTGTTTTTTTTTTTTTTCAGGTCTTGTATAGATGCTTTTTTTTTTTTTATACCTCCTTGGTAATATATGTATACAATTTTGTATTCTGCATCCAATTAACATTATACCATCTGTATTATTTCATCCTTCTCCATTTTTTTCTCATGCCTTCTCTTCCTCACCCTTTGCTTCTCTGTCCAAGTGACCATCTAAAATGTCTAGATGGGCATGTGCCTAGGTCTACACTCGTCTTAACTCAAATATATAGTTATGTACATTGAATGCGGGGAGCTTGATATAGCTTTGGTTTCTCTTACTGCACCTATTTTATAAGCATTCTGAAATATTTTTTTTTCCTGAAAGCTAAACGAATAAATAAAGGATGTGGTTAGACTCTGCCTTTGCTTAAAACTTTGCATAAAATCTCTATAGTGAAAGTTGCTTTACATTAATGAGGATTATATTTACTCTTTCAGCCTCACCTGCAATTACAGGGTGAACTCAGGTCGCCTTAGTTCGTTAGCACCATTAATGCCTGTCAATATCAGAGTGTGTGCCTGAAATGCACAAGTCCCTGGAAGCTTGAGATGTCTTACCTCTTCTAGAGGAGGGTGGCTCTGGCCCTCAGGGTGGAGGCCTGAGTCCTGGTCACATGAATCACTGCAGCTTGAATCTCTCCCTGAGCCTCAGTTGTCCCAGCTGTAAAAGATGGTTATTACACCAAGGCAGTGTTTTTCTCAGAGAGCCCTGTGGACCACCTGCTTCTAAAAAATCACCTTCATGCTAGTTAAAATGAGATCCCCAGCCCCAACCCTAGACCCACGGAACCACAACCTGGGGTGGGGTCTGGAGCCTGCATGTTTAACAAGTCTCACAGTCGGATCCTATAGAATATTAAAAGTTGGGAACCACAGATCCCTATGGTTAATTATCTGGCAGTTAATCTCCAAACTCTTCCTTGTTCTCTCTTGGGCAGGAAGGAGTTAATCCCTGTTAGCCAGTGTGCACCTCGCCTGCTCCTAAGAGAACTGCTCTGGGATCCACAGAGGGGACTCACTGACACCCGGCCACTTGCTTAGCTGCTGTGTGCCCTCCCAGGGGCCATGGACAGAAGCCAGAATGACTACGGCTCGCCTGCTCCATCATAGCTCAGACCTCACAAGGCCACCCCAGCCCTGTCTGGGCTTCCAATCAGCAGAGGGATGATACCTGTCCAGCCTCCTCTTGCAGCCCCTTTTGGGTCCTGTCTTGCTTCCTAGAGGCTGAGATTAAGGCTGAAATCTTAAATGCCTAGCGCATCCCAGGAGCCCAGTGTAAGCAAGTTTGATAAATGGATAGAATTGTGAGTGAGTGGGGTTGGGGGGTGGGATCTGATGTGCAGGGCAGATAGTGGTGGACAATAAATACTTGGGCAGATGTGCATCAGTAAATGAAATGCAAATACCTGGCCTGTGGAAGATATGTTAAATGTCCTTATGGTCCAGGCACTTGGTAATCTCCCCTTTCCCATACCCTTCAGCCCTTAACCTTAACTGTGCTGCCCACCCCCACCCCCTGCATCTGCTAATGTCTTCATCTCTTTGCTGGAGGGCTTTCTCTACTGCCTGCCAGCAGAGCAGACTGCAAGTCCTGGGGAGTTAGCTCAAGACCACCAGCAGTCCTGGAAACAAGGACTGATTGAAGCTGGGGTGTTTATGCCTAAGACATGAGTATCCTTGAGGTCCCAGTGAGACAGAATTCCAATGATCTGCAGTGGTCATTTCCTTGATAACATCCTTTTTGTGGCAGGGAGAGGGGAAAAATAATCCTTCCTTTTTCTTTCCTCACTTCTCTTCTCCGCTACGGATCTTTCCCAGGATCATCTCCCAAGTCAACTACTTGTGCTCAAATCCTTGTCTCAGTGTCTACTTCTGAAGGACCCCACGCTAGAATGGTCATCGAGTGGATGAATGACTTATTTAGTGAACTCAGCTGGAAGGCCAGAGTGCTATCTATTTAGAACATAGATTTCCCCTTGTGGCTCCGTGTGTTAAGAACCCAACATAGTGCATGTGAGGATGTGGGTTCGATCCCTAGTCTCACTCAGTGGGTTAAAGATCTGGCATTGCTGCAAGCTGCAGTGTAGGTTGCAGATGTGGCTCAGAGCTAGTCATGCTGTGGCTGAGGTGTAAGCAGCTGCAGCTCCGATTTGACCCATAGCCTGGGAACTTCCATAAGCCGCAGATGCGTCCCTAAAAAGAAAGAAAAGAAACATAGTAAGTCTTTAGGGGAAGTTTCCGAATGAATAACATTCACTAAATGAATGGAGTTCAAGGTAGACTCTTGTAAATCTAGTACTTGGGTTTCTGGTACAAAAATGCTTTGGGCAGATTCCCTTTTTGGCACTGCAGGTTAAGGATCCAGTGTTGTCACTGTAGCAGCTCAGGTCACTGCTTTGTTGGAGTTTGATGCCTGGATTGAGAACTTCAACCTGCCACCAAAAAAAAAAAAAAAAAAAAATTCTTCAGGAGAGAGCAAATGGATGAATGAACGAATGAATGACTATCTAAGGAAGTCAAGAGCTAGAGTCTTTGTCCTGGTACATGGTCAGTGGTAGTCTTCATATGAATAGGAGGGGAAAGGAAGGAGAGAGGAAAATGGAAAAAGGAAGAAACATAGAAAGGAAAGGAGGGAGGAAGGATTCTCAGAGGCCTGGAGCCTGAAGTGGCCAGGCACTGAGCATCCACGAAGGGGTCTGTGAGACACCACATCTCATTCCCTTTTTCATAACACTTCACATCAACCTTCTTTCAGTTCCAGGTCCCTTTGCTGCTTTCTTAGCCAGGGATGATGTCCTACAAATGATCACCTATTTACTTAACTCCCAAGACTCTTAATGTCTCAGCTAAGTACTTGCTTCTTCTGGGAAGCCTTTCAGACCTCTCCATCATGTTACATGTATTGGTAATGATAAGAGCTCCCATATCTCCTGGTATTTTCCTCCTTATGTAATTAGTTGTCTAATGGTTAACTCATACCAGTGGAAGAGGAAGATCTCATCCATATTCCCAGAGCCCATCACAAGACCTGGGACATAGTAAGTGCTCAATAAATATTTGATGAGTGACAAGGGCATGCCACCTGGCTTAGCTTTAACCTTAGAAAGCAAGCTTTTGTGGGAATAATTAGGGCTCCAAGAACTATCTCACACATGCGTGCATGCACACACAGACACACACACACCCATAGCACCCCAAAACAGCCAAATGGCAAATGGCACCCAAAATCTGGGAAAAGCTTTCAATAAGTCATCTTAGAATAGTAACAGCTTCTGTCCCAGCCAGCACTGTCATAGGCAGCTTAATTATGGTAATTAGGAGCCACATTAAAACATGATTATAACATAAAATTGGAATTAGTCATATAACATATCCAAATTTTTCAGTATGCTTATTGATTTTCTTCCCCTGTTAATCAGAGGGCTACAGTAAATTCAGATAGAGCTGGTATAATTAAAATTGAGCCTGTAAATGCTAGTGAAAATTTTAATTAGCATCTGTCTTTTGTTAAGGACACCGAGGTGGGGGTGTATATTTTTACAGGGAACATAATAGGGGCGTTCATGTTTCTCTTCTGCATCCTAGGTGGGGCAGGCCACACTGGTCTCACTCCCTTTTAAGGACTGTTTCAGAGGAGGATGCAAGTCATAAAGACATGAAGTGGTCAGCTTAAAGAAAAGCAATTAGTTAAACGTGGTGATTAGAGGTATATAGACAAAACAACCCACTGAACTGAATCATTCTCTTTTCTGTAGGATAGAGTCGCTTTGAAATTGGGCAACCCTGAGTTCACATCTGAACTCTGCTACTTACTAGCTGTGTGATCTTGAACAGGTTTTGTTTTGCCTCTCTGAACCTCAGTTTCCTCACCTGCGAGATGGGGATCACGGTAGAACCTACCTCATAGGGTGACTGAGAGGATTCTTGAGATTATACATTTTCTAACATGAAGTCACCTTTCAGTAATTGAGTTGATAGCATTGTCCTCAACGTCATCTTCTTTATCATCATTAACATCACCATTATCATTTCCATCCAGTGAAGAGAATGCTCTTGCAATGCCTGCCGTGGCTTTGGTGAGCTTTCTGTTATAGGGGAAAGAACACAAGTTTGGGTTCGGGGGTTCTATACTCTGTGCCACTCGTAAAGTTTGCAACTTCTAGCAAGTCCTTACATTGCTCTCGGCTGGCTTCCTCATTTGTAAAATGAGCACAGATTTCAGAGGGATATTAGAAATGTAACAAGGAATGTGGGTCATGCCTGGCATGGAGTTAGCCATTTGAACCATGTGGATTCTCCATCTCAAATATCCAGTCCCATCCACTTGACAGATGGTTTTGATGGTGATATAGCTTGGGCATGTATAGAATACAAACTCAAGAATCTCTAGGTTTTGGAGTTCCCGCTATGATGCTGTGGGTTAAGAATCCAGCTGCAGCAGCTCAGGTCACTGCGGAGGCACGGGTTCAATCCCCAGCCTGGCAAAGTGAGTTAAAGGATCTGGGGTTGCCGAAACTGCAGCATAGGTCCCAGCTGTGGCTCAGAGTAAATCTATGGCTCAGGAACTACCATATGCCACAAGTGTGGCATTAAAAAAAAAAAAAAATCTCCAGGTTTCAAATCACAGCCTCCCCACAGAGGCTTTTCTGTGATACCTCCCGCAAGGCCCATGTCCCACTGTCATGGCCTTAGCTGGTGGGAAATGTTTCTGCCATCTGTATATAGGAGATAGTGGAGTTCATCAAATATTCCATGTGGTCCCCTGCATTTCCCAGCCTCCCTTGCAGTTAGAGTGAGACCGTGTGACTCCTTCTGATGAATAGACTGTGAGCAGAAATATGTCACTTCCATTTGGAAGGAACTAAAGGGTGGTGGCTGGGAAACCACTTGTAGAGATAACAAAACTACAAGGTGGAAGTTGCCTAGGTCATCCAGTCACTGCAGGGAAGACATCTGTCCTGGAGAGCAATGGAATCCCCATAGGACTTTTGTCAGTGAGAAATAAACCATTGTTGCATTTAGTAACTGAAGTTCTGAGGCTTCCTTGTCATAGCAGCATAACCTAGATCATACTGATTAGTGATGGCATCAAGTCTAATTTTTTGTTTGTGCCCCTTGCTCTGAATGCACTAAAGGCTTTTTGGCTATTAGACATTCTGAGACTGATGGCTTGTTGGCTGCTGGCCATTCCAGAACCAATTTTGGATGGAAACTGAAGGGAAACTGGGATTTCTAAGTTCAGAGGTTTGCCATAATGCTCAGGCCCCTCTATGCAACCTGCAGCTGGTCTCTCACTATTGAGATAGCTCAGATGGCTGGGAGAAAGAAACATAGAAAACTCAAAACATCAGGGTCTGTACATGGGGCATTCATAGCCACATACACTCCTACCTATACTGGGGTGCCCAGTGGGATTGATATGCCAAATATCATGGACAACTACTGTTTCCCCTTGATGGAATTTCTACTCATCTTTATTTTGGTATCAATACTTGGCTTTAAGATCCACTCATCAGATGCAGGCTTGGTGTCGTTCAGAAGGCTTTACCCATTTCTGTCCAAGAGGTGAGCACATGACCCAACCTGTGTAGTGATTCATACCAAGTGCAGCCTTTGTAAAGGACTTGAGAGGGTCCCAACTTCCTAGATCCCTAGAACTCCTGTGGTTCTATCTTCAAACCTGCTTTCCCAGGTCTGTGAGATACTCCCTTCCTTCTGACAAAGCTCTCCCACCTTTTTATGTCTGAATTTACCCAGAATCAAAGAGTCCTAGGTAATACATAATAATGAATCCCATCCAGTGTTGACAAAGCCCCTACCACATGCACATCTAGTTGCTGGAGATTCAGGAGTGAAAAAAGCAGATGAAAGTCTCCACCCTTATGAGACTGACTTTTTAGCTGGAGGAGGCAGATGTAAATAACAAAAACAATAAAAATTATAATGTAATCAGATGCTCAGAATTGCTATGTGGAAAAATAAAGCAAGACAGGAGGATGGGTAGCATGTGGTGTCAGGGGTGGGATAAAGAAGTGTTGCCATTTAAAACCCTTTGGTCAGGGAAGACTTCATTGAGATTTGAGAAAAACCTGGAAAAAGGAATTGTGTGTTCTCTTGTTCTTGTTTCCAAATTCCATTTTGCACTTGATTTGGTTTATAGGGCTGTTGTGGGGACAGAACTTGACACTTAAAAAACATACAATAAACATCAGCCAGAAAACAAGCACAAAGAAGCCATTTGGATGCTAAGTCAGTGTGGAGTGTGTGGGGAGCCCCAGCACTCATCCTCCAAACCTAAACTATCACCCTGGGGAGGCTGAATCCCAGTAGTGGCCCTGGAAACTGCTGAGGCTGTGGCCTCACAGGGTGGTTTGCAATCACCACCACCACCCCAGCTCCCAGTGTGCTCTAATTAGGGACCTCGAGCAGCCCCAACTGCTGGCTCTTTCTGCTGCTCCCAGCCACTGCTCTGAAAGATCTGGGGATGGGAGAGAAAGAGAGATACGCAGGGGGAGAGAGAGATGGAGGGAGAGGTAGGAGAACAGAAAAGCGGGCACAGAGAGGAAGGGAAAAGCACTACCAGAGCCTTACTGAGGCAGAAGGAACTCCTTTGCAGTGGGCGTGTCCTGGAGAGCCAGAGCTGGGGTACTTCTAACATCTGCATTTCCTCCCTGCTGCCCCAATCTGCCTACATTTGAGAAATGCTCAGAGCATGGGCTCTGGTCCCTGGGTTCAAATGGACCCAGGTTCAAATCTTGTCTCTGCCATTGCCTGGATACATAAACATAGGCAATCTCCCAAGTATCTGAGTCTCAATTTCATAATGCCAACTGTATAGGTTAAAGAATGATTCTGAGGGGATGCACTTAGCTGCATGCCGTGCACACAGTGCGTGTATTTTGGCTCAGTTCTGGCTCTGGGTCCTTGAACTCAGCCCATAGGAGATCCTGGTCATGAACCTTCACAGAGAACTGTGATAGGGACTCTGAACCAGAAACTTAAGCCCAGTGGCGCCCACCCTGGCTGCACGCTGGGGTCACCTAGGGCGCTTTAAAGAACACAGATGCCCAGGGAGAGTCTGATGTAATGCACTTGGGATGCAGCCTGGGCATTAGAATTTCTAGAGACTCCCAGTTGGTTCTAAGGTGCAGCCAAAGTTGAGAAGCATGGCTTTATCTCAGGGGGTTGAATTAAAACCCCCACGTTTATTCCCAAGGAATGAGATCCACTCAGACAACGTGCCTTTAGGCAGCCTCTCAGACCAGCTGATTTTTCTTTTTCTAATTTGGTTCGACGAACATTAATTTATTTAGTGAGCACCTACTGTGTTTCTGGCACTCTGTTACTCACTGAACAAGCATGGTTCCTACCCTCCACTAAGGTGGTACCTGGGTGACCATTTCAAACTATACTTGAAAGGGCTGTGGGGAAAATGGGGAGGAAAAAATCATGCCCAGATTGGGAGATGGGCAGCAAGGAGGGGTCCCACATGAACTGTGACTTGAAAAACTGAGTAGTAACTGGCCTGGCAGAGATGCAGAAGGAGGAAGGGTCGCCCAGGAGGTTGGATCAGCATGAGCCAATGTGTGAAGCATCAAGAGGAAAGGGACAAAATGAGCAGGGGGATTACGTACAGGCAGGTCTCTGTGACAGGAGGACAAAGGGCAGGAGAGGAAGCCAGGTAGTAGAGGCCTTATAGCCATGCCAGGATCCCAGGCCATTGCATTTCAGGCACTAGGGAGCCACAGAAGGCTGCAGGTTAAGAGGCAGCTTTTATCCTGTGCACCAGTACTCAGAGTGCGGCTGCTGTTGAGTGCTAGGAAGGTGGGTCATCCAGAAAAGGAAAACGCCTTTGGCAATTTTTCCCCAAGCAATTTTATTCCATTCCCTTCCATCATGTAGGAACTTGAAGTGATCTAGAAACCATCACTGCCATGGTAACGGTAAGAGAAACAAACAATGCACGCATTGTAGAAAATTGTCCATAAAGGCTGTTTATTTTTCATACCATTATTTTAATAGGTAGGGATGGCAGGGATGGGATGGGGAACAGCAGGCTTTAATGGTGCTGCTAACATTGCCTTTTCTTGAAACGACTTGAAATGCTCACAGACATTCAGACATTGCCACTTAGATCATGTCTCTGGCTGAGAACTCCCGCTGGTTTAGAATCTTACTGCTGGGAAGCATCACCTGTTCCCAGAACTGAAAGGCAATGTGGTCAAGTGGTTATAAACTCTAGCCCAAGGTCAGACAGCCCTGGGTTTGAGTCTCTGTTCTGTCACAGATTGGTGACTGTTGACAAATTTCATCACCCCTCTGAGCCTCTGTTTACTCATCGGCAAAGTGGAAATTCATTCATTCATTCACTTATTCGATCAATCAGTGTTGGGCAAGACTTCACTGAAAACTTCCAAGGTGCTTTGGGCTGGAAAATGTTCTTGTTTTCACAGAAGTTAGAATCTAGGGGGAGAACACAGATAATACACCTTAAAACGCATAAGGAAATAAGAAAGATGATTTTTAGAGAGTGATAAGAAATCCTAAGAAGAACTTAAAACTGAGGAAGTTCTCTCTGAGGAGATGGGGTTCTGTCTGACCACAGGATGAGCATGAGCCATCTGTGTACCTATCAGGAGGAAGGGCCTTCCAGGCAGGGGAACAGCAGGCACCAAAAATGAGAGGTCTGGGTTTGGAATGTTTGCAGCCGGAGCTTTGTAAAGGGGAGCACAAGAAAAGATCAGAGAGGGGCCAGATCTGGAGGGTCCTCTAGGCTAGGGGAGGAGTTTGGGTTATAACGCTACAACCTCCTAGGGTGGTTGTGAGAATTAAGCGAAATAGCAAATGGTAAACTCCAGGCAGCTGCTTTAAAAAGTCAGCTTTTATTCTTTCCAGGATAGCTGCAGTAGAACCCATCGTGTCTTGGCTATGGAAGCTATTACCCTAGAATGATCGACCTTCAGACCTGGGAGGGCTTTAAGAGATCATTTTTCCTAATTATTTTCCTTTTTCATATGGATGATTAAGGATCAGAGAGGGCAGGGGACTTACAGACATCACAGAGGAGTTAGTGGGGCAGTCTTAGGGCATTCTGACTTCTGCTCACTCTCCCTTGGGCTTCTGGACTCAAGCCCACCCATGATTTCTAAAGAGTAATTTCCTTGGCCTCTGTTCCTGCTGATGCCAAGTGGTATTTCCCCCTGGGGAACAGTGTGGGGTAATGGAAGAACACAGACCCTTTGAGCCTCAGATGGTCCTCAGACATTAGTCTTCTCTTCTCCCCACCCTCCTGTCCTCCTGGGGAACAAAGGCTGGGCTTTGGCTGGGGAGCTGGAAAAAGGTCAGGATACGGTTCAGCAGGGACCTGACACAGCCCCAGTACTTCAATAGCCCATACTGAAGAGAGAGGCGAGATTAGAGAGGAAGGTAAAGGGCTAAGGGGATGTTTCCCCAGTTGAACAACGCAGTTCCACCTTGGTTAATTCTGATCAAGGCAAATCACGTGGAAAATGAGTTAGATTGGCTAAGTCCCTGACTGGCCTGGGGGTTTTACTGATTCTGCATCCTTAACCCCAAATGGACATCCCTTGGGTTTGAGGCATATCTAAATACACTTAATAAATCCTAATAGAGAAGAGCTTTTTATGGCATGTGGGCTGTGTTTTTCACTTACAATCTGCATAATATCTCATAGTTCCTCCTGCTTATTAAGCACCTACTACAGGATGGGTACCTGGTTCAGCACTGAACATGCATCCCATCTCTTACCATCACGAGAGACTTAAGCTTAATATCCCTCACTTCATACAGACAAGGACCTAAGCTTAATATCTCTCGCTTCATACAGACAAGGAAACAGGTTCAGAAGTGGCACATCTAGGAAGGAGTTCTGACTCATTCACACTCGGGCATGTCTGACTCCAAAGGACAGACAATCCTGATGATTCCAAATGATACAGGTGCTCAAAGGACAGCTTAGAACAGCCCACAGGTGTGTAATCTTATGCCAGTATAGGCTATTTATTCTTTATGGTCTGAAAAACATGTGTATCACAGTTTATAATGCCAACAGAGTATATAAATATACACAGTGCCTTTAATTGATTTTTTTCTCACCTTTGAGACTCAAACACATAAACCCAGGAAAATCTCCCGACTGGGTTTGACTTGGGGGAGGGGGTCCCATCAGATCCTGTATGTTTGTCCCTCTCCCTTTCAGCCTCCTTCCTGTTCTTGACAGTGCACTGGTTTTCTTTTTTGTCCTGCCAGACAAGCCTCTGGAGAATGCAAATCCATCTTGCAGGCTCACTTTGTATTCTGTAAACTTTCAGTTCGAAAATAAAAGCATTGTCTCACTGTTGAATCTTTGCTGTGCAACGGGCATTTCTCAAGAGCCAGAGCAGGTGATAGAGACAGAGCAAGCATTTCCAGGGAAACCAAAGAGGCATAATTGCTTCTTTCCAGGTAATGTGGACGCATTGCATGGGGGCAGCTGCGTCACAGTTGATCATTCCCTTGTTAGCATCAGACAAGAGGGCTACGATTGCCACAGGCTTCCTGCATGGGGCCGCAAGGCTCACCTTATGAAAACCGGCTTGAAAACCCATGATGAGATGCTGCTTGGATGCTCTGCCTGCCCTTCAAAGATCCAGGGCAGGTTTGTCTCCTGGAATAGATTCTTTGCTGGGACTTTTTTTTTTCTTTTCCTTTTTAATCTCTCCCTCTCTTTCAAGACATCTCATTTCATATTTCGTTTCTACTCCAAGACAAAAGATTTTTTTCTCTTTTTTTTCCTCCAGTGATAAAGACTGTTCCAATACCAGATGTTCCTGAGGGAGAAATTGATGCTGGGTTTGGGTGGGGCAAGACTGAAAATAAAATTGACACTTCCTGTGTGGCATGTTGATGGAGAGAGTAATTACTGAGTATAGTCTTCCTGGTGCCCTCAAAACCAAGCCCCTGATTAATGACGATTTTCATAAATAAAAAAAATGGCATCACAGAAATGATGACAATGGCTACCATTGAATGCAACAGCCATTTTTCAGTCTCAGAGCCTAGCACTTGCTATGTCCTTCATTTAGAAGGTGGTCCTCCCCAAATCTTCACCTGTTTACCTTTTCTCTATTGTTCACTCTGCCTAAACATCTCCTAGTCTGGGAGGCCATCCCTCCCCGGTCACTCAAAAGGAACAAGCCTCCTTTACTCTCAACTCATCCTGCCTTATCTTCCTCATAGAACTGAGAGCTTTTTGAAATTCTTATTAAGGCTTTACTGTCTCTCTCTCACCTGACAAGACAAGCCCCAGAGAGCAGGGACTTTGTTTTGTTCATCTGTATATTTCCAGTGCCTGGAACAGGGTCTGGCACATAGAAGGTGCTCCAGAAATATTTGTCAAAAGAATGAATAGATGGATGAATGAATGGATAGAGGGATGGAGAGTTTACTATATGTGTATTATCCTAAGTGCTTTATAATGATAGTCTCATTTAATCTTAAATGGCAGCCTTTCATTGAAACAGTTTCAGAGAGGTTAAGACAGTTGTTCAAGGTCACACAGCTGTTAGTAGAAGAGAAATAATTCACATTCAGATCTGTCAGGATTCAAAGCCCACCTTTAACCACTCTGCTGTTCTGCTTCCACTAGCATAGGTCATTAATCTTGGAAAGGATTTGGGCACTCATGTTGCCAGACTTCACTATACTACCAGCTCTACAGAACAAGAGAGTTTGCATGGAATTTGGCACTGAGTAGCCACTCAATAAATAGTAGATGCTCAAATAATATTTGTAGATAGATGGATGAATGTGTGGGTGGATGAGTGGATGGATAGGTGGATGTAAGATAGAGGAATGCATGGATGGACAGATAGATGGGTAGATAAGGATACAGAGTGCCAGAGAGGCTGGTGACTCACCCAAGATCACACAGCATGTCAGCAGAAAAGAGATCAGAACTCAGGACTCCTATCCCAATGCTCTCTGGCTCATAACACCAAACATTTGAGAATGAAACTGAGAGTTTTCCTTACAGTTTGCACTGGGCTAAATGCTCTAGTTTATCAGATCAAGGAGTGCCCTCTGTAACCCTATAAAATAAGTGTTGTTGTATCCCCTCCTGTCACAGTGATATTATTATCCACTTGTGTCAATTACTCCACATGGTGTTATTTTTATCCCTACTCCTCAGAAGAGGAAAATAAAGCTCAGAGAGGTTAAAGAATGTGGGCTTCTTGCCCAGCAGGAAGAGGTGAGGCTAAATGTAACCTTTGTCTCCACTGGACTCATTCTAGCTGTATAAGAGCAGCTTTATCAAGTGACAGCATATAAAGTAGACAGAGTTGTGAGCACACATCATTTGCTTTGCAGAGAATCTAGGATTCTTTCCCCCGGTAGCAGTGGTAGCAGAAAGTCCACTCTGACACCAGAATCGAGGCCAGAAGTGCCCAGGGGTAATAGCACAAGCCTGGACAAGAGGTAGACCAAGAACATGCTACTGAGCAATCACTTTACCTCCCTGAACCTCAGTTTCCTCATTTGTGATATGGGTATCAAAATTGTACTGGGGGAAGATTTTTGTCTACAAGCTGCTTGCTCTGGTCCCTTGCAGACTTCTATTCCTATCACGGTATTTTTTCTTGGGAAAAAAAAAAAAAAAAAGGCCCAGAGAATATTGCTCCTAGAGAATCCCCTTATATTTCCACCATCACGATTTCAGATTCCTGGGTCTGTGACTCATTCTCTCAGGACTTTTCTCTGTGCTCCCTGGGAAATAGCACACTGAGATGCAATGGGTTCTCACTCTGGGCTCAGACCTGGCATCGAATTCCCATCAAGTGACTCAGCTGGGTTGTAAGGGTCCCTAGGGCTTAGGGACCTAGTTGTCAGATGGAGACAATAACACCTCACTGTCAGGATCGTTACCTCATTATAGCACCTGACAAACGGTAGATGTTTACATTCATTTCCTTGCTTCCAGGTGTGGAGCTGGCCTATCTCTTTGTTTTTCTCTCCCTCACTTTCTCCCTTTCCCTCCATCTTGCTTGCTTATTTACGTTTCCATTCAACAAGTATCACTGCGCGCCTGCTGTATGCTAGCACTGTGGAGGCCCTGTGTGGGTGGTGATGAGCAAAGCAGGCAAGGCCACCCCTTACAGAGCTCCCAGCCCCAGCCAGCAAAGCATGGATGCTTCATCTTCCCCAAAGGAGAATTCAGCTCTTGGACACTGTGTACCTCAGCCTCCCTCTTTATCAAAACGAATTGGCTTTACTGCCAGCAATGGAAACTTCCTACAGCCAAACACTGGGTTTTACTGGGGGCTCTCAGTCACTCAGCCTGATGCAGATCTGGACCTGCAGTAAATACTCTGCGCAAGAGCATTGAATGAATGAGAGGCAGGGAAGCTTTGGGTGTGGCTAGTAGACCAGAGTGCTCCCTCTCTCTTCCTGTCCTCCCCCAACCAGAAGGCACCTCCCCCATCCATTCCTTATAGGGACTCCCAGCTCCTCCACTCTGCTAAAGACGTATTCCTCCTCACTGCTGCCTACAACCTTCCCTCCATCTGCTCCCTCTGCTCAGGCTGCAACGTGTAGACAGTGTGGCAAGGTGGAGTGGGGAGAGGGAGAGCTTCTAAATTGGGGTGAGAGGCCTGGGAAGCTGGCTGGGTCTGCAAAGGTCATCCACACAGTCTGCAGGAGTGGGTGCAAGCTTGGTCAATGCCTGTCCCCAAGTGTCTGCCTGTCTCCCCCATCTATTGTCCCTCACCACCTCTATTTGTGGAGAAAAGACAAGTTGCCCAGAGAATCAGGGCCAGGCAAGAGCAGAGAATAGGCCTTGAACTCTGGCTCAACTGGGGGAAAGGAATACAGCGGGGCTAAAGGGCTGAGCTGACAGGAAGCCTTGGCTAGCTCTGGTGCCCCGTTAACAATGGGAACGTGAGAAAAGGCGCTCAGATTTAGACCGTGGATACATTTTAATTTAGAGTCCCAGGTTGGGCTTCAGAGTGTAGGAAGCCCCGGGTATTGGACGTACAATTTTTTGGCCATTTGTATTGTTCTAGGGAGATCGACAGCTTTCATCAGATGCCTGAAGTTTGAGACTTTCTGGGTTATGAGGACTCGCTTTGGAACCACGGAGGGCTGTCCGGAGAGAGGGCTGAAATACAGCGGAGAAGGGATGAAACTGGGATCTCCGCGGAAGGCTGAGCAATGGAAAGCCCCAGGCTGCTTGCAGGCTGAGGGCTGTGCTCCTTTCGAGGCCTCCATCTCACGGTCTGGAAAATGGTCAGGACGCTCTCCAGCCTCGCCAGCGCTGGGCTGCCATGAGCATCCGCCAAGAGGAAACGCTTCAGCCCACAGGACGCAAGGGGAATTGGCGTTAAACTTTGCAGGGCCGACGGGCCGGCAGCCAGAGGAGGAGGCTGGCACCTGGGGCGCGGCCGGCCCCTCTCGCTAGCTGTCCGCCCGCCCCCTCCCTTCCTCCCCGCACTTGCTCGGCAAAGACTCGGCCCCAGCCCCCTCCCTCCTCCCGCTCGTTCCACGCTCGTTCGCTCGCTCGCCAGCTCCTCCTCACTCGCCGCCCGCGCCCGGCGCAGCACGGCCAGAGCGTTCGCCGGGCTGAGCGCACGTCCGCCCAGGGAGCTCCAGCGGCTGCCCCGGCCCACGGCCCCCTCCCTGGCTCCCACCTTCCCTTCCTCGCTTGCTGCCTCCCTCCATCCCCGGCTCCCGTGCCGTCCGCCCGCCCCGCAGCCCGCGGCTCCGCGCCCCCCGCAGCCGCGATGCCCGCGGCCCGGCCGCCCGCCGCGGGACTCGGCGGGATCGCGCTGTTCCTCGCTCTGCTCCTGGGAAGCCCCGCGGCAGCTCCAGCAGGAGGTAAGCGCCCGGAGGGGCGGGGCGGAAGAGGGGGCAAAGTTGCCACGAGTGCGGGGCGGCTGGGGGTCCTGGCTGAGCCGGAGGACTAAGTCAAGGTCTGCCGGGGGCGGCTGCCCAAATTCAGGACTAGGAACCTTGTCCCCTTGGCCCGGGCTGATGGGAGTGTGGAGGCGGGGATGTGTCTGAAGGACTCGGGCTCTTTCTCGCCTCGGCTGCGGGTTTCCTTTCTGCCTTCCCGGTTCTGGGGCTGACTCCCCTTTGCAGCCCCAGAGACTCTCCTTGGAGTGGGGTTGCCTCCAAATCCCAGATTCCCGGAGCTCTCTGCAACCGCACCCGGGGCTGGGTGCCAGATAATTCTCAACCTTTCGGGGAGAGGACGAGAAGGGGGGCAGCTGACCCGCCCTGCAACTATGGACTAGACTCAAACAGTGCGTCTGGGGGTCGTCACAGCGCCGCGCCCTCCCAGTCCCTAGCCTTTTTTTTTTTGCCTCAGGTTGCTCGGAGGGACCTGGTCCCCGGACAATCCCAGCCAAGTGTTTGGAAGCTAAACTTGGGTGTGGCTTTCGCCTGGAGGCCGTTGGAGGGGGCTCAGGGTTCTCAGAACTTAGCGGGGGAGGGAGAGGCGATGTTAGGTCACAGGCGGCAACCTGAGCGGACACCCCGCTTTTTTCTTCCTTTGACTGCCTGGCGTCTCCTAACACTGTTATGAATTTTGCGGGGGGGGGGATGGGGAGATGAGGGTGTGGGGGTGCTAGTTTAACCCCACACGTGCTCGCGGCTTGGTAAAGGGGGGAGGGGCCCAAGTTGAGCTGAGGATGGAGACTCCTTCTTCCCAGACCTGGAGACGCACCCTTTCTCCTCACCCCGCTGAGGTCCCCCAGGAAAAGTTGTCGCGTGTGGGTAGGTGGGTGGGGGGTTGAGATAGAGAGAGGTGTTAACTCATCCAAAGCTAACCCCAAGAGGTTCGAGGGTTTGATCAGGCCCCTAGGAGACCCAAGAGTGGAGGGAAGCGTGGGTGGACCACCTGACCTCTCCTTTCGAAAAGGTACAGCTTGAGTTCCCAGTAAGTCGCTTCTCACATGGGATAAAGCAGGCAGTTGCAGGGTTTGCCCAGGCTGAAAATAAGCTGGAGGGCTCACACTCTATCCATCTGGAGCCCTGTCTCTGATTTGGACCATCTTGACCTCAAAGTAGGCGCAAGCAGTGCCCCTTCTCCCTGGAGAGTTCTGGACCCTCATCCATACCTGCTTTCAGCACCAAAGGCCTCGGACAGCGCTCGTGGGCCCTGGTTCTGGGTGCCCATCCCTTCAACTCTTCCCCACCACCTGGAGTGCCCTCTTCAGGCATTTGATTCCCCCACCCCCTTCCCTTTAAATGTGGAGCCTGGAGTGAAGAGAGAAGGAAATAATTCATCACCTTTTGTTTAACAAACCGTATCATTAAAGACCCCCCACCCTTTTATGAGGCAGTAATATTCACAA
Organism: Phacochoerus africanus; assembly: GCF_016906955.1. Classification (NCBI taxonomy): domain Eukaryota; kingdom Metazoa; phylum Chordata; class Mammalia; order Artiodactyla; family Suidae; genus Phacochoerus; species Phacochoerus africanus. The sequence continues at coordinate 43,921,258 of NC_062558.1, forward strand.
TTTACACCAGGTCTGGATAATTTCTCTGGGAAAGATTGGGGGTAAAGAACTGACTTAAATAAATTGTTTCCACCACAGCATGCCCTTTCTTAATTAGCTGTCTATTCCAACAATGGCTTGGTGGCCTTGAACAGAGTCCAGATCTCCCTCCCTCAGCCCCCTTTTGAATGTGTTGTGACTAAAACATACAAAAAGAAGCTGAATCTACCCAGTGGTTTGCTGGCTTTTCTAAAGTGATTCTACCTCTGAGATTTGCACTCTCCAGTATACCACCCTCTAGGAAAAATGTCTTAATGGCAAATATTGAATTGTCATCCAAGACAAGGATTTCATATCCTGCTTCCTTCCCTGGCTTCAAACACAAAACGTGTGTGCGTGTTTTAATTTTTAACACATGCTATTTTTCCAACTGCTGAACTCTTTAGCTAGCCAGCATATATTTTTAATTAACTTCAGGTCACCACGAAATTAAAGTCAACCGATGTACTACTTGAGAAGCCTCATTGATAACGGTGTGGTTCTGACTCTGAGACTCAAGAGTCATAAGAAGGGAGTGAAGGGAGCCAATGAGCTTTTGGAAATCATTCCGCAATACATTCTGTTTTTAATGTGGAGCCCAACTTCCCACTAATGTCAGTTGGAGAACCCTTCATCTAATTCATTGTTGCAAGCCGGTCCATTTGCGGTACAGTGAGGAGATTTGTAAATACAGTACTTGAAAGAAACTTGTTGCTAAATTCTTATGCGGGTCACGTGATTCTCTGGACCATTTTGCTGTAAGGCATGAATACAAATAAAGTATAACTTGTTTTTGAAGAGGCTTCTTATTGTCTAAGATGTGCACGTAGGGAATAATTGTAGCTACGTGCTAAGACTGCAGAGCCCGTGTGTAATTTCTTTTTCTTTGAATTAATAAACTCAATGTTGCTTAATAAGACTCAAATTTGCCGCTTCTTCCAGTCTCTAATGTATTGTTGTTAGACTCACTTAGAGACTGTTTTCATTATGGACTGGCTTTTTTTTGTCTGTGGCGTTTTAGTCGCCCCTGCAAGGGCCACCTTATTGAAGTCCGATGGATTCTTGACTTCACATGGCTCAGGTGGACATTCTGAAAATAATGTTCTATTCTTTTCCTCCCTCTTACAAGGCAGAAGGGTATTTCCCGATCAGAATGACTTGTTTTCTAGTCACGCTTATGCGTTCATTCCTGATATTCAAAAAGCTATTCCAAAGGGCTCAATGTACTGGTCCTCCCTCTTACATGGTCCTCAATTTCTGCAACATGCCATTGGCGCAGATATCCACTAGGGGCGCTCAAGCTACAGTTGGTGATTGTGGGCAGAAGAGCTGAGTCCTGACCTTTGGAACCACCAAGTGTGTGCAATGCCAAAGGTCAGCAGAACAGAGCTCTCCTATTTCTAAGTGAGAAGTTATTTGATGATGTTTGACATATGCCGTGAAAAAGAGGGAGGGAAAGGTGAAAAGAGGGAGCAAGAATACGCCAAGAAAGTCACTAAAATAGATTCCAACTGCCCGTTTTATACCAATTTGAGGTTTCCTACATAGACCCAAATTGCAAAACACCAAAGAGGCCATGGCAAGGCTTTTCTGAGGAGTCTGACTAGCCAGGCACTGGAACTATATTTATAGGGTTCCAGAAAAGAAGTATGTGACTTTGGAATCCGACCTGGGTCAGGTCCAGCGCCATTGTTTATGAATGTGTGACCTTCGGCAGGACGATCTTTTCTGAGCCTCCGTTTCACCACCTCTGGAATGGGGGTGGGGTGTGGATTAATGGTCTCAGCCTGGAAGGATGGTTGCAGTGATTGCAAAACATTCGTAAAGCATCTGGCACATAATAGATACTCAGGTTTACTCCCTTTTCTTCCCTACTTTCCAAGAGCAAATTGCTCCTACTAGGCAGTGCCTGGAAGGTAGATCCTTGAAGTTGGTGTGAAGGAAATGTTGGCATAAATATATCCAGATAATTTGGGCCAAAGCAGAAGGATTGGAGGTAGGGTGACGAATAGGCCTCAGGTGAAACATTTTCATCGTCTGGCGCAGACTCTCTTTCTTTTCAAACTCTCATACTGTATCTCTTGGAACCTCAATATTACCACCTGGAGGCAGAGTTCATTGTACTGGAGACAGAGGATGGCGGGCTAGTGGTTAGAAGGAAGACCTAAGAAGAGAGTCTCCTGAAAGACAGTTATCTTTCATTCATTCATTTAGCATTTACCGAGCACTTTCTAAGCATGCAATGGGCCCCCGTGTTGGGTGCTGGAGACCCAGAATAATATGATGAGGCCCCTATCCCAGTAATGGCAGACTTGTGAGAAAGATCTGCAGATAAATCACCCACATCCACACCGTGTGATCTGTGCTTTGGGAGGGAAAGATCAGGGTGTAAGGATCTCATAGGTGGGTGTGTTTAATTCTGGCCAGAGATAGTCAATGAAGGCTTCCTTAAATTGGTAGCACCTGAGCTGGTCCTCAAGGAATGTGACAGGTACCAGCAGCCACAGGGGAGAGTTCCAAGATGGGGCAGTCAAGGTCCTGAAGAAGGCCTCACTTTTGGAGGACATCACACACCTGTGGAATTGGGAAAACAGGAGCGAGTGGGCGGGGAAGGCGGGCACGCATGTACACACGCAAGCTCACATGTGAGAAAGATAGAAAAATCCTGGGACCCACCCTTCTTCTTTGCGGTCCCCTGGACTTAGCGGGGCCAAGGAGATGAGAGCTGGAACAAAGGCTTGTCAGCCGCGGTGTTCACTGTTGTCCACTAGAGGTTGTGGTGACACCGGTGGAATCCTCTGCAAAGACAGCCAGGCCCAGATGCGGAGCACAGGCGACAGGCAGCTCAGAGCCCTGGGTAAATACTGCTTTACAGGATTTGCCTATTTGTATAATCCTTGGGTTACTGTGGTTCCTCGGAAGAAACCCTTTGGTGGTGGTGAAGGTGGAGTTGGGGGAAGGGAACAGGGCTGCTTTTAGGGGAGGGTAAAAAGAAGATGAATGGGGATGAGGTCAGTGGGCCCATGAGATATAATTTACTATATCATGGCTGGCACTGTGTCTTCATGATGAAAATAGCATTTGTTGAGTGTTGATTTCATTCCAAGCTTCGTGGTAAGTGGTTTATATAGATTTGTTCAGCGCACTCTCACAGCAGCCCCAGGAGATATTTGTAGTTATTGTCTTTCTTTTATCATCTGTGAAGTAGAGGTACAGAGAGGTTAAGCAGTACATCAAAAGTCACAAAGCCAAGAAGTGGTTGCAGGCAGGCATCAAACCCAAGCCTGGGCCAGAATCCTTTAACACCACGCCCCACTACTGCCTCTTACTTCTACCTTTCCCCAACCTCAGGTGTAGATTCTATGGACACAAGAGCGGGGCCAGTAAATATTTGTCAGGTGTGCCGACGAGCATTCCTGGCATCTCATAAGCACCCAAGTAAAACTGGTTAAATTGAAGTGAATCATAAAGTAAAATAGGCTCCAATTAATGAGTAGGCAATTGATTCATAATCACTATCTCTAATGAGTACTTAATATAGGTCCAGCCTTCACATGGGTTATTTTATTTAGTCTTCACAATTTCTCTCCATTTTATGGATGAGGAAATCAAGGCTTAGTGAGGCTGCTATCAATTCAGGAGGCTCACAGTTGTCAGCTAGGAAGTTGCAGAGGTAGGCCTGGAATCCAGGTAGTCTGGCTGTTGAATTTGTGAACTTGACCACTGGGCATAGTGCCTTCCAAGCTGGGTCCTGCTGTATTTCCAAATGAAATGTGTGCAGACGGTGCCTTCATTATTAGCATGTAACCAGGCCAGGCAGGTCCAAACTCTAGCTCACCCAATTCCAAAGACTGACAAGACTGAAACCAAAATCAACTAGGATTTTCTCAAGCTCTTAATAGCTCTCAAAAAAAAAAAAGAAAAAGAAAAAAGCATAGGAGTTATTCTTTCCAGGCAGGGAAAGGAGACCTCATGGAAGAGGGTGAGCAATTATAGCGAGTTCACTGGTTGGTTTTGAGAGTGTGGCTGTTTGTTTGTAATTGCTCATGTTCCCAGACCACTTGACCATTCATGGAGAATTCACAGTATAGAAGATTGACTTCTGTAAGCCCCCAAGTTCAGCATCTAAGCTCCACCATCTCCTAGCCATGAGCCTCAGTTTTTCCATCTGTAAAATGGATCACAATAACCACTACCCCATACACAAAGCTGTCCTCACAGGGCTGGGATGAGACACAAGATGCTCTATGTCTGCCAGAATATCAAGCTTCAGGGAGGTTAGTGCTGGCTCAGAAGGCTGAAGACCCCAAACATTCCCATGTGTTTCTGTGTGGTCTTGTTGTCAGAATGACAAAATGTTACACTGCTCTTTGCTATTAAGTGAGGGCTACTCTGCACCAGAGGGCTGTCCCCAGAGTACTCTCTATTCACTCATTTGATTTTCGCTCAACCCTATCAGATGATGTCACTCACTAGATGTTAGGAGACTGAGGCTTGGAAAAGCATAGGTGCCATGGCCATGAATGATGGAGTCAGGATTCAAACCTAAGACTGTTGGATTCCAAAGCTCAGGTTTGTTCTGGATACTAGGGTACAAGAATATAGTTATCACATAGGAAAGGCCGGGTGAAGAGCAGATGCAAACCCAGAATTCAAGGCAGTGTGATTGACTTCTGGAAGGGGAGGTGTTTCCTCACCCAGTGGCAAATGCCAAGTTCTCAAGGCAGATCACAAGGGGGAGAAACAGTTCCCAACCTTCCAAACCCATGCTGATGGCATCTGGGTGAGGCATCCTTCCTGCCTTATTTATGCTGATCCTTCAACCTGGACTGTCATCCTAGGAGGTTGTAAAGCTGAAGGAGTTCAGAGAGGACCAAATTAAATTCTCAGCTGGCTGGTTTAGCAGCATGATCTTGAGCTCTTTGCTTTAGCGTTCTGAGCCTATTCTGGCCTGATATATAAAGTGGGAGGATTATGTCTCCCTTGTAAGATTGTTAAGAATAGTCAGTGTGTATAGATAGTGTAGCCCATAGCAAACACTTAATAAAAAGTTGCTATTATTGCTAGTGTTATTCACCTCATGAACTTCTATTCATCCTTCAAAACCCAGTCCCTAGTTGGATTTTTCTATAAGACTTGCTCCTTCCTCTTTTATCTTTATTCCAGTTATGACTGATCTTCTGCTTCTCCCCTCAACATGTTCTATTCCCCTATTATGGGTAACTTGTGCACTCTAATGCCTCCCTCCAACTAGACAATGAACTTTTCAAAAACCTACGCTGAATCTTACTCATCCATATCCCTCTCACCCTGACTCTAACCCAGCGTAAGTGCACTTACTCTGTTAAATTACCTTTCATCATAATCTCAGTGATGAGGTGGTAGAGTCCTGGGGTCGGAATTTAATTCCCAACTTTCTCTCCTACATCTGTGTGGTCTTAGGCAGCCTCTATGAGTGTTGGTTCCTTATCTGAAAAAAATGGGACCAATCATAGCATCCACCTCATAGGATTGCCAAGAGGAAAATCAATGAGATGATAGATGTGAAATCACTGAAGAATTGTACAAAAAGGAAAAGGAGAAAGAGAAATTAGAAAGTGAGAAAGGAGAGAAGTTTTGTAAAGAGAAAAAACTACCTTTGTGCAGACCCAGAGCCACAAGATGGACCATTCAGTGAGTGCTTGCTCAAGGCATCTTTCTTTCCAAAGGGAATATCCATTGCAGTTATTTACCCTGTGGCTTAGCTCATTTCAAATTAGGAACTTTCTGGACACAACACTGGTTGTTGTAGAATCTGCCTTTTCTTGGGTCTCTGGCAGCTGCAAAAAGAGCAAAATGCCCAACTGAAAACTGGGCAAGACTAGCAACGTGAATTTAAAAACCAAGGCTTTAGAGTCAGAACAACCTGAGTTTAAATCTGTTGCTTTTTGTTAGATGCGTGACCTTGGACAAGCTGCTTTGTCACTCTGAGCTGGCACTGGGCCCTGCTTGGTGGTGATGGTCCATTCTTTGCCCACTTCCCAGGGATCATAGTATTTCGGGGGAGGGGTGGGGTTGGGGGGGCTTGGTGTTAAGATGCTCTGCAAGAAAGTTACCAAGGTCCCCTTCCTAGGTCTGTAATATTCATCAGATTGTAGAAGTTCTCCGATCTGCCTCAGTCCTCTCCCTGATGTTTTCATTTTATTGAGGAAAGAGATTCAAAGATAAGAAGGGACTGACTTTCCCAAGGTCCCACTGCAAGGGAGGGGCAGAACCTGGGCCTGAACCCTGACTGCTATCTTCTCCCATTCTAAAATGACTTCTCCCCTCTTTTAAGAGCAATAGAATCCCAGCCCTCCTCAAGTGCATGTTCTTGGACCCAAAGAGAGGTGACAATGAAAGCCTTAAGGGCATGGGTCTCTATTAAACCAATGGCATACATGACCCCAATTGGATATTTATATTAGGTGGCTGGATAAAAGGAGCTTCGGCAGAAGCTGAAATCAAGCCATAGCTCCCTCCTCTGCTGACTTGGCACCTGAATCTCCGAGGCACCAGTGGACCAGCTTGCACCTGGGACTGGTGCCATCCAAGCAGATGGCTCGAGTCAGGCAAGCAAGAGTAAACCATGGAGGTTCAGGGAGGTGCAGGTCCCAGGCCAGGTGTCACCTCCCAGGCTTCCTTGCTCTCATCGTGGGTTGTAGAGAGTGGATAATCGAGAAACCCAGCAGGGGTTGGGGGGTAGAGAGCCAGGGAAGGGTCGTGTGAGACATAGATGATGTGGTCAGGGCAAGTAGGTTACCAGGGCTGAGCCAGGGGCTGGAGGCAAGAGCGAGGTGGTTGGATACAGTCTGATACATGGGGTCTGGAGGGGACAAGTTATAGAGAAAAGAAGGATGGGTGTGAGCCACTGTGTGACTATTTCCTTGTCTGGCCTCATCGGTTCCCAGCATGTACCAAAGCTTAGCATCATAAATTCATGAGTTCAGGATGCCTAAATGAAGCATTGGCCCAGGATCAGGAGCCCCACTAGGCAAGGCAGTGTGGCATAATAAAGAATATAGACTCAAATCAGAGAGGTATCAGTGCCAACCTGTGTGATCTTAGACAAGTCATATCACCCTGAGATGATTGGGGGGCAGGGGGATGATGATGATGACAATGACAATGTGGTTGCTGTTGCTGTTACTCTGAGCTGATTCTTCAGTTCCCAGATCCGTGCTGGCTTCCCAGAGAGGAGCCATGATTTCTTTGGGATATGCAGCACAAGGACCTGCTCAGGATAGCTCAAGAATAAGAAGGCTTGCTTAAAAGATCCCTCCAATATTGGGCCAAAGGTGTTCGAGGGACTGGCTACTCCCTCCATTTCTCTTTCATGACATCTGCTTCTCTCTCTGCATTTCTTGCCTCTGGCTCCCTCTCCACTGCCTGCCCCCTTCTGCTCACTCATCCTATGTCTCCCTTGCCCCCTCCACTTACACGTGGTCTATTGTGGCTTTTCCAGCTCAAACTCTGCAGGTGTACTGCCTCCTGTGGTAGCTACTAGTCATATATGCCTATTGAATTTTAGACTTGAATTAATTAACATTGAATCAAATTAGAATTTGAGTGCCTCAGTCCCACTAGCCACATTCCAAGTACTCAGTTGCCATGTGTGGCTAGTGGCTGCCATATTGGATGGCATGGAGAGAGACTGTTTCCGTCACAACAGAAAGATCTCTTAGACAGTACTGCTCTCGATATGGCCATCCAGACATACCTCCTAGCACTCAGCCTCTTCGTGTTTTCTGGTTCATGTTCCTAAGAGGAATATGGCTCGTCCTGCTCAGATGATAGGTTGGCTGTCTGTGTTTGATCAAATCTTCTGTGGCTGGTGTGATAAGCATGCACGGGGCATAAGATGGGGCCATTCAGGTCTATACTTTGGGTTGAGTAATCACTGCTAATGACATTTTACACACTTGCTCTGCTGGCCTTGATAGTTGCTTCTTCAACCCTTCTAATTGCGAGGATGTGGCTCTGGAACTCTTTGGCCAGTACATCCATATTCATCAGGCTGTGGCCTCGCTGATAAACACATCCAGGAGAGCTGGGGAGAATCACAATGTGTTCTAAGTGTGTTGATTCGTCTCCCTCCCTCCTGAGACCCTTGGGGCTAGGGGTCGACTCTTATTATCTCTCTATTCTCAGCTGTTTTGCTGAGTGGATGAGTGAGGGAAGGAAGGAAAGAAGGGAGGAGGCGAGAAAGATGTGCATTCTTCAGCCATTAATGCCTCAGATTTGGGGGTGGGCATAGAAAATACATTTGTAGGAGATACACCATCTTCATTTGGGTAACCTTAGGAAAAAACAGTTTGGGGCAGAAGTTTATGAGACCAGTATAGACCTCATTAACGGGTGTATTTAGGCATCTCAAGGTGATCCATTCTCTTTGAAATTCAGGCTATGGTGGAAAGTGAAGAGAAGCTTCAAGGTAGGGTTCTGAGAGCCCTCCCCATCCTTATGAAAAGTTCTTCTAGAATGACACAGATGCTTTTAAAAGCAGCAGTGGAGGCCAGTGGGAAAACAGGATGAGCTTTTCAAACATGTGGGTCTCTGCATGGTTTTAATTATGTAAGGTTGTGATCTCTCCAAAGCTTTAATAATATGGAAACAGGGAAGAGGTGTTTAAAAGAATGTATTCAGAGTGAACTTTCTGAGAGTGGTAAACTCATCCCTGGGCTAGGACTAAGATCGGCCTGAATGTGGATCCCAACTCTGCTGTTTACGTGCTGTGTGATACTGGAGGGAGTCATGTCATCAACTCAAGCTTCAGTTTCTCTTGCAAAATGAGAATATACTGCTTCCTCTGCCTCCCTCCACAGAATGGACTGTAAGAATGCAATGCATACCCACTTCCCTGCACACATGCAGAAGGGGCTAGTCATACTGCAGTGTATGTGAAAGGACTCCCTGAAGTTATACAGTGCACAGCCTGTGCAACTGTATGTGGCAGCCCTGGATATGGGAAGTTCACCACTAAACTATAAGGCGATTTGCATAGGGAAAGGGCCAGGACTCCTTCCACTTCTCATTCCCTAAAGATTTCTGTTCAGGCCTCTACCTCTGGTGCCCCTTTTTAAAGCAGGTTTACTGAGTTGTAAAGCTAATTTGGGGCCAGCCACCTTGGAAATTAATGCAAAATATGTGGAATCAGGCCTCATTTTACAGGGCTTTGGAAGGGAAATTTGCCTAATTTATGGCATGAATAAAAAAGGATGTGCTGGGGCTAATTTGCATACTTTTACTTGCATTGGGGTTAGAAACAACATTTTGTTGCAGTTGTTTTTAAAGAAAGCCTCGGAGCTCTCTTGTTAATCCAGTGTGTAAGTTTAGGCAAGTTATTTAACCTTTCTAAGCCTCAATTTCCTCAGCTGTGAAATGAGCATGGCAGATGGACCCATATCATAGCATTGTAGTGATGAGCCATGAGTTAATCCTGCAGAACTTGTAGAATAGTGGTTGGTACACATAGTAGGGACTCAATATTATAGAGACATATCTACATAATATATAATAAAATATATCATCATCATTAATTAATTACACATGTGTCTAGACCTATAGTTGATGACACGGAAAAGTCAGAAGGATGGGTACCCTGGGTACCCACATGGAGTGATTTCGAGCTCAGGACCTAAACTCATCCTAACACATACCAGATGTCCAGTTATGGGCTGCATGAACAAATAGATGAGCATCATCATTAATCACTCCCAACAGATGCAAGCTTTGGAAAGCTTTTCTCCCCTTCTGGATGAGGAGGTCCTCCACGGCAGGGACTATATTGTGTTTCTCTATCAGTCCCCACCTCTCAGCAGGACAGAAAACAGAAGCTCCATAAATGCAGAGTTGTTGGTTGAAGGAATACTGAAGTGTAATCATTCTTAATTTGTGTGCAGGAGATGCGTATTGTCAGCATGCGTGCTGACGCATGGTTGTCTTCTTCACAGACTAAGGACTCCTTCAGTCTGTGTCACCAACATCTGGCCCAGAGCATGGCACGTCAGGCATTCAGCAGGTGCTCATTGAGTGTGGGACAGTGGCCAAGAGCTTGAAGTTTGGGGTCACAGAGGCCAGAGTCTGAAACCCAGCTTCATCACTTTCTAGCTTCATAACCTTGGCAGGCTGTCTGTGCTTTGTGGAAAAGGGATGAGCAGAGAAAATAACTGTACCTTTTTCATTTAATTGAAATAAAGAATTTTCCATCAAGAGCTTAGCACAGTGCCCCCAGCACAAATTAGGTACTCAGTCTAGATGCAGCTATGAACGAATGAATGAATGACCTCCCCAGGGGAGTCTCCCTGGAGAAAGAGGGACTCGACACCTCATAACCAGTGGGAACAGAATTCACAGTTGCATGAACCCCACAGATAAAACGTTCTGTGGGAATTCACAGGGGTGTATTGACTTTATAGCAACTACTTTATTTATAAGATATTTTATTATCTTGTGTAATAAAATTGAGGTTCTGAAATAATGCCATTTGTAGCAATGTGGATGCAACTAGAGATTCTCATACCAAGTGAAGTAAGTCAGAAAGAGAAAGGACAGATACCATATGATATCACTTATATGTGGAATCTAAAATATGGCACAAACGAACCTATTTACAGAACAGAAACAGACTCACAGACATGGAGAATAGACTTGTGGTTGTCAAAAGGGGTGGGGTGGGAATGAGATGGGTGGGGAGTTTGGGGTTAGTAGATGCAAACTATTGCATTTAGAATGGATAAGCAATGAGGTCCTTCTGTATAGCATAGGGACTCTATCCCATCTCTTGGGATAGACCATGATGGAAGATAATATTAAAAAAAGGAATGTGTATATATATGTATGTCTAGGTCACTTTGCCTTACAGCAGCAATTGACACAACATTGTAAATCAACTATGCTTTAAAAAACTTAAAAAATAAAATACAATGAAATCGAGGTTCTAAGCAGGATGGAGGGATCCAGGCCAGTGTTTTATGAGCAGAGTTCATCTCAGATAAACAAAACCCCAGCTGAGGAACCACTTGGGCATAGCCTGATCCTATGTGAACCCTTTTGCTGCCAGGGCTTCCAGCTGGCAAGGTCTGCTTCTTATCTGTCTGTCTCTCCCTTCCCTGTTTCCAAAGAAAGTAGGCCTCTGGAAAGACTGAGAAGGAAATAAACTCCTATAATGGCCTGAAATCCCTCCTGTGCCGTCATTCATTGGATTTTGCTTAATTATTAGCAGAACTTCCAAGGTGACCCTTACAGCCACTTGGTTATAGATAAGGAAGCTGAGGCTTAGATGGCTAAACAGTGGTGGGTTTGGATTCATGTATTCATTCATTCATTCAAGACCTGCTTTCTCTTCCTTCAACACCTTCTACTCTGTACCAGGTACTTGGTGTGTATTGGAGATACAGAGATGAGTAAAACCTATCCTTGCCCTCCAGGAACTTAACAGCTAACCCTTCTAAGGTATGACTCTAAAATGCATTGCACCCACTCTTATTTCTAGAAAAAAAAAAAATTAGCTGATGCCCTTTAATGGGCCAAAGAAGTGGGCCACTTTAAGAGAACCTTCAGTAACCATCCTGGGCTTCATAGACCCAGACAGAAGGGCTCCCACAGCATCTGCTGAGAGCGGTGTTACTATCTTCCCTTATGGCAAAGATATCTTGGTGCTGGGTTCTCTTCTGCATGTAGGAAAATACACCCTGAATTTCAGGGAATTCTGTAGATGTATCTGAATGTGTATAGACGTAAATTATATGCCCATTATTTCCATAAAGCATAAACTTGGACAATGAGTTAATGAGGTTTGGCCAAAAACAAATTACTTCTTTCAGGCCCTGGAGTAGTTTTATTCCAAGCAGTAATAAAAAGAGTCATTTATTTGTATGTAGGTGGCAGAAGGTAACCATTATTGTATTAGATGGTCACAAACAACTTTGAGGGGCTAATAATATTGAAAATTAGTCCTATTTTTCAGATGAGGAATGGTTCCTTGGCCTTGGTTTTTCCTGACATTGACGTTTTGGAAGAGGACTGGCCCATTGCTTTGTAGAACAAGCCTCTGTTTGGGCGAATAGACTTGGAATTTTCACACCATGGCCCCTTACTATTCGTGTTTGTTTATAACTTGCTTTTCTGCTTCTCTGGCCTCTTTTCTGTGATTGGAGCAAGGCCCAGAATTAACTTGAGTTAGACTGTCTTCATTGGCTCCCGCCCTCCCCACTCTCCACCAGTACCCTGTACCCACTTCTGCAGTCCCTTCTCTGATGCCTCCCCTTTCTCCCCTCCCTCTGCCAGCCCCCAGGGCTCAGGCTGGCACTGCTGCTATAGTAAGCCTGTGTTCTTCTTTTTTTTTTTTCTTTTTATGGCTGCATCTGTGGCATATACGACCCCCCTAGGCTAGGGGTCGAATCAGAGCTGCTGCAGCTGCTGGCCTATGCCACAGCCACAGCAATGCCAGATGCAAGCCACATCTGTGACCTACACCGAAGCTTGCAGCAATGCTGGATGCTTAACCTACTGAGTGAAGCCAGGGATTGAACCTGCATCCTCATGGCCGCTATGTCAAATTCTTAACCCACTGAGCCACTGTGGGAACTCCAAGCCTGTACTATTCTTGGTTTTTGTTTATGCAGCTGTCTTTCCCACTAGGGTGCGAGAAATTCACTGATTCTGCCTCAAACAGCAAACTTTAATGAGTGTCTACTGTGCAGGCTTTCCTCCAGGCCCTGAAACAAAAACCAACAGTGCCACCAGCCCTCAAGGAACTTACTCTCTGTGATCTTTCATTTATTCACTGATTCGGCACAATTATACATTCATTTACCCACTGAATATTCATTAACTGTCCCTATGCTGGGTGGGCTGCAGCCATCACTCAACATTTGCATAATGGGTGAAAATGATGGCCCAGCCCTGCAGCAGGAGAGAAAAGCTTGTCTGGGTGTGATAATAAATGAGATAAAGAGTTTCCAAAGAACCTCAGATATGCTCTCAGGGTGCTGTACACTTTAAAAGTGAGCCAGGGACCCTGGGAGCATTTATAACCCCTGAACTGAACTGAGTGGGGATCCCTTACACTGCCCATGGGGGCTTAGCCAGAGCAACACCTTGGTCTGACCTAACATAATTTCTTGGCATGGATTATCAGAAAGACCACCCAACCAGGAGTCAGAGATCCACATTCAGGAGCCCTTCCTGGCGTGTGTGTGTGTGAGAGAGAGATATCTTGGACCCATCACTGTCCCTCTCTGGGCCTCCATTTTTCTATCTCTAAATTTAATGGCCTGGCCTGAATCAGTAGTTTCCAGAATGGAGTTAAAAATCCCATGGGGAGGAGTTCCCGTCGTGGCGCAGTGGTTAACGAATCCGACTAGGAACCATGAGGTTGCGGGTTCGGTCCCTGCCCTTGCTCTGTGGGTTAACGATCCGGCGTTGCCGTGAGCTGTGGTGTGGGTTGCAGACGCGGCTCAGATCCCTCGTTGCTGTGGCTCTGGCGTAGGCCAGGGGCTACAGCTCCAATTCGACCCCTAGCCTGGGAAACTCCATATGCCGCGGGAGCGGCCCAAAGAAATAGCAAAAAAAAAAAAAAAAAAAAAAAAATCCCATGGGGAGATCTCTTTTTCTTTTTTAAAAATTTTATTGAAGTAGAGTTGATTTACAATGTTGTGATAATTTCTTTACAGCAAAGTGATTCAGTTATACATATATATATACACACACACACACATACACATATATGTGTATATATAGATACATTCTTTTTTATATTTTCCATTATGATTTATCCCAGGATATTGAATATAGTTGCCTGTGCTATACACTAGGACCTTGTTGTTTATCCATCCTGCATATAATAGTTTGCATCTGCTAATCCCATGGGGAGCTTCCAAAGACACAAAGCCTTGGGCTACACCCCTGCCTTCTGCCTCAGAAGCTCTACCCACTGTATCTGGAGATTTCAGATGCATCAGTGATGTGTGCCTAGGCTCTTTGACCCCTAAATCATGACCTTTTATGATCCCTTTGTTCGTGATAACTATGCTTACCATTTATATGCCAGGCCCACACCGAGCCCTTTACTCCTGTTAACTAATTTAAGCCCCATCAGAGCGGGTTTGAGACTTTTATCCTCATTTTACAGCAGTAGCCACTGAGGCTTAGAGAGGGTCAGTGACTTGCTCAAGGTCACCCTGCTCTAGAAAGGCCCAGACCCAAGGTTTATATTTGTGTCTGAGTGACTTCAAGAGAATCTGTTGCCTCTCTGTGGTATATGGGTGGAGGTGGGGGTCTCCTCACTCTGTCCCCTCCCCAGGGGTGGTCCCAGCCTCCTGCTCCTCTCTTCCTGGAACTCTAGCTAACTCTTTTAATGAGATGAATAAACATGCCCCGTGGAGTATGTGGTTGATCGCCCCAGCTCCCTGTGCACCTGGCCCAGGTTTGCCAAGCACGGGGCCAACCTCCCTGACACGAGTCGTCACTGCCATCAGCCCTCTCTCCTGCTCCTGCACTTGCAGGGACACACTGAGCCAGAGATGTGTTGGCACCTGGGATTCAACCCTGGGCTTGGCCAGGGCGAGTCCCCGGAGTTTGGGGCATTGAAAGAACTAACAAAAAGCCATCGTGGCCAGAGTATTGAGAACAGAGAAGAAAGCGGGTGCAGTGGCGTGAAGAGGTGGTTGGGCCAGATCCTACAGGGCAGGAAGGGCTGGTGGGAGGTACTGGGTTTTTGTTTTTTTCTCTTGTGCTTAGAAGCCACTGGATGCCAGGGAGTGGCCCCATCTGGTCTGGAAAGCTGTTGATGAAGTGGAGGGGGGTTATTTAGGAAGCCCTTGCAGACAAGACTTGAGGGAATTTGACCTATCCTCTACTACAACACAGGTTCTCCTGTCTCCTGCCTCCCATTTGAATTCCATTGAGCCCAGCCCATGCGTCCTTTTACAGTCTCTCCAAGCACAATGGAAGGGAGGCCTATGCTCTGAGCCTACTCAGAGGTCCCAGGAGTCCCAGCCCTTGACTCTTCAGCTATGTTTCAAACCTCCAACCAGTCCACAGACTTGCCTCTCAAACCTGGCCTGGTGCTTTGTAAGGCTTTCTTTGTCTTCCCTGCAGTGGCCAGAACACAGAAAAGTCAGCAGAGAGAAGAAAAGAAAATAATTTTGGACAAATGACAAATCTACCTCTCCCCTCCTCCAAAAACCTGATCAGACTGTTCCAAAAAAGATCTTATATGTAGTACCACTGGCTCTAGGTTTAATGTAGGTCTGACATTGCAGAGTAAATTAAACGACATTTATAATATAGCTTCACTATTAAAATGTGCTTGGGGCAGAAATTAGACATACCAAGCCTTTTCCAGCAAAAGCCATTTTTATAAATGCATGAGCACCTGAACCAATTTGGAGGCTCTGTCATTTTGATTTAGAGCCGGGGAAGTGGGGCTGATCCCTAAAGAGGAGAAGCAATTATTTGGGTGAGAAAAGATTTTGAAATTCTGGTTCTTATCACTTATCCACCTTGGACTCAAAAGGATCACGTAGAGAAGAGGGTTGACTTGTGCGTGAGAGCTGGGACCCTTTCTCACCCATGTAACCCACAAAACCCATATGACCTCATATGCTATTTCTTCTAGGGAGCCAGCTCTGTCCCTTGAAGCTGAGTTAAGAACATCTCGACTTTGTTTCAGTTAGCTATTGCTGCATAACAAATCACCTTCAAAACTTAGTGGCTTACAATAGCAACCATCTGTTATCTCAGATGATTCAGTGGTTTGACAGGGCTCCGTCTGGAGATTCTTCTGGTCCATACAGTGTTGGGCAGAGCCACGGTCATGGGGCAGCTTGACTGGTCTGGAAGGTCCAATGGGCTCATCCATATGTGGGGCAACTTAAGCTTCTTCTCATCGGAGCATCTGTTTTTCTCTCACATGACCTGTCCATGTGACATGGGCTTCACCCAGTATGGCAGCTGGATCCTAAGAGGGAGTGTTCCAGGAGCAAAAGCTGAAGATCTTGCAGAAGCCTATTTTTAGAAGTTGCACTTTGCATTCTATTGGTCACAAGTCCAGCTCAGATTCAAGGGGAAGGGAAATAGACCCCATGCTTGATAGAGGGAGTGGTACAGTCTTGGCCACCATCTTTAATTTACCTCTCTCCTGTTTATTCATGATATAGAATTTATTGTGCACTTAGCATGTGCTTGGCAGCTGCTATGTCAGGTTCTCATCACTCTATACTCCGTTTATGTCTGTCTCTCCTTGTGTCAAGGGACCCTTGTTGAATTCATTTCAGGTACAAAAGAGGTGCTCTTGGTTCAGGTTTGATAGAGAGGTCACAATTCTGGGTGTTCATTCCAAGTGTGGTCACTCTTAATCCAGGAAATTATCATGAAATATTGCAGGAACCTAAATACTAATATTAATACTAAATACTAATATCCTTTTATAGTAGCAGCAGTAATAATAACAGCAGTAGTCATGATGATGATTAATTATAGTAAGTATTAACAATAGTACAATTCCTACTGCTCAAAAAGTACTAACTGTAATACTGCCTTACAATTAAGCAGTATTTGACCACTTAAAAAACATTTTTATTTCTGTTATCTCTCCAACAACCTTGGGAAATGTCCCAGGAGGACTTTTATTATAATCCATAGTTTGGAAATAAGGAAATAAAGCCTGAGAAGGCATGAAAAACTTATCATTGATCAATCATAATGGATATAATTTATCAAGGACCTACTATGTTCTGAATACATTACACCAACCATTTAATTTCCTTCTTATAGCAATGGTGTGAGATAGATACTGTTATTGCCATCGTCTTGCACCTGAGGAAACTGAGGCTCAGAAAAGCAAGCTCAGTTTGTCAGTTTCATAGCTGGGGTTTTCTTCTAGGTCAGCCTAAGTCATGAGTGAATGACTCCGCAATGCTACACTGACTTCCTCCCAGATCACCAGTTTCTAAATTGCTTTGAACTAAGGCAGATAGCATGCATGTGAAAATAGTGTGCAAAATCTGAGTGGGGATTTCTTCTGTGGATAACTTCCACCAGCTTTAGAGTCCATCCTTTGCAGCTTTTTTTTTTTTTAATGCAGGCTTTCACTTTTTCACTCAGTGCTAATTCTTAGTAGCTTCCACTTGACTGAGGCTACCAGGATGTAAAGTTGCAGAAGAGCAAGTTGTCATATATATAAAGTTACATGAGATCATTTTGTCCAACTCACCCAGGGAAGAAGTCACTTCAAAGTTGTTAACTAAGCACCTAATGGGAGCAAATGTATGTATTTTTCAGCATCTGTAATAAAGGCCATCAGCAGGTATTGAGGGGGAGGATATTTCATGCACTAAATATGAAAATGAAAGATACTGCAGGCTTAAGCACGCTGCCTTGAAATCAGGCCACCTGGGTTCAAATCACATCTCTGCCACTTATCAGCTCTACAACCTCAGGCAAGTTATATAACCTCTCCATGCCTCTGTTGCCTCATCTTTAAAAGAGATTTATATTAGTCCTATTTCACAGGATTATAGAGAGGTTAGTATATGTTCTATATGGTCAGACTTGGTTTCTGTGCTCATCTTTTAAGACGGGGATTGAGAGCAAGGAGGGGGCTTCCTGGAGGACAATCAAAATGCCGTCATCAAGAGAAAAGCCATAGAGAAGTCCACTGTGTTAGGGACCAAGAGCTTTTTTTTCCTACCATGTTTCATTTGATACCTGAAGGACTCAGTATGTGTTAAGAATAAGATGACATAGGTATGAGTTAAGCAGAAATGTTTCTCCTGAGAAGAGTCTACAAAGTAGTTTGGACCCAGACACAACAAGGCCATTCACCAATCTGCCTTTGTCAGGAGATAGCAGGCCAAGTGTGTAGGAAAGATCCTGGGGCTTGGCAAGACAGAGACCTGTCAGTTTAGCTGCAAGTTGTCATCAGTTATGAAATACTATCTTATAAGTATGCAGTGTGCCTGAGAAATAGGTTTCAGGTCTTTCCAAGAGGCCAACATTTAAGCAACTTCCTGTTAGATGAGAATAAAGAAAATGTGCCTTTAGCTGAGTCTCTTCTTTTCTCTGACCCTCAGTTTTTCTCATCTGTAAAATGAGCAAGTTGTATAAATGGTCTCCTGAGGCTCTTCCAGTCCTTGTGCTTAAAGAGTGTGACTGGATTCAAATGGCTTTAATAACAGCTTGAAAGTGAGGAATCAGGGCTTATTCACTAACTCACCAAGAGATATTGGGCAAGTAACTTCATCCATCCAGCTATCTGTTCATCCACCCACCTGTCTTATCATCCACACACCTGTCCATCCACCTATCCATCCCTATCTACAGATTCACCAGTCCATCCATTTATCCTTCCATCTATATACCCACCTGTCCATCTATCCTTATATACATCTGTCCATGCATCCAATCATCTTTTCATCCACTCACCTATTGATTAATCCATCCATTCATCTTTCTATCCATGCATCCATCCATTCACTCTTTCATCTGTCTGTCATCCTGTCCATTCATCAACTCATCCTATGCAAGGCCATTTTAAGACATTAGTTTGTCCTAAGCAGACTTATTTTGGAGCCCCAAACTCACATCATACTGTATAAATTAAATGTGTTTTTATTATAACATTTTTAAAGGAAATATTAAAGTTATGCTTTTGGAGTTATTTTGTTAACCACAGTAACTTTTCAACTTATGTTTACCTGTAATTTCTTGAAAAATCATTAAGCATACTCAGGAATTCTTGCGAAATGAGACTTTATAACCTGTCACCTCTTTTTAAATAGAATGAGACTTTATGAGCACTAAATTTAAAAAGAAAATACTAAGGTTTATATAACTTTATGTTATAGAGCCATTTAATTTGAACCTTTATTAATTTTGCTTGTACGGTTTTCTTTTTTTATTTTGGAGCCAGTATATTGTTTTTAGCTCCCAGACATTTTCATGGGCTCTTAAAAAGCTTGTAGGCCTCAGGCCTTAATGAGTTAAATAGGTTTATTTCCCAAGTCTTTTGTTATCCCTCCTATCTTTTTTCATTCCTAGTTGAATGAAAGGAAGGAGATCATACAAATGAGCTATCTGGTCAACCCAAGATAACATGATTCGTGAAGGAAACAACATGAAACATAAACACCACACCAAAGAGATTTCATAACATTCACCCTCCACGCCTTTAGGCATTCCTTCCCTAAATAGAAACAATAATTCTGGACAGATGAAAGAGGAAGATAAAGGCAGTTTTAAGCACTTGTCATAAATTGTAATGAGTACCTACTCTAGTCGGGAGCATTTTGATTACAATTTTGAAATGTGAAATCGCAGATTTATCTCCTGTGATCACATCAGGAACATTTTTTCCGTATAAAAAGAGTTTCGAGAAATGCTGAAAGGTTTAGGATAATGAAGGCAAATTGCTCTTACAGCAGCGGGGAATTGTGAGCTGTTTGCGTGCCTTTGAACACAGAAAAAAATTGAGAGAATTCCCCTGGGAAAAAAAGACCCTTAATTTGTCACAAGAAAATTCATGTGAGAAAAACATGGATTGATGCCTGAGGAATGCATATGAATTGGAACGCTTGGTGAAATACGCTGGTCCGGCTCCCTTATTTAAAGATGAAGCATGTCGGGCTCAGAGAGGAATGATAACTTGGGCAAGATCACAAAGTAAGTTTGTGTTAAGGCCAGGAGCTGACCCTGGCTTGATGCTTTTCATCTGTCCTGTTGTGTTACATTGTCCTAAAATAGTGGGAAATGCATTAATTTTAAAAAGATCCTGTGTTTACAGTTTGATTTTTTTTTCTTTATATGACATTTTTCAACATTGGGGAGAGGTGTAGAGAAAACCCACCCACCATGCCAACAAAGCCTATGTTAACAGCCCAATGTGAATTTTCTTCCTTTTGTTACTGTTTTGAAAAGCCATTTTCTCTTGCGTTTCTGTATGCTTCTTGAGTCTCTGGGATGTTTAGACTTGCCATGGCATTCAATTTCGCTCAATTCCCTGTGGCTTTTTGGGTCAGATACTTCCAGGAATAATAACCATGCTGGAAATCATGGTGCTGTGTGTGCAGTGCACCCATGCTGGGTGTCTCTAGAGTGTCAGGGACTGTGCTGGTTGTTGAAGGGAAGAAGTTGTCTAGGACAGAATCCTTGCCTCCGAGAGACTCAGAGGCTGGTGGGGAGGTTGGACATATCAGCAGATAATTTTGACAAATAACAATGTGTCCTATGATGGAAATAAGCCATAGAAGTCCTGTGATGCATCTGACAACAGAGATAAAGGGTTTAGGGAAGGCTTCCTGGAGGACGTGATATCTGAGCTGAGTCTCAGAGGATGAGTAAAACTTAGCAAAGATGGGAGAGAGAATGGCATTGCTAACTCAAAGAAAAGCTAACTCAAATAAAAGCAAACTCAAAGGTTAGAGGCAAGAACTTTGGGACTGAAAGCAACCTTACATGCAACTAGACCCTATTCCCACAATTCCTATGTCACAGATGGGGAAAGCAGGTATTTTTTCAAGGGCATGGTGATATTATAGAGGCTAACTCATTCTGTTGACCCTCCTATCCTTTACAGAAGAAGATAGTATTGTCTAAGATGATTATCCCTGCAGATCTTTGTTATAACTAGTACATCCTGAAGCAAGAGAGATGTGGATTAAATGTATTTGTGATTGTCTGTCCCCACTCCTGAATTCAGAAAGCCTTACCTTACTCTCACTAGTTGGCAAGCTTGGACTACATATCAGCTGTCCGATCCACAATAACTGTTTCATCCTGGTCATTTCATGATATGTGGGAATCTGCCTATAAATCAACCACTGGGCAATGCAGTAGCTTCTTTTTTAATTTGAATTTTTTTAAGTAAAGTATAATTAATTTACAATATTGTGTCAATTTCTGCTATACAGCAAAGTGACCCAGTCCCATATATATATATATATATACTCATACAGATTCTTTTCCTCATATTATCTTTCATCATGTTCTATTACAAGAAATTGGCTATAGTTACTTGTGCTGCACAGTAGGACCTCACTGCTTATCTATTCTAAATGCAGTAGTTTGCATCTATCAACCCCAAACTCCTAGTCCATCCCACTCCATCCCTCCTCCCCCTTGGCAACCACAAGTCTATTCTCCATGTCCGTGAGTCTGTTTCTGTTTTGTAGATTGGTTCATTAGTGCCATATTTTAGATTCCACATATAAGTGATATCATACGGTATTTTGAGCAATGCAGTAGCTTCTTAGAAAAGGGTTGGGGGTCATGGGATGGGGGTATTCCTAATGGTGTAGGAAAGAGGACTCTGGATCTTTCTTTACCTACTTCATTTAGAATCCCAGATCCATCACTTACAAGCTGTGTAACCTGGAGCAAATGACTATATCTCTCAGTCTTCTCACTTATAAAATAGGGATGGGAAGAGTTCCCACCTAGAAGGACTTCATGGATACAAATGCATGTCAGGATCTTGATTGAGTGCTCAGAACATCCAACAATGCTGTTTGCATTATCTTATCTTAATCCAAACCAAGTTCCCTTGGCCTCCAGAATTATTTAGGGCCAGCTCTCTCCACTGACATACTCTTTTTATAAAGATTTGAGCCGGACATAAAGCAATAGGGTGATGCTTCATGCTGTAGAGCATCTCAAATGTCCTACAAAGCCTCCCGGGCACAATCAGGAGTGACTCGATGTAGGGAGTTATTTTGATTCACCCTTTGTCTGCTCTGCTCTGGTTGTTCCAATAACTGGGCTTTGCCTGACTTTGCCACACCAGCCAGACTGAGCTCATGAGAAGTACCATCATAAACTCTGAAGTTATCTTTGTTATGCCTGCTGCCTAGGGGTGAAATAGTCCTTATACAGTAAAGTAGGGAGGGGTGAGAAAAGTATTATACAACTCCTCGAGGTGTTAGGAATTCTGTAGTGATCAAAAAGCCCAGCTTTGGGGGTTAGAGTAAGCTTAGTTCTAATTTCAGCCAGGGCACTGCCTTGCTGTGTGACTTTGGTCTTATAAGCACCTGTCTCTCTGAATCTCAGTTTACTCATTTCTAAAATGGGAATATCCACACACACACACACACACACACACATTGAGTTATCGTGACGATTAAACAGGATCCTTTGTTAAGTGTTTGGCACTGTGCTCAGGATGTAGTAAGCACTCAGTAAATCCTAGCTATTTTGTTATCTCCTGTTTATTTGTTCATTTAGAAAATAGAAATATCTAAACATTGTCTCTATACACGTGCTCTGGGACAGATGCTGGTGACATAGCTGCAAACAAACAGATGTGATCTCTGCCCTCGTGAAGCTTGGTCTGTATGAGAAGGAAAACAATAAGCAAGTTATGTATTTGTATACCCCCCCACACAGTTACTGAATCAGATCTATCTGCTCATCGCTCAAAAGTCAATACTTAAGAGAGAGAGAGATGTTGGTAGAAAGTTTCTATTGGTTTTAATCACAATGCAGGCAATGTGGGGAGATGGAGGACTCCACACCCCCCAAAACCATTTCTAAAGATTCTGCTCAGCCATGAAAGTTTTTAAAGGGGAAAAAAAGGAAGTAATTTCAGTTCATCCTTGAGATATGGGGTCAGGGTCATTGCCCTCCCCCAGTGTGTGCAGGCTTGTGGGCAGGCTTGTTGACTTCTTGTGATTTTCCTTAGATGCTATCTTCTTCACTCAGTGTATTTGTTCACAATATAACTGAAGGGGAAGCTGGGGGAGAAATCCGGTCATCTGCGATTACTTGTTCTTCATGTCTATTTCTTTTGTCTCTGGAAAGAACCAACAAATTGGGCAAGTATTGTGTGGTCCAAAGATTTGAAAGGTGTGCTAGGGCCAGAGACAAGTAGAGCCTGGGAGTGCCTGGTAAGGTTAGTGACCAGTCAAAAGGGGCTTCCTGCAAAGAGCGCTCTCTGCCAAAACTGCTCACAGGGGTAGTGACACCTTCCTCACTGGGTTATCATGAAGGTTAAATGAGATCCTATGTTAAGTGTTTGACACTGTGCTTGAGATGCAGTAAGCACTCTAAACTCCAGCTATTTTATTATGTTTTATGTATTCATTCATTTAGAAAGTAGAACTATCTAAACCAGGCCCTGGGATAGGTGTGGGTGATAGAGTTGCAAAGAAATAGATATAGTCTCTGCCCTCATGAAGCTTAGGCTATAAGAGGAGAAAAACAATAACCAAGTTTTATATATATATATAAAGGTTTTATTTATATATATATACACACACATACACACACACACACACACATATATGTTTATACACACATTTTACAAATAGGAATAAAAGAGTTGTAAAGGCATCGACAAAGGTGCTGGGATCTGGGAATCAGGTAGTCAGGGAGGGCCTCCCTGAGGAGATAACCTTTAAACTAAGATCTGATAGATGGAGGGTTCCTGTTGTGGCTCAGAGGATTACAAACCTGACTGGTATCTGTAAGGATGCGGGTTCAATCCCTAGCCTCTCTCAGTGGGTTAAGGATCTGACGTTGCCTCGAGCTGTGCTGTAGGTCGCAGATGTGACTTGGATTCCATGTTGCTGTGGCTGTGGTGTAGGCCAGCAGCTGCAGCTCCGACTCCAACCCTAGCCTGGAAACTTCCATATGCCATGGGTGGGGCCCTAAAAAGAAAAAAAAAAAAAAAAGATCCCATGGATGAGCAGGGGTTTTTCAGGCCAGAGCAAAGGAAACAACATGTGCAAAGGCCCTGAGGAGATAATATGCTTGTCCTGTTTGAGTCAGAACCCAGGCCACTGTGGCTGGAGCATGGAAAGAGGGCAGGCCTGGTCAGAAGTGGGTCAAGAGAAGCAGCTGGGATCTGGAACACACAGGGCTTTGCAGTAAGTGTTTGGCCCAATCTAAGAACAGTAGGAGGCAAGCCACTGAGAGGTATTAAGCAGAGGAGTGGGTGAGGGGGTCTGAGTTCCATTTTGGAAATCTGGCTTTGGCTGTTGGGTGGAGAATGAACTGTAAGGGGAGATCAGTGGGGAAGCTGTTAGAATTGGCCAGTGCAGCAAAATGGCACTTGGGTGGCAGGAAGCTATGGAGATGCAGAGAGGTGGCAAGTGCAAGGTCTGGTTTGAAATCAAGGCCATACTGGTTGGGTGACTGGCTGGGTCAGGGTTTACAGGGATGGGAAGGATTTTTCCAAGACTGAGCAAGATCAGCTCTGGGGCTCTTGCAACACTGCCATTGAAGTGGAGATAACTGTCAGTAGCTGCACAGAGGGTCCAGCATGTGGACTCATCGTCTGCACTGGATATTTAGGTGGGTGCACACAGATAGCTGTAGATATAAATATACCCGCCCCTGCACTCAGGTCATCCACTCCTCCTCTTTCTACTACATCTCCTAATTTTATTTCCTGCAAAGCATGTGTGATAAACAGAATTATCTTGTTTCATTCTTTCTTTTCATAGGCACCTCTATCTCCCCAGCTAGCATGTAGGTTAGTGAGGGTGGGGCATTAATTCTCTTGATGACTGCCAATCCCTGGTGCCTAAGGCTGGGTCTGACACATAGTAGGTGCTCCTTAAATTCCTGATGAACATGTAATTATATACGCTGATGGAGCGATGTGTGCATTTAGCTTCTATTCCCTGCCAAGTGTTCCATCGCATGTAACTAAAATGGCCAAATGGGTTCTCAATGAGTTCTCTCCATGGGCTGTGGAAAGCCTGAGGCTGGTCTCACTTGGTAAGGTGCATGCTGTCATCTATGCAATTCTGGTGACAAGAGGATCAGGAGGGGCTCCTGGTATGGAGATGGGTGAATGTCATGAGCTTTCTGTAATGGAAATAGGGTGGCTGGTGGCCTTCCAGGAAGACTCGACAGTGTCGATTGACTGCTGGAAGAGTTAATAACTACTCCCAGCCCAGCCAACTGGGCTCAGTTGCTAGGCAACTGCCTCCCTGGAGTTATATAATATGTAAGAGAAACTTTTTTTTTTTTTTCAAATGGAACACAGCCTTTCTGGATGACAGGGCCTTTTCACCTTGATGTTTCTGATCTGCCATTGACTTGAGTGAGTTAGAGATGAGTGGCCTTGCCGTGGCTTTCAAGCTGCTCTGACCAAAGAGAATACCTTCACCCAATAAGGGATGGATTTGGAGGGAGGGGTAAAGAGGCAGTCTGTGCAGTTTCCTTGTGTGGAATTCCTGGGGAACTCTCACATGGTCCAGCCTCCTTTGTGGATTCTCCAAAGGGCTTTTGCAGCATTGGATTTCCTGAAGTTTTCAGCAAGCTTACAGCTGGATTTGGGCAAATAGGGAGGAGCTACTGGTTTCATTAGCTCATGAATAATGAAGAAATGACTCAATAATCACAACGCAGTATTTAGAGAAGCAGAGGGGTTCAGGAGTGGATCACAAGCTTTGAAATCAGACATAACTTAGTTCACATCTGAGCTCCCATTGTGGAAATCGATTAACCACTCTGAGCCTCAGTTTTCTCATCTATAAATTGGAGATGGTGAACTTGAAGAAGATGATGATGATGGTAAGACCAGTCTTAAATGCTTTGCAGGGCTATGGCCATGATCTAGTGGGATGATATATATGAAAGTACTCCAGAAAGCCCATAGGGAGAATGTAGGTAACTAACATAGGTACTAGTTAACACTAGAATCAACCCAAGATTATACCTTAGACTCAGAGGTCCCTCTGGAAGCTCATGGTGTGGACAGTGATGGCAGGAGCACACATGTATACAGAGTTAACAGAGGGGATAAAGAAAATAAAAATAGGAAAGGATCACCAGGTAAGGACAGCTCATCTTGAAGGTGTGGCTGAATTTGCTTGACAGGCGAATCAGGAATTGATTTATAAAAAGCCCTCCCCCTTGATTCCTTTAATTCAATGGTTCTCAACAACTCAAGAAAGTGGGAAAGCTTCGAAATCCATGGATGGATACCAAGACTCCTCTCCAGATCAAAGGAGCCAGAATCTGTGCTGGTGGATTTTGGGACTTCTATTCTTTCACTTCCCGGATAATTCCATAGAATGTATATGGAGTGCTTTTCTGCCATGCCAGGCACATGCTAAGGACTTTGGCTTCAGCATCTCAGTTAATCTTCACAAAAATCTTGTGAGATGAGTACAATCACCTCCGCTTTGTAAATGAAGAAAATGGATGCGGACAGACTAGCTAAGTAACTTTCCCAAAGCCACACAAACAGCAATAGAGTTGAGCCTCAGCTCTAGCTCCAAAATCCTGCTCTTGACTCTCCCAACACACTGCTTCTCCAGATACATCGAAAGTGTGATTGAAGGCCCAATGATTCCATTTATTCACACATTTCCACAACCTTATTGTTAGGTAGAAGCAAGGCTTACCTCTGCAGGTTGTGTCTTAGTCATTAATAATAGTGGGTCCACTGCTGTGTCAGAGAGATCAAAATGTACTTGTGGCTGAACCAAGACAGAATTCTGTTTCTTTATCATTGTCCAGAGCTAACAAGACAGATCTGGAATCTCTAGGAACCCTAGGCTTCTTCCAAATCATTGCTCTGGCACCTTCCACATGGAGCTTCCTTCACATCTTCAGAGGCAGCTGTTCCACCTCCTGTCCTTATACACACCTTCCAGCCAATGGGAAAGGGTAAAGAAGGAATGGCTGTCACTTCTTTCCAAGGGCATTTACTTCCCATTGACTGGAACATAGCCACATGGCCAGACCCAATTCTGAGAGGGTCTGAGAATCATCGCATGTCCCAGATGGCCATGTCTCCAGCTAACCTGTGGAGATTTGTACATCAGTGAGAGAGGAGAGAAAGTCTGTTTGGGGAAACCAGCAGTCTCAGCTTCCCAAGCCCTAGGGGAGTTATGCTCAAGAACCTGGAAAGACAACAGGGTGATGATGGGGTCATTGGAAATTTCATAGCAAGTCTTGACTATTGAAGATAAGTTAGAAATTATCAGCTCTGGACAGGTCCTTAAAATCAGAGTTGTTTCACCATTGAGAAATGAGAAAATGGGTTCTGAGACAGTGGAAAAACTGGCCCAAGGCACTTGCAGATTAGCAATGGAGAAAACCAACCCATTGCCAATCAACCTTTTGCACCAATCACTGTGATTTTTTAAAATGTAGACAGAGAACCATACCCAGGGCCCAAGTTGCCTGGGGCCTGATGCTGGTGGTGGTGGTAGGGCTGCAGGGGATTGTGCTCATCTCCCAGCATCCAACTAGTGCTCACCTTCTGTGCTAATCTCAAATCTACTCTGCCCAGAACAGACAGCCTGGGAGGGAGGGGAGATCTGGGAACTGATTTAACTTGTGTCTGTTCAGCTGAGGGGAAAGCCACAGTTTGATGACATCAGTAGCTACTTTGAACAAAATGATATCTTAAGAGAGAGGCAGAAGCAATCTCTTTTAATTACCTTGGTTTGATTGTCTACCTGATGCTTTTGGGGAAAGGTTAATTTAATTGATCGTCTTATGTGCAATCCCATTACCTCTGGATGTTTCCAAAACATATTTATGCGGCAAACTTAAGCGAAGAGAGGTACATCCACAGCCCGAGGCAGGGATTAATTTCATACCATCAATGCGGCTTTTTAACATTTTGGTGAATCCCTTTCTGCTAATTTGTACTCAGCAAATGGGTAGAGTCCTCTTAGAGCCTGCCACTGTGGAAGTTGCTGTAGTTTCAACCCCCAAGGGTTTTAAACTTAACTAAACACTCAGAGAGAAGGAAAGTGAACTGGCATCTTCAGGGCACTTCCTGCTGCCCTTTGAGCTGACACTTCTTGTATGTTACCACCTTTAACCTGTGCTTATCCTAAAC
Organism: Phacochoerus africanus; assembly: GCF_016906955.1. Taxonomy (NCBI): domain Eukaryota; kingdom Metazoa; phylum Chordata; class Mammalia; order Artiodactyla; family Suidae; genus Phacochoerus; species Phacochoerus africanus. The sequence goes on from NC_062558.1 coordinate 43,949,102, forward strand.
CTATTCCCAGGCCAACCACTTTCTCTGGCTGGGCTCCTTGAAATTCGCAACAGCCCTCTGACCTTGGTGCTGTTGTTATTTCCATTTCACAGATGAGGAACTAAAACTCAGTGGTTACATTCCTTAGCTAAGATCACACTGGTAGCAAGTGAGATGGAAATGGAGCTGGTTCCTAAGACTTTCTGATTCTCCTATCTTCTCCCTGCCTCAGACCATCTGATGACTTTGGATGTGTGTGTTTGCATATATGTTTGTATGTATATGTATGCATGTATGTATGTGCATGTGTATGTGTTTGCATGTATATGAGTATGTGTGTTTATGCATGTGATCCTTCTTTTCAATAATTTTTTAGCTCTTTGCCAGGCTCTATGGTTGATGCTAGACAGACAGCCTCTGCCTTTATGGGACTCAAAGGCTAAGCGGAGAGAGGGGGTCTTCCCTCTTTCTTTGGTCGCAACACGGGTCAGTGGTCAGGGCTTGTGGAGTCCCCACTGGCCACTGCTTTCCCAGCATCACCTTCCTTATCTAAGATTTCACCATGTCTGGACCGCTGCAGTGTTCTGTTCTTGGAGAAGGAATGGAAAGAGGTGATAAAGGCAGTATGGTGCAATGGGCACAGCTCAGCACCTGGGCTCAATTCATAGGACTTTGAAAGCCAGCTCATCCCCTGATGCCTGGGTGCCCTCATCCTTCCCAGCCTCCAGCCAGCTGCTGGGTTTGTCATTTTAAAGGCCTCTCTGATCGTGTCCAGCCCATGATTAAACTGATTCTGTGCCTTTGTCAGGTTTTCCAGAGATTGGCTGGTGTAGGAGGTGGGGCAGCTGGTCTCCAGGTCAGGGTCCATGCCCTGAGCCTGGAGGGGACCCCTGCCCCCCTCCCCATCAGCAGATAGAGATACTCACCTTCCTATCTCAAGCCTTTTCTCCCTTAGGAAGAGACTGGTCTGACAGCTTTGGAGGCAGGTGGGCCCCAACCAGCTCTGTGATCTTAGCAAGGTACCTCTCTCCTTGGACAGCAGCCAGGAGCTAGACCTCCCTTGCCAACTTCCACCCTGCAGCCCTGGGTAGCATATCTCCCCTCATTCTTACAACTGCTCTCTGCTTGAACCATACTGGATGGCTCTCTGTCTCCCAAACACCTTCCCCACCTCTTGGCCTTTTTTGAAGCTGGAGCCTCAGCCCAACTTTCCTCCCCCACCATCTGCCAGTCAGAATCCCACCCAGACTCTGAGCCCTATTCAAATCCTTCCAGGCCTCCTCTGGCCCCCAACAAGTCCAGAACCCTCCTTCTTGAAGCCTATGGCTCCTTGTCCTTTTCTTCCTGTCTCATCTGGGTTTCACTCCATGGCAGACTCGTCTTTTCTCCCTGCTGACCTCTCAGCTCTTCTAGAGATGAGAGGGTGTTTGATTTAATTCTGAGCCTGAGCCTTTGGCAGAGTGCCTGACATACAGTGGGCACTCAGAAAAGATTAGCATAATAGATTAAAATATCTCTGGAGGTGATCGTGGAGTGTGATGTTAAAAAGCACAGGCTGTGGCAGTGACTACTTGCATTTGAAGACCAAGCTGCCACTGTTTGTGGCAACGACCTCCATTTCTCTGAGTCTCACTTTCCTCATCTTGAAAATGGGAATAACAGTATCTTGAAAATGAGAATGGAAGTTCCTGTTGTGGCTCAGCATGTTAAGGACCTGACGTTGTCTCTGTGAGGAGGGGAGTTCAATCCCTGGCCTCGCTCACTGGGTAAAGAATCCAGTATTGCCCCAGGCTGAGACTCAGATTTGGCATTGCTGTGGCTGTGGCTTAAAGCCGGCGGCTACAGCTCCAATTCAACCCCTAGCCTGGGAAATTCCATATGCCACAGGTGCGGCCCTAAAAAAAAAAATGAGGCTAACAGTATCTGCATATATGATTGTTGGCAGGGGGTAAATGAGATGATGCATCCAAAGCATTTTCACAGCCCTGTCCCAGAGTAGAAACCCAATAAATTAGAACTGCTATTATTGTTGTTGCTGTTATTATTATTATCATGTTCTGAAAAGAAGACAAAAGCTGAGGGGTCCCTTTTCTTTCATTTTAATTAAAGTATAGTTGATTTACAATGTTGTGTTGGTTTCTGGTGTACAGCAAAATGATTCAGTTATATGTATTCTTTTTCAGATTCTTTTCCCTTATAGGTTTTTACAAAATGTTGAATATAGTTCCCTGTGCTATACAATAGGTCCTTGTTGGTTATCTGTTTTATATATAGTAATGTGTATATGTTAAATCCCAAACTCCTAATTTATCTCTCCTCTGCCCTTTCCCCCTTGGTAACCATAAGTTTTTTTTTTTCTATGCTTGTAAATCTATTTCTGTTTTGAATGTAAGTTTATTCATATCATTTTTTTTTAGATTCCACATATGAGATATCATATGAAGTTTTTCTCTTTCTGACAATCTCTGGTGCATTCATGTTGCTACAAATGGCATTATTTCATTCTTTTTTATGCTGATTAATATTCTGTCTTATGTAATATATGTTATAATATATATATATATATATATATATATCTCACATTTTCTTTATCCATTTATCAGTGGGTGGGCTTTAGGGTTGATTCTATATCTTGGCTATTGTGAGTAGGGCTGCAGTGAACATTGGAGTGCATGTATCTTTTAAAGTTATGGTTTACTCCAGATATATGCCCAGTAATGGGATTGCTGGATCATATGGTAGTTCTATTTTTAGTTTTTGAAGGAACCTCCGTACTATTCTCCATAGTGGCTGCACCAATTTATATTCCCACCAACAGTGTGAGAGGGTTCCTTTTTCTCCTTACCTGAGGGGTCTGTTTTCTGTCTTCTCTCCTACCTGTGTCTATATGCTCATGGATCCCTTTAAACAAGTGGTTAAATGTCTGATTCATGTAAAAGCAGAATCTATTGCTCAATGATCCCAATAAGCAAATGGAAACATCATTAACCTGACCTCCTTAGCTAGAGAATGGTATAGCTGAGCAGACACAAAGGTCCTTGTGGGTTTCCACAAATTCACACTGGCACATTGAAGGAGGCATGGACTATCTCAGAAATGTCCCTAGCCTTTGAGATTGCTAGATGAGAAGGCTGCCCAGTCTCCTCCGCCAAACACTCTAGGCTGTCAGACACAGAATCCTGAGGTAGCGGGGCAGGGAGGTGACAGGGGTTAACTCTGGTATTCTTCTCCCAGTAAACAAATCATCAGTTTAATGTCTTACTTTTTTTCTGATGGAGGTTAGTGGTGGAAGAGAGGGAGCATTTAATGATGATGTGGGCAGAAGGGCAGATCTGCTCTTCAATCACAGTCACACAAAAATAGAGCAGACCTTTGGGAGAACCATCAGCTCCTGGATGAATTAGAATATTCTTTGCTCACCATATTATCTAGTTCATGTGCAAGGAATCATTAATCATAATGATCTAATGTTTAATAGAAATAATTTAAAAATTAGCACAGGGCTGCAGCTGTTTTCCTTAATTGTAATACTTCTACAGCACTATTTAATTTTTAAGTCTCTAGTAAGGTTTCTTTATAGACCACTTTTGTTTCTCTAGTCAAGCGGCTGAGGACAGATGATAACTACTGCTCCCCTGGTGGAGCAATTCCTAAAGTTGCCCTGGTGAGAAGCAGCTTAGCTGTCAATCTGTGCCTGCACCTTGGAGCCTCTGCCCTTGTGATTGTATGAATGGTCAAGGTGTCAGTGTCAAGTTCACTCTCTAGGACCTGGAACACTGTGGGCCCACAAGCTTGTCCCACAGGCATTTGTTGAGGAATAAACGAAGCTGGCAGGCACAACTTGATCTCTCTTAGCTCCATGACCTGCACCTTTGCCTGGAATGCCCTTTCTCATCTTGTACCTTTACCTGGGTGGCCTGTCCCTACATCTCTGTGATACTTTCCCTGGGGAACCCCCCTCCCAGATTCAGTTAGGTGAGACCTTTATGCTCCCTTAGTCCCAGAGATTTCCCTTTGTGGAAAGCAGAAATGATGCTTGTGTTAATAGCTTCTCTCTCTCTTTCCCTCCCACTAGTCTCTGAGCACCTTGAGGTGAAGGCCATTTCTTTCCTCTCTCTGATAAGCAGGAGGCATATAGAGGGTGCTGGTACAAGCCTCTTGAATGGATGTGTCAAATCACTTGTTTTTGTCTTTTGTCACATCTCTTCCTCCCCTGGGTTTAGTTTCCCTGTGTAAAATAAGGGTGTAATAACCACAGGAACACTTCCTCAGCCCATATTGTATGCCAGGTAGCATTTTACCATTTAAACCTCTCCACAACTCTAGGCTAGGACTCTTTAGTACCTTCATGCTGTGATGGGGAAACTCAGGTCCCAGGAGGTATGAGGCCTCAACCAGGGCCCCACAGCTAGTCAGGACTGGAACCCAGGTGTGTTTCACTAAAGACTTGAGCCAGCTCAACATCCTGCCTGCCCTGCCCCCAGGGAGACACCAGACTGGGCTTTCTTGACAAGTCCTGCATGATGTAGATCCCAGGAGCTGAAGGGGACAGAAGTAGAGAGCACATAAAATGATATTTCAACTTCTCTTTATGATTTTTGGCAAGAAGGGATTATGATTATGAGGCAAGAATGATGTATACTTCCAGACTCTGAGTGAAGAAATTTAAAATAGTTCCAAAGTGCCTCCCCAAAGGTTCCAAATTTTAAGACAGGAGTTCCCATCGTGGTGCAGTGGAAACAAATCTAACTAGGAACCATGAGGTTGCTGGTTCAATCCCTGACCTCACTCACTGTGTTAAGAATCTGGCATTGCCATGAGCTGTTATGTAGATTGCAGATGCAGCTCCAATCCTGCATTGTTGTGGCTGTGGTGTAGGCCAGCAGCTATAGCTCCAATTTGACCCCTAGCCTGGGAACCTCCATATGCCACAGGTGTGGTCCTAAAAAGCAAAAAACAAACAAACAAATTCTAAGAAAACACTTGAATTCTAGAACCGTCCTATTACCCACTCCCTCTGTGGTCTTGTGGAAGTACTTTCCATCCCTATATCTCATTGCTGTTTCATCTAAAGCATGGAGGTTTGACTGGATACACTCATCCAACATATATTTCTGAGTATTTACTATGTGCAGGAATTGGAATCACAGCAAGACACAAACAGACACAGTCCCTCTTTGGGTCTTTAGTCTATATGGGGAGTCAGCCAGGACATAGATGATCACACACATAATCATTACTACCATTGTGACACTAACACAATGTCTGAAAAAGTGTTGAGAGGGCTCAAAAATAATAGCCACACCACAAATATCGAATGTGCTATGTGCTAGCCACGCTTCTACACACTTTACATGCACTAACTCAATTAACAATCACATTAAGTTATGCCACATAGGCTATTAATATCACCCCCACCAGAGTTCCCACCGTGGCTCAGTGGTTAACGAATCTAAGAACCATGGGGTTGCGGGTTTGATCCCTGCCCTTGCTCAGTGGGTTAAGGATCCGGCGTTGCCGTGAGCTGTGGTGTAGGTTGCAGACGTGGCTCGGATCCCGAGTTGCTGTGGCTCTGGCGTAGGCCGGCAGCTACAGCTCCGATTCGACCCCTAGCCTTGGAACCTCCATATGCTGCGGGAGCAGCCCTAGAAAAGGCAAAAAGACAAAACAAAACAAAACAAAACAAGAATATCACCTCTACCATAAACATGAGGAAACTGTGGTTCTGAGAGGTTAAGGAGTTTTCCCAAGGTCACACAGCTGCTGAGTGGCATAACCAAAATCCAGATAGGCTGGCTCCAGAGCCTATGTTCTTAACCATCTGGGTCTGTTGCTTGGAGGGTAGCTAGTCCAGTCTGCAAGTTGGGAACATGTCCTTGAGGAAGTATCTTTCTACTGAGAGGAGAGGATGGGAAACAGTTTACTAGGTGGAGGGTGGAAGAGTGTTCTTCTAGAGAGAATGATATATGAGAAGGCTCCAGGCAGGTTGGAGCTCATCAGGTTTGCCAGAGACAGCGTCAGTGATGAGCTGTTCTTCCAGGATCTTACCTTCTGGATCCATTTTCTGGACCTTCTAATAACTTTCTCAAGAAGCTTTACAGAAATCCAGATCAAGGTTCTGAGTCCTGCTCCTAAGGTTCTGTGATCCGGGCTAAGATTCTGTGTCCATCTCTTTCTCTCTTTCTCATGAAAGACCCCACTTCAAGCCAATGTGACATGTGGCAACCAGCAACCTGCTGAACTTGCTAAGTAAGCAGATCTGTATCATGTAACCAGGAGATGGCTGAACCACCAGACCTGATTCCCTTTTTCCCTGTTTGCCTCCTCATTATTCCTTTCCATTGATGTAATTGGCAGAGCAGTCTCAGTGTCAGATTTACAGAGAGATGGAACTCCACTGATTGTGTGGATTTAACTGCCTCTCCTTCTTCAAGAATATGTGGCTGGACTAGTATCCATGAGGATGTGGATTTGATCCCTGGCCTTGCTCAGTAGGTTAAGGATCCAGCACTACTGTCAGCTGTAGTGTAGGTCACAGACTTGGCTCAGATCTGGCATTGCTGTGGCTGTGGTGTAGGTTGGCAGCTACAGCTCCGACTTGACGCCTAGCCTGGGAACTTCCATATGCTGCAGGTATGGCCCTAAAAACAAACAAAACAACAACAGCAACAATAAAAGGAATATATGACTATTGTTGGCAACTCCCACTGACATAAAGCTGTCTACCACCACTGCTTACCTAGCATTCAAGTCTGGTTTCCTTTTGCCCTTCAAGGTTATCTTCAATGACTGAACATCTGCCAGGATGGTCTTCTCACTGCTTGTTAATAGGCACCTGTCATTACCTGTGCTGAATTTCTCACCTGGAATGTGTCCCCTGTTCTTCCTCTCCCCCTTTAAGATTCAGCTCACACAGGACTTTGCTGCTGAAGTGTTCCCTGATTGCTTATGCCACAAAGCCCTTGCTTCAGTTCAGTCTTGCATGGCTTCCTAACTGCACCCTGCCTATCACCCTTCTTTCCCCAAACCACTGTTTTTCAAAGCAGGAGTTCTGGATCCCCTCCCTCAGAATCACCTGAGCCACCTACTAAAAATGTGGTTTCTGGTTCCCCATCCTAGACCCTCTGCATCAGAACCTCTAGGGGAGGAGCCCTGGAATTAGTATTTTAACGACTCCTCCAAACCGATCCCATTGACGTTTAAGAACCCCAACTCCAACCAAATTGCTTTCTTCTTGAATTAATTTTAATTCTCCTGAGTGTCCTTTCAAAAATCAATTTAGCAGAATCGCTTCCTCTTCAAGAGAATGAATCAAGGCTGCCTTCTTTTCAAGCATTTTTCACTGACTGGTTAGGAGTCTCTGGAGAGATTTGAGACTCTATCCTTTTCTTCTCAACTCCCCACGGCCACTGCCCTGTTCAGGTCACCATCCTTGCTCATGGAAACCCTCATGCCAGACCTTTCAAAATTCTTCAAGCCCCACTCTATGCCTCTGGCATGCAGCTTCCACCCTCCTGCTGGAGTGATTTTTTTCCCCCTAAAGAGCCTGTGGTGTGTCACTCTCTGCCTTCAGTATCTCCATAGCCTTTCCTATAGAATGAGTGCTCAGAACCTTCACTGCACAAATATGACCCCTCCTATCTTCATCATAACAGAAGTTTCCAGCTTTATTCCTACCACTCCAGCCAGTGTTCCACCACATAAGCCTTTTCAAATGCTGTCACTCCTATCTGTAATAATCACTCCACCCAACCCACTTAGAAAACTACTCTTTCCACCCTTTAGAACCCAACCCCAAATTGTCCCTCCCCTGAGAAAATTTACAAACTATCTCCCTCTCCCTCAACCCCTACCTCTATGGCCCAAGAGTTCTGCTAACATATAAGTTTTTAAACATTTACTTAAGTGCTTCCTGTATGGCAGCCACTTTTTGTCTTTTATGTACATGATCTTGCCTAACCTTCCAAAAGTCCTATACAATATATACTGTTATTTTCATCTGCACTTTTAAAATGAGGAAACAAAAACCCAGAAAGGTATAGTCACTTGTCCAAGGCTACATAGCTAAGAAGATAAAGAGTCATGATTCAAATCTAGAGCTGTCTAACACTAAGCAGCCACAAATAACGTATGAAAACTCAAAAGCTCAGAAAGGATAGGCTGAATATTGTCTGTGTCAGGACCACAGGGTGGTCTAGCCATCCACATTGCATTGTCTTTATGGTAAGTGAGGATGATCAGAATATTCCAGGGAATAGGAAGCAGCCCCCCTTTGAGGTGCTGTCACCTAACCAGAGAAACAGGGTTTAATCCAAACTATCAGAGAAAGGTAGAAGAACTCAGAGAAACTGAGCCATCTCTTTGTGAACAGGAAATTGAAAATGGCATTGAAGCATTGGACTTAGAGCTTATCTCCTATGCCTGGTGAAGCCACAGTAATTTATTTTGAAAACTCCAGAGACAATTTATTCTAAAAGGTGTCTATGAAATGAATCCAATGTTTTTTTGACCCTGACAACCCTTATTTCCTCCCTAATACATCTAAAATTTTGTTCAAAGCAAAAAGCATAAACTTCAATATTAGCTCCATGAAGGGTTGGCATATGAGGTCCCTCTTGCTGAGGGTAAATGTTGGGACAGGTATTTTTCTCTTATGCTGCTCTTTTCCTGTTGTTTTTTCCAAGTCACCTAAACCCACTATAATTTTTATGAAATAGTGGGAAGGGGGAAGCAGTGTAGCTCTCCATTTTTCTTGCTCTGACACCACAGTACTGATAACCACCCTACAGGCAGAATGCTATAGAATTATTGTAAGCTTTGCAGTCAGACCTAAAATCTTGGTTCTATCAATAATTAACTTTATCACCTTAGGCAATACATTTAAGCTTTCTAGTCCTTGATTCCTTCATCACTGTGAAATTGAACATTTCTGTCACAAAGTTGTTATTAGGATCAGATCAAATAATGCAGGTAAGTTACGTGGCACACAGTAGGTCCGCAGTAAATAGCACCTATCATCATATTAGCATATAATGTATGTATTGTCATGGGTGAATTTAAGTCTTCCATTTCCCTATTTTTTTTTTTGTCTTTTTGCCATTTCTTGGGCCGCTCCTGCGGCATATGGAGGTTCCCAGGCTAGGAGTCCAATCGGAGCTGTAGCCCCTGGCCTACGCCAGAGCCACAGCAACACAGGATCCGAGCCGCGTCTGCAACCTACACCACAGCTCACGGCAATGCCGGATCCTTAACCCACTGAGCAAGGGCAGGGATTGAACCTGCAACCTCATGGTTCCTAGTCAGATTCGTTAACCACTGCACCACGACGGGAACTCCCCCATTTCCCTATTTTTGTTAGGTTTTTTTTTCTCTTTATTTTTTTCTCCCTCTGTTCCTCCTTAGACTCTGAGTTTTCCTTGGAGTTTAGGCTTGCCCAAGTGGCACTGACTTCAGCCTGTTCTGAAGCTAAAAGCCGCAAAAACAAATAATTGAACCTGTCATTTATTTTACTTCTTCCAAGTTTTGACCCTCTTGCAAGCCTTCCTATTTTCACCTCCCGTTGGCTCCAGGGCTTATAGCTATTATCTGAGGGAGGGTCATTGTCTGCCATCATCATTTTTTTACGTTTGTTAAAGGCTTCTAGTCTTTGATCTCTGAAGACACATTCTTGGGATCTGATTTAAAGAAGGGAATGGTGCACTAGGCACAGTAGCAGGCTGTGTGTGTGTGTGTGTCTGTGTCTATGAAACCCACGATCTTTGAAATTAGTATTTCTGTCTCTATTTAAAGATGAGTAATAAAACCACATGGGCTGGAAATTTGGGTGAATTGAGTTCCAGGCTGGCCCAGAACAGGACTGAGTGGGTTTCTGAAAGAATTGCTGGGTATTCCTTGCTCTAATCACTTCGTCAGTGAAGGCCAGATAAACATCTACTTGTGCAGAAATGGCCCAGGTGACTGAAATTGTTTTAGGTTATAATTGTTGGGACAGTGAGAGGTGAAGTGTTTACTTCTTCAGTTGACCAAATCAATGCTTCAGTTTGAATCACCTTGTCTATGCCCTCCCCCAGGTGATGCTCCACATAGAGAAGACACACCTTAGATCCATGGTTGAGACTCTAAAGTCTGCTCATAAGGTAAAGAAATCACATAGCATGAAACCACAGTGGAGAACCACACACCTCCCTGTCCATCCAGTATGGCCAGATTTTAATCCAGCCTTGCAGCAGATTATCAATTCCTCATTTGGTGAAAGAGCCAATATACTAATTAGGTTAAGTAATGCAAGATGCAATAACAAATAAACACCAAAATTACACATGTAGAGCCTTGAAAGTTTATCTCTTGCTCATAAAATGTATATTGAAGCAATTCCAAGTCAACAGGCAGCCTTGCTCATAGACATTCAAATATGTACATTTCTTCTCTCTTGGGACTCTACTAAGAGCCTTGGACCTTGAGTTCTTTGATGGGTCCTCAGCATCCATCTAGAAGGGAAGAATAATATGAAGGATGACTTAGAGGTTTTTAATGGGTTGGGTCAGGAAATGACACAACCATAGGCAGGACTCATTCGGTACTTAAATGTAAGGAAGGCTGGGATATAGAGGCTAACTTTGTGCCCTGGAGGAAAAGGAAATAAATTTTAGTGAAAACCCAGAATCCTCCACCATACTCATCTTACATTGGGATCTAAAACCACTCCCTTTTTGCAAGATGCTCACACTTTGAGAGATGTGAGAAGAGAGGGACTGACTCGTAGATGTTCATAACCTATTGCTTGGTCAATATTCATCTTGTAGGATGTTAAGCCAAAATGCCCAGATTATTAACTTTCTTTTTCTCTTTGTCTGAGCTTGTGTAGATGGATTCAAGCCAGTTAAATATGCATCTGATGTGACTGAATTAGGTGTATCTTATCCATTCTGCCTATCACAGTGCTGGAGAGGGAAAAAATGCTTAGTAAATGTTTACTGAATAAAGGGATGGATGGAGGAAGAGGAGGAGGGAGGAGAAGGAAAAAAGAAAGGAAAGGATGGAAGGAAGGAAGGAAGAGAGGGAGGGAGGGAAGTCAGTCAGTGGAAAAATACATCCTGTGAAGTTGCAGGTACCACACACCTATGTAGGCAAAAGATAATATTCGTTCGTGAATCAAGGTGAGAAATGGGAGCATCACACAGTCCTGCCACCTGGAAAGCCTCTCTGTAAATACGGTCATTCCCCTTCCCCTGCCCTCTATGCCGGTGTACACACCGCATCTTTCTATTGATTCTCATCTGATATCTATCAGGCCAATTTCAAGCCAAAGCAATAATAAAAGAAAAGAAAAAATACTTTTCTGTGAACTAATCAAAAGCCTTAGGCAGTTCTCCCTGTTTCCTTCTCTCCCCCAGAGGGGAGAAGGGAGGGCCCCCATTCAGAGCACTCATTTTCCTGAGTGGGTTCTGATAAAGGACAGAACATCAGGTTTGTTTTTTTTTTTTTCTTTTCTTTCCTTTAAGAGAACATAGCGCTCCTTTTAGAATTCACCGGGACATTTTGGAACACAAACAACAACAGCGGAAGGCACTCATGTGGTGATAATTTAATGTAATTCCAATGTCAGTGACACGCCATGATGGTCTAGTCAGCTTCCCTGGAGGCAGTTTCTTTTGTGTCTTGCCTGGGAGAGTGGGTGCCCATACACTCCTGCACCAGCCCACCACGCTCGAACATTTCCTCTTTTTCCATCCCCTTTCTCACCATGGTTTTCTGATTCCAGTCCAAAGGACTCCTGGGGTGGCAAAGGAAGTTGGACTTTTTTCCAAGCTTCTAATCAGAAGAGAGAGTCTACAGGCCAAAACTAACCCACATGCATTTTTAGGTTTGGCCTGAAAATAGTTTACATCTCAAATGAATTATTCCAAAATTTAAAATGGAAGATATTTGCAAGAAAACCCAAGTTCAGACATCCCTGGAAAAATCGGAAGAGTTAACAACACAGGACCCACTTTCCTTTCCCACGAATAGCAGGATTTGCCCCTTAATTTGGCATGGGTTTTTCCCTCAAATGTTGTGGTCCCAACTGTTCACCTCACTCATTTGCATTTTGTCTCAATTTTCATAGGCATCTGACCTTACCAATCCTGCCCCTAAGCTTTGCTGTCCCCCAAGCTCTGGTCTCCCCCATAGTCTCCATAGCTCTGGGTTTCTCCATTGCTTGGAGGAGAGAACTACAGAAGCCAGCCAGATCTGTACTGTTGTAATGGAAATTTCCACCCCATGAAAGACTTAGTTCAAGATTTTGTTTTTTTTTTTCATTCAAGAGGTTTTGCTTCAGTCAACTTTCAGTCCTGCCAAGGCATTTATTTAGTTGATGAAGTCTGTTGGAATGAGATTGGGCTGTTAGTGGTGTTGGCCAAACTCTTTGCCATTTCACTGAAGAGCAGTGCCATGCTCAAACAAGGCGAGGGACAGGGCTGTAACCCAACGCCCCTCCTTCCCTAGATCCTGAGCCTAGAAGGTGAAGTCTAAAGGAAGGAAGACCCGCTCTGCCTACCTGCCCATCCTGCCATTTCATTTTGCATGCACTAGAACAGCAAGCATAGTTCTAGAAAGGTTTAGGCTCAAAAAATACAAGTGATTGGGTTCAGGGGTTTTTCATCAGGATCCAGTGGACACTGGGGAAGTTGATGGTCGGCCCAGGGGGCTTCTGAGCCTTCCTTGGTGTTCGGGCATTTATCAAAGATTTATCAAAAGCTATTTTGTGACAGGCAGACAATGGTGAGCAAAAATGGACAGAATCCGTACCTCACAAAGAAAGTCAGACAGAAAGGAGCAGGGGAAGGTCATGGTGCCATACGCATTCATGGGTCGGAGAGTCCAACCTGGGCTTGGTGTCTGGGAAGGGCGTCCTGGTTAAGTGATCAAATTCAAAGGACAAATGGAAACTAACGAGGTGACAGGGAGCAGGTAGAGAATGCTTCAGAGAACAGACGGCAGATTCAAGAGCCTGCACTGGAGGGAACGTGAATCATGTAAGGAATTAGAAGCAGGAAATGGGAGGTCTCAGGCTGTGCAGGGCCTTTCAGATCATGGTATGGGCCCTGGACTTTCTCCTAAGAAAAATTTAAAGGTTTTGTAGCCCCATGGAGTCAGCTAGTCAACCTCATTCTTATCATCTTTCTAGGCTACAATTCATGATATGTTCTCAATGAAATAATGAAGTCTGTAGTTAAAAACCAGTTGGGAAAATCATGGTTGCAGCACTGCTTTTAGAGGTGAGGAAACTGAGGCTCTGAAGGAGATACAATCAGGCACAGCCTGGGAAGATAAGGGGCTTTGAAGCAGCTGGTGCCCCTGGAGAGAGAGAGGTGGCAGGTGGGGTATAGTGGCAGCTCGACCTGAGAGGAAAGGCAGAAAACAATGCCTGGAAAGTAAGATTGCCGATGGCAGCCAAGTGGCAGGGTGGGATTATAGTGGGAAGCCTTGGGTCAGCACTCTGGTCCTTGGGACAGGGATTGGCAAGACCAAGCAGTATTGACAAGGTGTGGGCTGAGACTGGGACAGAGGCAGAAACCCTGTTATCAGAACCAAAGTCCAGTGTCAGCTATTTGAGCATCCAGAGGGCTGTGTCCTAAATCCTAGGGTGGGGGTGGGCTGAAGGGCCTTAAGCCCCTCCCACCAGTGGTTAGATTGACTTGCAGTCAATTGTGTGGCTGAGGTGAGGCCAAATTTGTCCACATAACCTTCTTCTTGACCCTCCCCACTCCCCAGTTTGTTTTTAAAGCAAAATAGCTGTTTCATCATGGGGAACTCATCTTTCACTTATCACTGGCTGATTGCAGTTCTGAATGAGAACCGTAGACACCTAAAACAATGAAGCAAGGAGAAGGATGCAAGGAAAAAGACTCCGTTCCTAGCTGTCGGCATGGGCTGGATGGCCTTGGACATGTCTCTTTACCATGCCGGGTGTCAGCTTTCCTGTCTGCAGAGCAGAAACAATGCTGCTTTCCACTTCATCTTGAACCTCATGAGAACAGTCATAACACGCATGATTCTTTTTTTTTTGTCTTTTTGTCTTTTTTGTTGTTGTTGTTGTTGTTGCTATTTCTTGGGCCGCTCCCGCGGCATATGGAGGTTCCCAGGCTAGGGGTCTAATCGGGAGCTGTAGCCACCGGCCTACGCCAGAGCCACAGCAACGCGGGGTCCGAGCCGCATCTGCAACCTACACCACAGCTCACGGCAACGCCGGATCGTTAACCCACTGAGCAAGGGCAGGGACCAAACCCGCAACCTCATGGTTCCTAGTCAGATTCGTTAACCACTGCGCCACGACGGGAACTCCTCACGCATGATTCTTATGTTTAGAGGATAGTAACCAACTAAAAGGAGGTGGAAACTGTGTCACTCCCACATGCATGCACCCCCGTATGCCTGCATCCTACACCCTTGGGCATATAATTTAGTGGGTTCACAGACCACATCCCCCAAAGCCTTCCCCTGCATCCCAGGTTAATAACTCCTATTTACCCTTTTTTTTTTCCTTCCTAGAGAGCAGAGCCTCGACTTCCCTTTCTCTCCCTAGCCCCAGAACACAGCTGGACTCAGTGAAATTTCCTAAACTAGAGGGGAATTGAATAACTTGGCAATAGCATGGATTGGGCCCGTGTGACAAGTCCAGTGTGCTGTGAGGCCCAGAGGCAGTGCAGAGGCTGCAGTATGCCGTTCTCTGCCCACAGTTTGCTTGGAATTCAGTTATACTCACAGCAGTATTGCAAGGACCAAAAAAAGAAACTGCAAGAGAAACAGATGACTTTGGGGGTTGGTGACCTCCAAAAGCATTGAAGGAGAGGGACGATGTAAAGTCTGGTGGGTGGGGCTTTGGAGTAGACTTTTATTTGAAACCTAGCTGTGTGTCCTTGGGCAGGTCACTTTGCCTCTCTGAGGCCAGTTTCCTCAACTGAAAAATGGAATAGATGAGAGAGCCTGCCCCACAGAGCTGTTCTGTGAATTAAATGATGCACACAATGTACTTAGTTCAGGGCCTGGCACAGGTGACAGAGGCAATAAATGTTTGCTTTTCTCAGCTATTCACCTCTAGACTCGTTTGCCCAGATATGCTTTAGGACCCAGGATTCTAGGTTATGAATTCTGTGATGGATACTCAGAGGGAGAGAAACATCTTTCAAGTCCTGAAGGAGCTCAGACTATACAAAGCAAGAATACCAGGTGACGGATGATAGAGGCGAATTTGCTGGCTGGAGCTCAGATGGAATTTCAGGGAGGAAGCAGCTTGCCCAGAGGAAAGGTGTGAACACTCACACCTTGCTTTTCACAAGCCTCAACAAAAGAAATTTGGAGCCAGTTGGCCCAGATTTGGAAGGGGGGGAAGAAGAGTGGGCAGCCTGCAGTTAGAAAGAGACAGAGAGGAGAGAAAAGTAGAGCACAGAATCATGATTTGGAGGAAAGACAGGGCCTGGTTGGAAGTCGAACCTTTAACACTGATGAACAAAATCACATGCCTTCAGGTCATGAGTTTGGATCCTAGTCCCACTTTTCTCTCCATATTTTACTGCTTATTTGGCTGATCATTTGGAAGAGGAAGGCTTTAGCATAGGTCATCTACAAGGTTATTTTGCTAGATTTTCACAAATCTAACCAGCCAGCCAGGACTCGTTCTAAAAATCTAGGCAGGATCTGCAGACCTCAGGATCTCAGGAATAGATACAGAGTTGGGATATAATGCAGACAGTGGCTGAGGGCCTAGGGCCATACAGGAAGAGGATGTAAGCTTTCATCCTGGCTTTGTCACTTGCTGGCTCTGTGGCTTCACTATCTGAGCCTCCATTTCTTCCACTACTTCATATTTCATCAACCTTTAAGATAGCACTGGCTGTAAGACACCTAATCTCTATGGGCCACTAATGAATTTTAAAATGCTGCCAATGGGACTATGATACACCATGTATCCAGATTTCAATGATGTGTCTCATCTCAGATGTTAAAATGTACATCAGTGTGGACCCGAGGATAAGTGAAATACAGTAATACCTACTTCATGGGGTGGCCTGGGAGACGGTGAGATGATGTAGTTAAAGTGCCTGGCATGTAAGTGAGTTATGAGGTCTGAATTACGCAGGCTCTAAGTAAGTGTTTATTGAACCAAAGAAGTGGCTTCTTTGAAAAGGAGAGCAAAGTGCTTCCCAAGACATGTTTCTCAGAACCAAACTTCCTCCATTTTTACACAAAGTGGTATTGGGTTAGAACTGAATGATATGTGTGTAAATATGTGTTGTAATTTTTTAATGTTATTTTTTTAATTAGAATGTTGAATGAGATCATTGTGTGGTCCATTTTGGCCTAAGATAGAGTTTTGCCTTCTCTTGGTAAGGCCCCGCCTTTTTTTTCCTTTGCCTGGAGAACTTTCTTGATGGACTGCTCCCACCATCTTGGATTGGCAAACCAAAAGGGCAGAGGCAATTCCTCGTGTTCTCAAAGGAAAATTTCCCCCTAGAGGAGACCCAGGACGATGAAAGAAAGGAAGGGAAGGAGAGATTCTATCCAGAAAGAAACCAGAGTACAAAGCTGGGAGAGGTAGGGAGAAACCCCATGAAGAAGTGAATGAATGGATAACAAGGGTTCCTCAGGCCTTCATTTCACGGCCTGAATGTTAATGCCCCAACAGCCGGTATTGGGCTCTGGATCAAGCTTTCAATTCCAGTGCTGCGTCAGGGATCATTTCAAATGTGTTCACCTCTGGAAAGAAGGGCCTTTGGGTGGCCGCCAGGGAGCAGGGATCTGAAGAAGGGTGGAGAGCATCTTGTCTGATTAACTGGGCCTTATCTACAGAGCCAAGTGAAAGGCTTGATGCCGTGAGTGAGCTTTGCAAGGCACTGAACCATCCCGACTTCTCCCTGACACCAGCAAAGCTGAGGTGCTGCGTTTCCTTATCAAGTGACAGGAGCACTTGGTGAAGCCACGGAAATTGGATTTGAGTGATTCCCATCCTCCTTTATCCCTGCCCCCAACGTAGAGCATTCTGATCACCCAGCAAGTTAAAGGGACAGTTCTTCTCAAGAGCAATACCCAGAGAGGAACAAACAGAACCAGGGAGAGCCAGGACCTTGCCAAGGCCACATGGTCAGTTGATGGAGGGGCTGGAATCCTATTCTTTTGGCTACCTCAATCTTTCCATTTCTACATCAGTCTTTGGATTTTTCCCAAGAAATCACTCTACCCCGTCACAGCCGGCCTATCGCCGAAGGTGTTGAATGTTTAGTTTAACGTTCCAAAAAATTATCTGGGAGGTAGAGGCATTGCCCTAAATGCAGATAGAACTTGACCACAAGAATAATAGTAATGGTGCCCATAACTTATCAGACACAGTGCCATTCATTTTCATTACATTCATACAACCAGTAAGGCAGTACCCATTGTCCCCAGTTTGCACACGGGAAAACTGAGGCTTAGAGAGGAAAGGTCACTTGCTCAAGGACACACAACTAGGAGGTCAGTGGCAGAGTTTGGCCTAGACCCCAGGTATCTAGTGTCAAAACCAGAACTCTTAACCCCTGGGCTCTCCTGTCCCTGCCAGAGGGACAGAGGGGCAGAATCAGGATTTGAACCCAGGACTCTTGACTCTTAGTGCTTTTGACTAATGATGAGTACAGTGACTTGTTTATTAGTACCTCATTTATCCTGCTCAGCAGCCTTGTGAAATGGCGTAATGACTTGCACTCACCCAGGGTCACACTGCTGGTAAGCAACAGGGCTGAGGTTCAAAAATTCTCCATCCTCCCCCTCCCCAGCACCTCAGGGCTGTTTAAAATCCAACCTGATCACATCAGCCTACTGCTCACAACCCTCCTTAAACCCAAACCTGAACTTCTCCCCAGGACTTCAAAACATGCACCATCCAGCCCGTTTACAGCAACATCTGCATTGCTAATATGTTCCCTTCACTTTCTTTTCTTTGGCCTCACTGGCCTTGGGTGGCTCCTCCCACCACAGGCCCTTCGCACATGCTGTTCTCTCATCCTTGAACATTCTCTTCATGTGCTCCTCCCTGCTTTTGGCCTTCTACTTCTCCTTTACATCTCAGCATGTCACCTCCACAGAGAGCTCTCTCTTCCTCTGGGGTATTCATTTATTTGTAATTCCATGTTAATGATGTGGTTATTTAATTGTATAATCAGCCCCTAAATCCCCACCCAACCAATTCCCATCTGTGTGGCCACGAGCCTGTCCTCTCCCTCATCTGGGCCTCACTGTCTCAATCTGTAAAACAGATGACAAGCCTCTAGGGCTTGTCCGAGATGGGCCCCTAAGGACCTAAGTGGGCCTAGCAAATGTGGTTTTCATGCTTCTATGGGAAATCTCTTCCCTCCCCCCGACCCCGACCTCCCACCAAAGGATTTCCATGTAGACTTGCCATAGAACAGCTTCTAAAATGCCTTTGCCCCCTACTGCCATGAAAGGTGAGGAGCCTGGCTTTTCTCATAAGATGCCATGAATTCTGGACTCGGGAGTCCTCCCAAGGCTGGTGCCAACAAGAAATGAACACAGAGGCTGGATTCTTCTGCAAATAGTGCCTAGGTCAGTCTCCTGGGTGCTGAGGGGCAGAGGTGCATTAGACATGAACATGCAGTTGAGTAGGGAGACAGGTGCAGGTGTATAAATAACCATCAAGCAGGAGGAAAGAGAACCAAGGTCTCCCCTGTATCAATGGCAGGTATGTTTCAGGCAGTGCTCAGCACTTGATAAATAGCATTTCGTTGTCCCTTCTCAACTCCGGCCCAAGCCCTCTGAAGGACTAGTAACATCCCCTTTTCACAGATGTGGCATCTGAGGCTCAAAGAGGTGACATAAGTGTCAAGGCCCCATGAAGAGCAGTGGGCTTTGCCTAGTTACTTCGTCAAAGACGATCCCCTGGCCACAGCCTGTGGTGGGAGGAGCCACCCGAGGCCAGTGAGGTCAAAGCAAAGAGGCCACAGCCGGAGTTCTCACATGTCATGAGGAAAGCAGCACGCTATCATATTGGAAAGTCCTGTGTTTGAGTTCTGGTTCTGACACCAATGAGCACCTGACCTTTCTAAGCCCCGGTTCCCTCAGCTGGTAGAATAGGGGTCCTTCCCCTTCCTCACAGGTGGTTATAACATTTACATGAAATAAATCTTGGGAGGGTTCCCAATTTTTCATAGAAGATACAGAAAAAAGGCAAGTTTCCTCACTCCTGGCAAACGACAGTAGGAGACAGGTAGGATGTGAATAGCATCACAGTGGAACTCATAAACAAGATTGACTGAGTCCTGTGTGCCTTTTAAAAAAAAAAAAAATCTGTTCTATATATGGACCATTTGAAAGGATTAAGAAATTAGAACTTGTCATTGAGCAAGTGACTTGCTGCTTTGTTCTCCATGTGAACCCTTGTCTCCAGTGTCAAGAACCTTTCTTTTATGAATCCATCTTCTGAGCCCAGGGAACCTACGTCAGCCAGGAAATTCGCCACTTTTCAAAGGCATTTTTCTTAATCTCATGCCATGAGAAAAACCAATAAAAATAATGAAACAGAAGCCCAGGAGGGACTTATTAAAACTTCTGGCTGTGGGGATAGGGCCGATTTGGCCTTGGCAGTGAAGAGGGACGTGCAGTGCCCAGTGACAGCAATTATAATAATGAGAACAGTGTCTGTCTGCCAGAGCACCAGATAGGTGGTGAGGAGGCTGGGCTAGCAATACCAGTGAGCTTTGATGGTAGAATTAAGCCTCACAGGAAGTGGGAAGCGCATGAATGCTGGTGTCTGACAGCTCTCATGAGAATCCCTGGCTTTACCACCTACTTGCTGTGGGACTTGGGCAGGTGGCTCCACCTTTCTGGGATGTCACATTGGCCAAATAGAAATCATCTCTCATTCATTCAACAAACATTTGCTGAGCCTGTGCTATGCACCAGGTATGCAGGGGCTACCATGGTGAATAGGGCAAGCGACCTCCCCTGCTAGTGGAGCTGACATCTGCATAGAATTCTAAGTCAGAGACAGTAATAGTAATGAACCTTAACTGACCTGTCCTCCTCAATCCCTACATCCCTTTGAGGCAGACACCACAGCTGTGTGTCTCCACTATACAGATGAGAAACTAAGGGCCAGGAGCACTCCCAGCACTAGGCTGTGAGCCTCCCACTCTTTCCACCCTACCAGCTGTCTTGGGTGAACCAGAGCTTACTGCCAGGGGAGATCACAGGACAGGCACTGCACAGGCCCCTTTCTCAACCTGGAATCCATCCCCGAGAAGCCACCATGTGCAGCGTGTGCAGAATTGCTGTGTAGCCTCACAGTCCTCGGCCTCTCTCTCTCCGTGGATTGTGAGCCCTTCCAGTGCAGGGACTGTTGTACCCCCAGGGCTCGGCATGGAGTCTGGCACCCAGTAAGTGCTCAGGGAACATGTGTTGAAATAAAAGGGATAAAGAAGGGAGGGAAGGAGAGGAGGAAAGAGAGAGAGAAGGGGAATTTCTGGCTTATATCACACAATAAATGTTAGAATGATAGATTGATGACTGGATGGGTGGATGTATGGATGGATAGAAAAAGGGAAGAGAGGCTGGCTGGCTGGCTGGCTGGATAGGTGGATGGATAAATGGACGGAAGGAAAGGAGGCTGGATGATGGATGGATAGGAGGATGGATAGATGGATGAAAGGAAGGGAGGTTGGATAGATGGATAGATAAATGTAAGAAGGGAGGGAGGCTGGATGATGGAAGGGAGGAGGCTGGATGGATGAATGGATGAAATAAGAAAGAGAGGAAAGACAAGAATGGACAGAAAAAAGGAGTAGGAATGGAGAGAGGGAGGAATATGCGAGCTTCCTTTGGAAGAGTTTGTGAATGTTGAACAAATACAGAATGAACTGCAATTCACACCCCCCAGCTCACCCCCTGCCCTTGACCATCTGATTGTCCACACAGCCTTCAAGGCCCAATTAAATCATACCTCTGCTGCCTGTTCTAGCCCACAGAGACTGGTCCTTTTACTCAGCTGGTGTGTTCCTGTTGTCTAATTGCCAGTTAACATCTTGGTTACACAATCTCACTTCCCTGATTGTAGCCAACGTAGCACTTGATTGGGCATGGTTAAATCACGGGGCTGTAGGAGGGAGACTGGCTGGGGGAGTTTGGGCTCTGCCACTTCCCAACAAAATGACAGAAATTTCCTGGAACTTCCAGAGGCTCTGTTGTCCCAGATGTGAAATAGAGACACTATCACTGCCCCATAGAAGTGTTAGGAAGACTGCCCATGAGAAAGCATGCCCAAGCTTCCCATGAGACTCAGGGCAGAGTGATCCAGTCTTATTTTTGGATCTGCGAACATCTCTTCTACCCAACAACACTGTGAGGTTTTAAGAGACAACTACCATCTCTGCTCCCCAGGTGTCTCTCTCTCTCTCTCTCTCACACACACACACACACACACACACACGCCCTAGCATAGGACTAGGTGTCCAGAATGCTTGTTGTTTAATACCCACTTTGACCCAAGTCCAGGAAGTTTCGTTTCTTAAGATCTTTATTAAGTCAGATTCAATTTGCCAATAATTTTATCCAAGTCAACTTTTCAGAAATGAACTTATTGCAGAAAAGAATGAAAATTCAGTGTATATCCTTGACAAGCTCACGGGGCCTCTAATCCTCTCAGGTTATCAGTAGGTAAGGATAGTATTTCCTGGAGCACAGGACCTGAACTCCTTTCCTCAAAATCACCTGGGGGTGAGTTTGGGACCTGGTTAAGAATGAAGATTCCTGGGATCCATCTCAGACTCACTAAATCAGAATCTCTTAGTGTAACACCTTGGGCTTTTGCATTTTAACCAGTTCCTTAGATGATTCTAGTGCATGATTAGTTAGGGAACTACTACCATGCTCAACCTCAATGAAACCTAGATTCCAGAGCTTGGGGGCCTTTAAGAGTTTCTAGTCCAAATTCCTCACTTTACAGACTAGGGAAAGTGAGGCCCAGAAAGGGTGAGCACAGCAGAACAGAAACCAAGGGCCCCAGTCTTATCGCCCTGCCAGCTTTCCTCCATTGCACTGCTTACCTCTTCCTCTGGAAGGAATCCTTGCTGGTTCAAGGGGAAGAAGGAAATTAGCATTTATTGAACCCTTACTGTATACCAGGCACTTGAAATAGAACCTTCCAGCATTCTTGAGGGCTAGGTATTATCATGCCTGTCATTCTAGAGCAGGAAGCTGTGAATTTTAGAGAGAAACCATCATTTTTGCTGAGAAACAAACCTGCTGGTGTATAGGAAAAATTCCAATGTTACAGGGGAAATTGAGTGGAGCCCTTTCATCAGACTTGTGGTGAAAATGATTTTAAAATGGCCTAATATGAAAAAATATATCTTTCACTCATGTAAATGGAATATACTACATACTGGAACTCAATAGGAATCCATAATAACACTGACATGACATGTTGTTGCTGTTAGGATTTTATCCTTAGCAGTGGTTCTCAAGTGGGGGCAATTTTGCCTTCCAGCAGTGTGTGGAGGCATTTTTGGTTGTTGTTGTTGTCCCAACTGGTGAGGGACCACTGGCATCTAGTGGGAAGAGGCCAGGGATGCTGCTGAATATCCCATAATGCTCAGGACAGCTTCCCAAAGAACTACCTGGTCCAAAATGTCAATCATGCAGAGGCTGAGAAACCCTGATCGTAAGATGTGAAGCTCTTACTTCTCCATCACTAGGAGGCAGTATAACCACTAGGCCTGGTAGCTCACCCCAGATGCAATAGGCATTAGACGCTTCCCTTGGGTGTTGCATCTTCTGTCCACGGTATGGGGACATTAGGGTGCTGGGAGATGAGGTGGGTGGAAAAAGAGAGAAAGTAGGTTATCCATGAATGAAGTCTCCTGGCAGAGATCATGCAGCTCCTGGGAAGTTAGACTTCAACTTCAGGTCTGTCAGAATCCAAAATTACTCATATTTCAAGTACTGCCTCTTGCCTTATAGATGAAATGTCCACGAACCAAGATTTTGCAACAGAAGCCACTACATTCTTTTGCGTCAAACACAATCTATTTTTAATTACACTGTAGAGTAAATTGAATTTCACAAGTTGAATTTCAAGCATAACTTGTGACATAGAATAATCTGCTCCTTGGCCTCCCCTTCAATGGGAGGAAGTGTTGCTTAGGGATTAGGAATAGTCAGACCAAGTTTGAATTCTGGATCTGCTGTTTATTAGCTCTGTGACCTTGAGACAACCCCTTTATTTCTCTGGGCCTCAGTTTTCTCACCTATAGCATGGGAATAACAATAGAATCCACATGGAAATATGATTGTGAGTTTTAATTCAGATAATGCCTGTAAAGTGCTGAGTATAGTGTTTGGTACATAGAAAACCCTCAATAAATGTTGACAGTAATAATCATTGTTGTCATCATCATTGTTGGTATAATTAAGTTCTCAGGATAGGGAGAAGGTGGAAAATTGAGAGTTTGGAGAATACTCAGCATTCGTAAAGCAAAGCTGGTGCTGTCTGGGTCTGATCATTTATAGCTCACTAAATCTGACCTGTCATTCCTGCTTTTAATGAAAATACATTCAGTATTGGAATTAATTATGATTAAAGTGGCCTTGTTATTAAGCACCGAGGGATCAGCGGCAGACCCAGTGGGTTATCATCATTGAGTAGAATGACTCAAGAAGGAAAAAAGCCGAATTATGCACCATCCTGAGTCCAGATGGAAAATCCCTAATAACACTGGTTGCTGTTACTAGGGGACTGTAAGTCATGAGGGAACTTTGAAGGCAGAAACTAAGGTGGGAGGGGAAATGAAGAACTTGACTTTTCCTGGCTCTCTCTGGCATTTCTAAATTGACAATTCTGCAACCAAGGAGTTAGGGAGATCTGGGGACACTTGTTACCCCAACAAGAGGGCACTCTACAGAGCAGAAGGAGAACTGCACCAGGAGTCAGGATGGCAGGTCCTAGCCTAGCTCTGTTCTCTATAAGCCAGGGTAGTGGCAGAGGAATGGAAATAGGAGATAGGCAGGGAGAATTAGATCATCTAGTGCCTTCTAAGCCATGGCAGAGACTTTGAGGTTTTTCCTGAGTGCAATGGAAAGTCTCTGTTGGGTTTAGAGCAAAGCATGATTTAATATAATTGTTTAAAACTCACTCTGGCCACTGACTGGAGGATAGTCTGAAGAAGGGTGAAGTGGGAAACCAGTTGGAAGTTATCACTGTCATCTGGATAAGAGTTTAGGAAGCTTTGACATAGGATTAAAGTAGCGGCAGTGGTGATGGAGAGAGCACACAGATTCAAGGTATGTTTTGAAGGACAAGTTGGCAAGATGTGCTGATGGGTTGGGTGTGGAGAGTAAGGGCAAAAGAAGGCAATCAAGGATGCCTCCCTTAGATTAGAGTTTAAGTAACCAGATGAATGTCAATACCTGTATCAGTCAGCTATTGCTATGATAATGCTGCATAACAAATCACCCCTCAATTCAGAGAGTTAGAACTGCAATGGCCTGAGTCTGCAGTCATCTGCAAATTGGTGGGACTCACATTAAGAACTCTGTTTTAGATATGCCATTATCTGTACTACAAAAGTTCTGCAAGGATCGTGTTTTACTTTGGGATCTAAAAAGAAGTTACTGAAACCGATAAACTATTCTAAATAAAGGGGAAAAATCAGTGATTCGAAGAGTTTGTGCTGGGATGATGATTCTAAAGCTACTGGAAAAGATTTGTCCCAGCCATCTTACAACTCAGGGCATCAGAGGATGCTCCAACTTATCCCAGACTCAAGCAATTTTAGTTTTCTGATTAGCTTTGTAGGTGAGCAGGAACTTTGTTGGGCAGATAGCTTGTCACACCAAACATAGGACGAGACTGTCACTTGGGTCAGGAAGCTGATTCAGTCAGAGAAATTGGCTTGTTTCCCCTAATCGATGCCATCCACATAACATGAAGAATCACAACCACTGCCAAGCCAGTGCCTGCTCCTGCATTACTGGTTTCGAGCAGCAGGATCACTCAGCCTGTCAGAAACCATTAGATGCTGGGGCTGGCTGATTTTTGAGAAGGAGGGTGGGGGGTCTTTTCAAGGACAAGCTGAACACATAGAAGGAGAAATAGACAGTGGCTCTAGCCCAGCACCCGTGGCTAAGGAAGTAGATGACTCCAGGAAGGAAAAGTCCCAATAAGACAATGCTTTTAGCCATGTTGGGGTGATGGATCATCTCTCCTATGGAGCAAGAGGGATAAGAGATGCACTTGAGGAAAATTGTTTCCATCCCACTTGGTGATTTGCAATCTGGACAGGGAGTAAGTAAATGGGACTCAACAAGAACCCTGAAGCAGCTGCATTTAGGAACAAACGGGACACAAGGGTGGCTGCCTAACCAGGTGAGGATTTGCAAAGAAAAGATGGCTTCTCATTCCAAACAGCAGCCACCCTTTACTCACTTGCAGTCCTCAACCTACAGTTTCCCTCGTGCCATAGACCTGGCCTTCTCTGTAGTATCTGCCAGCTTAGTGAATGGTGCCGCCGTATGTGTGCTTGAGCCAGACAAAAACTTGGAAGTCATTCAGTACTCCTCACTCTCCCTCACTCCCCTTGTCCAGTCCATTTCCAAGTCATGTTACTTTTGCCTCCTAAATATTCCTCAAAGTGGCTCACTTTTTCTCCATCCCTGCTGCCTGCACCCAAATCTTAGGTGCCATCATCTCTCACCTGGCCACTGCAACAGTCCCTCGCTGGTCTTCTGGTTTCTGGCTTTCAATCCATTCTCCCCGCTGCTGCCACATCCATCTTTGCAAAACATGGATCTACCAATGCCACCTCCCTGTTTTAAAACCCTTCTCTAGCTCCCCATTGCTTTCAGAATCAAGACCAAATTTATGAATTTAATCTACTGTCCCCAGCAGGGCCTGGGTCCCTGCCCGCCTCTCACCACTGCACAAGCTGTTCCATCAGCCTGGAACATGTTTCCCTCCCACTTTCACCAAGTTCACCTAGTCATCCTTCCAATTCTAGCTCAAGCATCAGTTCTGCAAAGTAACGGTGGTTTGCCCTTTGCCTCTGAAATCAGAAACTTGAGTATACTCAGAGAATCATATTCCAATCCTTCAGAACCCTTATCTTAGTAATTGTGCCCTCATTTTTATGTGATTATTCCATTAAAAATCTGTCGCCCTCTGAGCTCTGTGGCTGAAACTGTGTGTGGATTTACCCAACACCCAAACCATTCCAGTCCTCTCTAGCCTTTCTGTACTATGTTGAATTCCCAGAATTCCTTGCATGTGACACTGCCTGGCCAATGATATGCAAGCAGAAGGTGCCATTGAGACTTCTGGGAAAGATTCTTAAAAGAGGACAAACTCATCTGGGGTGCTCTTTGCCCTTTTTTCCTCACTATAGTACAACACAGTGAAGACTGCTGCGTTGTCATCTCAGCTGTGAAGAGTGGAGCCACACAGGATGGTAGAGCAGAAAGAGAAGGAGCTGGGGTTCCTTGTTGCCAGTATGGGGTGGCTGGGTCAACCCTGATCCACTTACCACTGACCTCCTATTGCCATGGGCTAGGGCTTTGTGTGACTGGTAGTAGCTGAGTTAATTCCATAGGACTTGCAGCTTGTTCCATAAGATTCTGACACAAGCTCCATAAAGACATGAACTGTGACTGTCTGCTCTGCCCGTCTTCCCAGCATGGAGCCTGGCACATAGGATACACTCGGCCAACATCTGTTGAATGAATGGATGGAGGGACCACTGTCCTCAGAGTCCTTGAAGAAAACAGATCTAGGCTCTGCTTTCTGCTCTGCTGTTGATGGCATAACCTCCCTGAGGCCCCATTTCCTCAAGTATAAAACCAAATGGATAACATCCTCCTCATCGGCAGGTCTAATAAGGTGATGTGTAGAAAGTACCAGAAGCTCAGTAAATGGGAGATGATGGTGTTAGGATAGTGAGTGATTGGCTCTGTCACCTCCGCCTGCCAGTCTGAGTGCTGACTGTATACAAGGCTCCATGATAGGCACACATCGGCCAAGGGCTGCAGGGTGGCCTCTGCCTTCCAGGATTTGACTGCTTAGTTGGTGAGCAGAGTTACACAAACATGTGGAGAAGTCTCAGTGCAGATGACTGTGGGAGGGGCAGAGACCCCAGACTTGGCAGGAGTGGAGAACAAGGAAGAATCAGAGGCACTGATAAAGTTGTCCCTGGGCACAGCACGGGGACGGGGAGCCTGCTTCCTCTCTGCTCATTTAGCTAACAAGCTCTTACTGGCACTCCCACCATGGGGCTGAGCGCTAGGATAACATGCTCCCACAGAGGTGCAGACATGATTACATGCAAATTCGTGCCTGCCTGAACAATGGACTAAATGAGCAAAAGCATGAACAAATGAACTTCTGAAGAGAAACGAATGAGCTAGAAAATAGATGTAGGTGTTCCTGGGAAAGTAACCATGCTCTGAAAAATGACAGAGTCTGGAGAGACGGAGGGCCGGGCTGCAAGCTTAAGACCCAAACCAAAGATGGGGAGTGTGGTCTGGAGAGGTGAATAAAGGTAGGGGCGGAGTCAGAGAGGTTTAGGATATCCCACCCCCACCCTAATATCTTGTACATGCTAGAGAGCACATCTCTTGTCACTCATCCATTCCTCTCAAAAGCCAAATAGGCACAAGCATGGCACCAGGCAATGGGCATGCGATGGAGAAGACAGAACTAATCCCTTTGCATCCCTCATCCTTTCCAAGCATCTCTCTCTCCTTCCCAGTTCTGCTCCCTCTTCTCAGCCCACCATGGTAGCACAGGTGATGGTGGGTCTAATAGGAATGCAGTGCTGACTCGGGGCTTATTTTCAGCAAGGTACTCCCCGGACATCTCCTCCAATGTTCCCAATAATATTGTGAATTGAGGACTATCACAATGAAGAAATTGAGGCTTGGTGAGGGGAGGCAGCTATCCTGGAGTCCCACGGCTGGTAAATGGCAACACCAGAAGAGGAAACCAACTCTCTCAGAGGCCAAACTCTGTGCTTGCCTACTCTAAGTTATCTCCTAAGCCAAGAAGTTCAAAGTTGAAGGTGCAGATGCAGAAGCTTTTGGGGGAAATGAGTAGGTCTACTCTTCTCAACTGCAGTGATGGTTTCATGAATGGAGGTATAGCAAAATGTATCAAAAACTACTAGTTTAAATCTCTAGTTTATTGGATGTCAGTTATACTATGATGAAACTTTTTAAAAAGCAATCAAAATAATGAATGTGCATACCACTCACACTGCTTATGAGAAGATATAGACTGTTGGACATTCCCTTTGTGGCTCAGTGGTTAACAAACCTGACTAGGACCCATGAAGATTCGGGTTCTATCCCTGGCCTTGCTCAGTGGGTTAAGGATCTGGCATTGCCATGAGCTGTGGTGTAGCTCTGATTTGACCCCTAGCCTGGGAACTTCCGCATGCCACAGGTACGGCCCTGAAAAGAAAAAAAAAAGATGTAGACGTTGGACACGTCACCAGCTGCCCACAGAGATTTTGATTCAGTGGATCTGGGGTATGCCTGGCAATCTGGGATTTAACAAGCATCCTCCAGGTAATCCTGACTCAGTTGCCCCAGTGTAGGTCACCAGGGGTCCTCAACTGCAGTGATGCCTCAGCAGTCGCTTGGGGGGCTTTTTACAAAACACCAAGCTTTGGGTCCATTGAGACAGATTCTTGGGCAATGAGGAATGAGGTTGGGGAGGTTCTGCAGGTGATTCAGATGTGCTGCCAGGACAGAGAACCACTGAGCCCAAGAAGCCCTTCTGTTGCCACCAGGCTGGGGCTGCACAAAGCCAAGTACAGGTGATAATCAGTGCCCCCTGCTCTGCCAGGATAGGCAAGTCAGGCCCTGCAGGTGCTCTAGAAGCCAATGAAAGCCCAAACACTCTCGATGAATGAAGCCCCCCTCTCTTTCCTTGAATCTTTCATCACACATGCAGTATCACTTTTGGTCATAATCTGCTAAGCACAGTCCCTGACAAACCATGTTCAAAGCCCTGGTCTGCTGTGAAGACTTGTGCCATGTAGGAGCCAGGCTGAGCAGTGGCCCTGCCATCAGTGCCCCCAGCATAGGCAGTCCTCCAGCTCAGCTCACAGGCTGCTGTGCTAAGGATGACTAACTAAGACAATAACCTACCATTTCAAAGATCCCAGACTCTGAACTGGTGGCCCATGAGAATAGTGTCATCAGTCCCCTACTTAGAGTGGGGAAACTGTGGGAAGAGAAAGGTAACCCTGGGAGGGTTATTCCTCGATCATAAAGGTAGAAGGGACAGAAAAGGTTGTCTCCCCCATGCAGCCATCCCTGATTGTACCATCTCTCATGGGAGCTTGGGCAGGTCATTCATTCATTCAATGGATATTTCTCAAACACCACCTCTGTGCCAGGCCTGGGGCTGAGTGCTGGGATGACAGGTGTGAGCAAGTGGGCAAGAGAGCTACCTTGGTGGCCCTTCTAGTGGAATAAGTCAGATAACAAACATGAAACATACAGCTCGAGGAAGAGAAAACGCAGCTGGAACAGGGATATGAAGAAAATTCTTTGGTAAAAGTGAGATGGAGACTGACTCGGGTGAGCAATGACCAGAGCGTCCAGATGAGGTTTCAAAGAGTTTTTAAAGCAGAGGCCTGAGTAAAGGGAGGCAGGGGACCCCGGAAAGAACTGAAGAGAATGTTCCCAGGAAGGGAGCTGTGAACATAGAAGTCCTAAGTTAGGGACAAGTTTGGGTTGTTCAAGGAACCTGGGGGAGACAGACCAGTCACCCCCAGTCCAGGCTAGGATTTAGTTTTTTTCTATCAATTGATTGTTGATTGATTGATTGAAGTATAATGGATTTAAAATGTTGTGTTAAGGTCCAGCAGAGTGGCGCAGCAGAAGTGTGCTGGGCCCATAAAATGTTGTGTTAGTTTCAGGTGCACAGCAAAGTGATTCTGTTACGCATATCTATGTATCTGTACCTATGTAGATATATAGATTCTTTTTCAGATCCTTTTCCCTTATAGGTTACTACAAAATATTAAGTATAGGAGGTCCCGTTGTGGCTCAGCTGTAACAAACCTGACTAATATCCGTGAGGACACGGGTTCAGTCCCTGGCCTCACTGAGTTAAGGATCTGGTGTCACCGTGAGCTGTGGTATAGGTCACAGATGCAGCTCGGATCCAGAGTTTCTGTGGCTGTGGTGTAGGCCGGCAGCTGCAGCTCTGATTCATCCCCTAGCCTGGGAACTTCCATACGTTGTGGATGAGGCCCTAAAAAGAAAAATAAAAAATTGAGTATAGTTCTCTGTGCTATGCAGTGCATCCTTATTGGTTACCTGTTTTATAGAGACTAGTGTGTATGTGTTAATCCTAAACTCCTGATTTATCTCTTTCCCCTCTGGTAACCATAACTTTGTTTTCTCTGTCTATGAGTTTATATCTGTTTTGTAAATAAGCTCATTTCTTTTTTTTAGATTCCACGGGAGTTCATTTTATTCTCAGTGCCCTGGGGAAGCTACTCGGGCTTTTTTGTCCTAAGGGACCCCTCTTTCTGACCAGCAGTCATTATTGAGTGAGCATTTGCGCTAGGGGTGCAGTTTCTACTCCTCTAAAGAGTGGCCCTAGAAGGAGATTCGTTGCCCAAATTGGTTCTCTTTGCCCCTTGGTGTTGCTGCAAAGCTAATGGCTCCAGAGCCAGGTCGTCCATCACCCCACACTGCCTCCCACCTCCGCATCTTGGCAGAGACAGAAACCTTTCTGAGCTCTGCTGCTGTCGTGGTGCGGAAGCTCCCAGCCTCCCATGACTAAGCACGTAGCCCATCTTGGCCCTTAGCCCTCAGCAGATGGAAGACCCTGGTGAGCCAGTTTGGTGATATGGTGAACACCATTTGGAGAGGAAGACTACCTGTCAGAAGTTCCCCAAACATCATTTCATAAAGCACTGGGACAGACCTGGGGTTGAATTCCCTGCTCTGCCACCTCCTTGCTCTGTCACCTCGAGCAATGACTTAGCCTCTCTGAGCCTCGGTTTCCTTAGCTGTCAAATGGTGCCTTCCTTCTCATGGGATGGACGAAGAGATCAATGGGAAGCCCTAGCACAGTGCCTGGCACCTACTAAGTGCTCATTCAATCAGATTCCTCAAATCCTCCTAGCATCAACCAGGCAAGTTCCCATGAAAATTCCTTACCCCAGCCAAGCCTCAGTTTCCCCATCTATGAAAGGAAGTGGCCCTATCAACTGACCTCTAAGTCTCTCCTGCCCTAAAACTCATGAAGTCACACACAGAGACACACCTGTGAATGTGCTAGGAACTCAGACTCTGGAAACAGAGACATGAGTCCAAATCTCAGCCTATCCTGTAAGCCTCAGTCTTCCCATCTGTAACATGGGGATGGCCACATCAGGTAGTGGTCTGGGGCTTCAGAGGGATCCCACAGGTTAGTTCTCAGCACAGAGGTTTTAGAAATGGTATGTAAACATCAGTCCTTAGTCACTTTGCTGTACAGCAGAAATTGACAGAACATTGTATATCAAGTATAATAATTTTTTTAAATAAATAAATATCAGCCCTTAGATGCTGTCCTTCACCCCACCCACACCCCAGGCCTCCACATCCCCTCGTGGACTCAGCGGCGCTCTGCCACAGGTTAATCTGAAATGGGAACAGAAACACAAATTTCCCATTCAAAACCCACAGACCATTTTTGTTCAGTAATAGATTTAAACAAGGTTTTCTCTCATAGCAATCTTCCCTAATCTTCGATTGTTCCCTTTTTAGAGATGCAGTGTCCTTTTGCATCGCATGGAGAATACAAATTAGGTATTGTCTGAAACCGCTCCTTCTCTCTCATGGAGTCTCCTCATCAGGGCTGCCTCGAGCCCTCTCTTCAAATGCAGCCTCTTCTGGGGTTTTTTTCTCCCCAGCACATCCTTGCAGGTGGAAGGTAGATGTTTGTCTGGGATGGAGGCATCAGAGGATCCTGTAGTAACTTCCCAAGTCCAGCTTCTAACACTTCACGTCCAAGGAAGAAACAATAATAATAAAAGGGGCTATCATATGTTAATAGCATGCCTTGTGCTGGCCCCAGAAGGGAAGTCTGTTGTAACCATTTTACAGATAAGGAAGCTGAGGCTCAGAGATGTTCAGTTCTTGGACCAATGTCACACAGCTTTCCTCCAAGCTTGGAGGGACTATGCCAGATCAGACATCCCTTCCTCGTTGCACTTGTGTTTATTGAGCGCTCAGTACGGAACAAGTCTCTGATCTAAATGCAGGATACAGATGACAAACAAGTAAATGACAAATAAGCAGGGTGATTTCAGATCGTGACCACTCTTGTGCAAGGGGGTTGTAATCGTGAATGTCAGTGCTGGATGTATATGTGATGTCGTACAAAGCTCATCTGGGGCTCCTCTTAGAGGTGACATTTGAGCTGAGACTTGGGCAGTGGGGGGAGCCGGCTATGCAGGGATCTGGGGGAAGAGGGTTCCAGGAAGGAGGACCAGGCTTGGGAACAAAGCTGGGAGGAGCCGTCCACATGGAGCTCTGAAGCCAGTGAAGGAGTTTGATCTTATTCTCAGTGCAGCTGGAGGACACAGGGACATGGGCGGGGGGGCAGAGGCACAAGGCCACCATCTGACACTTTAAGGACCCCTCTGACTGACCTGCAGAGACTGACATGTTAGGACCCAGGAGGAGCAGGGAAGCCTCCCTGGCCTGGGAGGCACTGAGGAAAGACAGGCTGGCCAGAGTAGAGCTGGGGAGGGGAGGTGGAGAGAGGTGAGGTGGGACTCCAGGGGAGCCTTTCATCTGGGGACAAGTGGTCCTGGTGAGGTATTGGCTTGGTGCACTAAGTGCCCTGGGAAACTCAGCGGAGATGGGCTTTGATACTGGTCAGTCCAGACCCTGGAAAGCACAGCCCCTCTGCTGCTAACCAGCCAGGAGAGAGCAGAGAAGCCACAGAGTGGTGGCAGCTCAGGCAGGAGGGACAACTATGAGGTGGGTGCTTTGGGCACTATTGTATGGTGTCAGGGATGGCTGTGGGGAGAGTAGGGAGTTTAGGGAAACAGACTGCCCTGTTGTCCTGGGGTCTCTGTCTCTCCCTCCTTTTCTCTCTTCCTCTCTGCGCACCCCCCACCTCTGTCAACAGTGTGGATGAATCACCAAAAACTTTATACTCAGTGAAAGAAGCCAGATCAAAAAAATAGACTACACACTACATGATTCCATTTATATGAGATGGTAGAAAATGCAAATTAATGCATAGTGACAGAAAGCAGATCAGTCAGTGGTAGCTTGGGGAAGCTGGTGGGGAGGAGAAAAAAGAATTCCAAAACACCTCTCTGCCTCCCTCCCTCTCCCCCCCTCCCACTTCCTCTCTCCCACCACCCCCTCTGGATGACACATAATTCCACACCCTGGGAGCTGGGACAGCCTGGCTTAGTGATTGAGAATTTATTAGTCACCACGTCCTGGATTTGAGTCCCAGCTCTACCACTTACTAGCTGGGTGATCCCACACGAGTCACCTAACCTCTCTGAGCCTCAGATGATCCTTCCATAAAACAGGAGTAAAACACTATTGGTTTACTCCTCATAGAACTTTTTAACCAGCTTTACTGAAATATAACTGGCATTCATGAAACTGCACTTGTTTAAAATGTACAATTTGATAAGTTTCAAGACACATGT
This sequence comes from Phacochoerus africanus, assembly GCF_016906955.1. NCBI lineage: Eukaryota > Metazoa > Chordata > Mammalia > Artiodactyla > Suidae > Phacochoerus > Phacochoerus africanus. The sequence goes on from NC_062558.1 coordinate 43,982,782, forward strand.
ACTCCTATGAAACCATCCCCACAATCAAGATAATGAAACATCCATCCTCCTAAAAACATTTCTATGCCCTTTGTAAAAAAAACCTCCCTCTCATCCTTCCCACTCCCCTCATCTTCCCCAGGCTACCACTGTCACTATATATTAGTTTGCATTTTCTAGAGTTTTCTATAGACAGAATCAGGTAATATGTACTCTGTTTTTTTGATCTGGCTTCCTTCACTCCGTATAACTTTTTGAGATATCATGATGTGTGTCAAGAGCTCATCCCTTTTTCCTGTCAAGCAGCATTCTATAGTATGAATGATCTACAGTCTATTTATTCACCTGTTTTTGGATAGTTAGGTCATTTCTAGTTTGGGGCTATTGTGAATAGAGTTGCTGTGGACATGTGTGCAGGTCTTTGTATGGACATATGTGTTCATTTTTCTTAGATAAACACCTAGGAGTGGAATTGCTTAGTCATGAGAGGTGTAGGTTTATCTTTTTAAGAAATTTTCCGTTTTCCAAAGTGGTACCAATTTACATCCCACCACATATGTATGAGGGTTCCATGTGCTTCCTGTCCTTGTCAACAGTTGCTACTATCTGTCTTTTTTTATCTTAGCCATTCTAATAGATGGGCCAGGGTATATCATCCTGCTTTAACAGTGCCTATTAAAGAGCAGAAGTTCTTGATTTTAATGAGGTTCAACTTATCAATTTCCCCTTTAATGGGTTTTTTAAATAGGTTTTTTCCCCCTCATAAGGTGTTAAGATAATCCAGTGCCTGTAACTAGCAAGCAGCTAATAAATGGCAGATGCTATTGTTATTACTGTGAAAGGGAAAATGCAGCATGGTGAGTGGGGCCTGGAGACCCAACGCCTCTGCTCCCCTCTCCATGTGACCCAGGAAAGCTCTCTTCCCCTGTCTGAGTCTCAGTTTCCTCACATGTGCAGTGTAGGGGAGTTGCATGGCTCTGTGGTGTTTGAGAGCCTTTTATCTTGGACAGATTATAGTGCTAACATTCTCTAAAGGTTGGATAGGAACATGGAGGGCCAAGGGGTTGGGGATTGGGAGCTGGGCTGGGGAGGTTCCTGTCCAGGGATCAGAAGTCCTGCCTCCCTTTGGAACTAAAAGCATCCTCCAGGTGGTTTTGGATGCTTGGCAGGCACTTGGGAGATTCTAGCGTGGAGGGCAGTGGAGACCCTCTTGCCCCAAAGGCCAAAGTTCTTCCCAGAACTGCTCAGATACTGGGAGTCTACAGGTGAGGAAAGTAAAATTCAGAGAAAAATAATTAAGAAATGGCAGAGCCAGAATTCCAATACCAAAGCCCTGGACTCCAATCAGGCTGGACCTTGGAGGAGAGAAATGATGGGGCGGGCAGAGAGAGGGGAACTTCAGCCAAAGAAATGTTCCATCTGAAAGTCACAGTGCATTCCCTCCCAAGCAGCTGCGAGTAAAAAATAGAATGGGTCAGAATTAGCAGACCTTTTTTTCCCCTCCCTTTTAATTTATAGCTTGTTAGTTGATGGGCTCATTGAGAGGACGTCTTGCTCTCTGGCTTGGCAGCAGAGTCAGTGACAAAGTACTGACGGCCCAGAACAGCCTTCCTCCTCTGTGGCAGGTCATGACTGCTGTGGAGCTCACCTGCATCCTTGGGCATCTCAGCAGTTGTGGTCCTTACACAGGCCTCCCCTAGGTTCCAGAAGGTGGGAAACCCCACTGTTGGCTTGATGGCTGCAGGAGTCCCATATCTTATCTTTTCTTTTCTTTTCTTTCTTTCTTTCTTTCTTTCTTTCTTTCTTTCTTTCTTTCTTTCTTTCTTTCTTTCTTTCTTTCTTTCTTTCTTTCTTTCTTTTTCTTTTCTTTTCTTTTCTTTTCTTTTCTTTTCTTTTCTTTTCTTTTCTTTTCTTTTCAGGGCTGCACCTGCAGCATATGGAGGTTCCCAGGCTAGGGCTCTAATTGCAACTACCGCTGCCAGCCTATGCCACAGCCACAGCAACGTGAGATCTGAGCCACGTCTGTGACCTACACCACAGCTCATGACAATGCTGGATCCTTAACCCGCTGAGCGAGGCCAGGGATGGAACCTGCATCCTTATGGTTCACAATCAGATTTGTTTCTGCTGAGCCATGACAGTAACTCTGGAGTCCCGTTTCTGATGTTAATTTCCCTAAATACATTTTGTAAACTACTCACAATTCTCTAGGAACCAGAGAAATAAAGACATTTAGAACGTGGACCCTGTCCTCAGGCCAGAGAGGTGACAGCCACATATACAAATAATTACAGGAAGGTGCAGTGAAAACTGCAGCAGCAGAAAGGGCAGACTGAGCCTGGGTTGGGGCATCAGGGAAGGCTACCTGGAGGAGGTGCTATTTAAGCTGGGTTTTGAAGGTTGAGTAGGAGTTCAACAGAGTAGAGCTACCCATAGTGTGTGATATTAGGGGGTATTTGATAAATGTTTTGTCCTATTCTGTTTTCTAGTGGTTTCTCAAATGTTGCTCCTATGCGCTTTGCCAGATTATAAATTTGTAGGAGCAGGGATTGTGCTTGTGCCTTCTCTCCTATTTCCTATAGCAGTGGATGCAGGACCTGACACACAGAGCAGAGATTCTCCATCTCACTATTGCATTTTGGTTGGATAATTCTTTGTTTGGGGAAAGAAGGCAGGTGGGGCATGTCTGGTGCATTGTAAGCTATTTAATAGCATCCCTGGCCCCTCACCATGCCTCCCCAGTAGTCGGGACAAACAAAGTCTATAGACATTGCCACATGTCCCCTGGAGACGAAATCCCACTTGGCTGAGAACCACTGTCATGGCATTTCCATAGTCATTCATTCATTTAAGTTTTTATTTGTGCTTTCAACAGACATTTACTGAAAATGTCCCACAGGGCCGAGCTATTTGGTAGGCTTTAGGAACACCAGGATGGGTAAGATATAGCCATGGTCACTGTCCTCAGGGATTTGCTAGGTCAGAGAGGAAGAGAGTCAAACCAATAGCTATGATGGGGGAGCACAGAAACTGTGGGAGCATGGTGGGGGTGTAATCCAGGAAGGCTCCTTGGAAGAGGTAACACTGTGCTGACTTTTTTTTTTTTTTTGTCTTTTTGCTATTTCTTGGGCCACTCCCGCAGCACATGGAGGTTCCCAGGCTAGGGGTCTAATCGGAGCTGTAGCTGCCAGCCTACGCCAGAGCCACAGCAACGCAGGATCTGAGCCGCATCTGCGACCTACACCACAGCTCACGGCAATGCTGGATCATCAACCCACTGAGCAAGGGCAGGGATCGAACCCGCAACCTCATGGTTCCTAGTCGGATTCGTTAACCACTGCGCCACGACGGGAACTCCTGTGCTGACTGTTAAAGAGAAATAGAAATTAGCCAGATGCAAGGGAGAGAAGGCATTCTACACTGAGAAAATGGGTTAAGCAAAGCCCTCAAGGATGGGCAAAGCTGGCCCTTTCAGGGGAGTACAACAGTGCTGTGCACCTGGGTATAGATCTCCCTTCTCAGGGAGACCTTTAGGTCTCCTCCCAACCTTTCAACAACTCGGTGTCCATCTCACCCCCACCACACTCCACAAAGGCCACCTTCCCGTCCAGCTGTTTCCCAGTGATAACAGTCCCTCTAGACCTGTCACCGAGGCACCAGTCACATTTGGAGTTTGAAGACAGACTGGGGTACGGCTTGCAGCTCATCTCCGCAGAGTCACAGCTGCCAGCCCATTAGGGCTCTGGAGCTGAACAGATAAGCCGATCTGCTAATTGCCTGAGAACTTTGGTGTTGGTGAAACTTCCTCATGCCTGAATGATGTATGATATCCCCACTGTTGCCCAGGCATTTCAGTGACTCTCCAAAACAGAGTTTAAAAAAAAAAAAAAAAACCCACTTGTTTATATATTGGGTTGCTCTGTCTGGGAAGGGAAATATTAAATATTAGGAATGGGAATGGGTTTGAGGTGGGGTCAAACCTTTTGAACTTATAGATTTAACTCTAGTTGTGACATTTATTTCAAAAGGGCTCTTCCAAAAGGTAGATAGATACTAAATTGCTGGTTCCCAGTCTGGGGTCCCCAGACCCTAATGATCTTGCAAAGGAGTGATGGGGCAGGGTCTGAGAAATAGGGCAAGGGTTTGGAAGATTCTATACTTGGCAAAACTAAGCCTGAATCTGCTTAAAGGTCAAACCTGGCCCTTGGGGGGGGTGGGTACAGCAGTGCTGTGCACCTGGGCATAGATCTTCCCTGCCCTCCAGGTTCCCTCAAAGGTCAGGTTGTTCTCCCTTAAGATGTTCTGCCTGCTGGATGACATCCTAATTTTGACCTCTGAGGCTCCTCTTGGAATGGGCACTGCCAGCCCCTAGGACCTCATTGTCACCATGTCCCTTCCAGCTTCCCCCCCCCCTTTTCTGCCACACAGAAGCCCATACACATTGGCCCTCCTACACACTGGCTCTTCATATACAATACCCCCCAAAGTATACCATCCCCCATACTCACCATCCCCCATACACACCGGCCTCCCATACACACCAGCCCCACATACGCAGTGACCCCCAGTGTGCACCAGCCCCCAATACACACCAGCCCTGATACACACCAACCCCCAATATTCACCATCCCCCATACATACCAGGCCTCTTACACACCAGCCCCCATACAGTCCAGCTCCCATACATACCAGCCCCTCTCACATCCAGGTTACACCAGAGACCCTTTCCTGCTTGCTCTCATCTTCTGTCTCACCCAGGGCTCAACTCACCATCTCACCTCCCAGAAGCTGCCACTGACCCTCAGGCAGCCTGAGACCTGTGCTCCTGGGGACCTCTAGGTATTGGGACCCTGAGTTACACAGACCTGGCCTCGAAGCCCAGCCCAGCCACTTCCTTGAGACATGAATCCATCTCTCTGGGCCCCTGTTCCCTCAAATAAGGATAACTGTGTTCCTACCTCCTGGGGTTATCATGAGGAGCAAATGGAATGGACAGTGTGAAGGCTTTCGGCACCAACTTGCCTCTGAGATATCCTCTTCCCTTCAGCTGTGTCTTCCTGTATATGTCTGCCCTCCCCGCAGCATCCCCAAGGGGGCAGGGACCAGGTCTTGGGTCCCTTATCCCCAAATTCTGGTGCAACACGTCACAAATGAGAAACTCCCAATAAATGTTTGCATGAAGGTGTCCAAAGACATCAGAGTGGGAGCCAGCTGGGTGGACTGCTATTTTCCTTCCCTTGTCCCTCAGTTTCCTCATCTTTAAAGTGGGTATCAGCATAGCACCTACTTTGTAGGGTTGTTTTGAGGATGAAATGAGTTAATCCATGTAAAGTGCTTGGCACAAAGCAAACAGTGCCAAGTGTTAAGTGTTATTATTTGATTAATAAAACCAGGAAACCAAATGATTTATTACTTCACCAAAGCACCGTGGAAGACAAAACCCATTTCATAGTATAGAGTGGGGTAGGGGTGGGACTATTACTGATGAACTCCTTGCGGCTACTGATGGGGCCCCATCTGCTTCCAGGCCTCCAAGCCAGCGACCATGGGGAATAATGATTTGGGAATTTTTTTAATCAGCAGAGTGCGGGCGTGCCGTTTTGCACGCTGGCTGTTAAAGTGTGTACCTAGTTACAGCTGACTGCCCTGGATGATTGGTTGAGGGGCCCGAGTGTTCCTTTGTCCCCCATCAATCTGGAAAGTGCAAAGTGACCAGAATATTCATTTTCCACCATCAGGCTGGCAGCCTAGGGTTATCCTTGATGGAGGAGGTGTTGGGCCCAAGAGGTTGGGAGGAGGTCCAAGGGCTGGGGTCTTCCTGATAACCCAGGGCGGTATGTAGGTGAATAGAGGTGGGAACTTGAGCAAAGCACGTCCCGATCACTTGAGGCAGGCACCCTTCAAAGGGGCAGGAGGGCCAAGGTGGCTAAGGTGTGACCCTGAGCCCCATGCTATCAATATCAAGGTTGATTCCTTAACACGGTTTAGCCCAGAATGATGCCCAGGCATGTGGGCTGGTATTTCATAAGCTCCTGCTGGGAGCTTCCATTGGGCGAAGCCCTTGAGGGAGGTAACACAGATGGGAGGGTAAGAGCTAAAAACAGGAGTTCCATCTGGAAGAATGGAAAAGTGGGGGAACGTGTTGATGAAGATGGTCCTGCCATAAGATGGCATTCATTCAGTCACTCCATTTACTTTGAAACTTAGCACCTTACAAGGAGGTGGGCACTGTTCTGATGACTTGCAGATGCCAAAGGGGAGTAAAATGCAGATCCTGCTTCCCAGGAGGCAGTCACAGAGGGGGGAATAGAGGAAGTGCAGGCATGACAGCAGCAACCATCAGAGCAGAAATAGGGATGGTGGGAGTTCCCACTGTGGTGCAACAGGATTGGCAGTGTCTTGGGAGCACTGGAATGCTGGTTCAATCCCTGGCCTGGCACAGTGGGTTAAGGATCCGGCGTTGCCGCAGTCTCAGCTTAGGTCACAACTGCAGCTCAGATCTGATCCCTGGCGTGGGAACCTCATATGCCGCAGGGTGGCCAAAAACAAAAATATATCCATATACATAGGAATGGTGGCTGTTTATTGGGCACTGACAGTCAGCCAGGCCCCACATCTGTGAGATGGGTCCTATTTTTACCCTTGGTGTGCAGACGGCGAGCCGGGAGCTCTGAGAGGGGTGAGTTGCTGGACGGAAGGCCCAGGCGGTCAGAAAGGAGTCATGAGTCAAACCAGCCCCATCTGACTCAAAACCCCGCTGCAAACCACTAGGCTACCTGCCTCTCCAGATAACTAGAGCACACAGTTCTATTTTTAGAACACATCATTTTAACTGCCAAGTAGGAATTACAGAAAGTACGCACTGAGCTGGGGGGCAGGGCAGGGCGAGCCCTTGTCAATGGCTTTAGCCCTGTCTCCCCAGCACACACTGGCTGTCTGGCTCATCTTAGGTGGTTGGCAAAAACTTGCTGGGTGACTGGCATGTTCGTTCAAAGCCTTCCTGAGCACATCTGCCCCACTCAGATTTCCTTTTTTCTTTTTTCTTTTTTCCTTTTTTTTTTGTCTTTTGTCCTTTTAGGGCCGCATCCGAGGCATATGGAGGTTCACAGGCTAGGGGTCTAATCAGAGCTGTTGCTGCTGGCCTACGCCAGAGCCCCAGCAATGCCAGATCCAAGCCGTGTCTGCAACCTACACCACAGCTCACGGCAACGCCAGATCCTTAACCCACTGAGTGAGGCCAGGAATCGAACCTGAAACCTCATGGTTCCTTGTCAGATTCGTTTCCACTGTGCCACGACGGGAACTCCCCCACCCAGATTTCTTTTTTTGATCTTTTTTTTTTTAAATTATTTATTTATTTTTTTTCCCACTGTACAGCAAGGGGGTCAGGTTATCCTTACATGTATACATTACAATTACATTTTTCCCCCACCCTTTCTTCTGTTGCAACATGAGTATCTAGCCAAAGTTCTCAATGCTATTCAGCAGGATCTCCTTGTAAATCTATTCTAAGTTGTGTCTGATAAGCCCAAGCTCCCGATCCCTCCCACTCCCTCCCCCTCCCATCAGGCAGCCACAAGTCTCTTCTCCAAGTCCATGATTTTCTTTTCTGAGGAGATGTTCATTTGTGCTGGATATTAGATTCCAGTTATAAGTGATATCATATGGTATTTGTCTTTGTCTTTCTGGCTCATTTCACTCAGTATGAGGTTCTCTAGCTCCATCCATGTTGCTGCAAATGGCATTATGTCATTCTTTTTTATGGCTGAGTAGTATTCCATTGTGTATATGTACCACATCTTCCGAATCCAATCATCTGTCGATGGACATTTGGGTTGTTTCCATGTCTTGGCTATTGTGAATAGTGCTGCAATGAACATGCGGGTGCACGTGTCTCTTTTAAGTAGAGTTTTGTCCGGATAGATGCCCAAGAGTGGGATTGCAGGGTCATATGGAAGTTCTATGTCCAGATTTCTTTAATGCTGTTGACAAAGCATCGTTTCATCCATCAGGTCCAGGAGGAGGAACTGTGTTAACCCTTACTTTGTTGAGGAGGAAAGAGGTTAGGGAGACATGGGGTCCAGACTTGAACCCAGGCACCCAAGACTTCAAAGCCCAAGTCTTTCCTTGACCTTAGAGTTATTCAGGGGGATGGCTGCAAGAAGAGACCCAGTCCCAAGCCCCCCACCCCCAGCCCTTCCAGCTGCCTCCTCCTCAGATCCAAAGGCAATTTCTCTTCCTTGGGTACCTTACCAACATGAGGCCACTGTGGTGTTCTGATGCCCTGAGCCCCTGGGGTCATGAAACCTTCACTCCTGTCACTCTCCAAACTGGGGAGATGCATCTAAAACCTACTGGCGTGATCTTGGCCACTGCATGCAGACCTAAGCGGGAAGCCATTCATTTCAATGTCATTCTCTTCCCTCTCCAACCTCCAATAGCATGCCCCCTCGGCCCCCACTTGCAGCTCAGCCTGGGCCTAACTTAGGGAGGTCGGGTTCCCTCCACCAGCCTGGAGCTGGGACTTCTTGGGCTACAAATACTGAATCATGGAATACATGTATATATGTATGTATGTATGTAATTTTACTTGTTAGGGCCGCACCCATGGCATGTGGAGTTTTCCAGGCTAGGGGTCTAATCAGAGCTACAGTTGCCGGCCTACACCACAGCCACAGCAATGCCAGATCTGAGCAGTGTCCATGACCTGCACACAGCTCACGGCAATGCCAGATCCTTAACCCACTGAGCAAGGTCAGGGATTGAACCTGCAACCTCATGTGTCCTAGTCAGATTTGTTTCTGCCGCGCCACAATGGGAACTCACATGGAATTTATTTTACTCCTTCCTTATTGTTTTCTGGTGTTGCCTGGGTGCTGTTGCTTCCCATGGCAGGGGTGGATCTCCTTGGAAAGCCCTCCTTGCAACTCTTCCGGGGTGTGACCCAGAGTAAGATGCATGAGAAATGCATCCAGTTGACCTCCATGCCTTTGTTCATGCTGTTCCCTCTGCTCATGTTCTCCCCTTCTCTCGTGTTTGACTCCTTGTTGCAAAGGCTCCAACATACAATCCCTCCTCTTTCATCGAAGGGAAATCCCATTCATCAAGGGCCTTCTGTGTTCAGACCCCTGAACAGACAGGGCTGGCCCTGAAAATGGGGACTTGGAATTCAGACCAAGGTGTCCTGGAATCAGCCCCTGCCTCTCGACAGCTGTGTGAATGTAGGCATGTTGCCTCACCTCCCTGAGCTCCATCAAATGGGTTAATAATAGTACCTGCCTTACTTAGTTGTTGGGAAGACTGGGAAGGTAAGTCATCCAAAAGCCTCTGGTCCTGTACCTGGCAGACAGCAGATGCTTAATGCAACATGAACACTTTGCTCCAAGTAATTTTAAATGATAATTTACTGTCACTTACAGGCTCCTGCTGTGTGCTGGGTGCCAGACTATGGTATTCCAGGTGCATCATTTATTCAAGAGAAGTAGGGCTCTGACGCTGCATCAGGCACTGTTTCAGGCACTTGGAATCCGTCAGTGAGAGGAAATTACAGATGATAAGTGCTCGCCTTCAGGAAACTGGGAGGTGGTGAGGGAAGGCCTAGTGAAGATGCGACGTTTGATGTCCATGCCCACTGATTCCCCAGCACAAAGGACCTTGCCAAATGCAGACAGGGGAGGGCGACCTGCTGTGTAACTCCTCCCCACCCCCATGAGGGAGTGAGTCACATGGGCACTTTTAGAGATGGGCATACCTGCCTGTTCATTCCTTCATTCGTTTATTTCATCCCCACGAGATGTATGAGGGTTTTATGATCCCCATCCAGGATATGATAAGGATGACACTCGGAGAGGCTGAAGTCACATGCGATGATCACAGAGCTAGCAGGGGGCATCCCTGGCTTGCTGCAAGACAAAATATCATACCTGTGATGATCCAGAAGGTGGTTCCCCAGATAACAAATGTGGGGCACTCCTGCCCCCCTCCCATGCTGCCTCAGCCTGTTTCCAGCTCCTGACAGTTCTGCCTCTGAGAATCTAGCCTGGGTTGTATCACATGCACATGAGTTTGTCTTGCCCTCCAAGGTGCTCAGCACTGGATGGAAGAGAAAGAAAGGGAGGCATCACCTTCTTGTTCCAGGCTTGCCTCCTCTGTCTTGGAAAGCGAGTCTCAGAACATCTGCTCAGTCAAGCCCAGGCATATTAAACAGCCGCCGAAAATGCATTGTTGCCTCCTTCAATACATAGCAATTACATGGCGTGTTTTGCTCATTAGCAAGAAATTGACACAGAGGCAATCCTGCTTTTTAAATTACCACTAATCTTACTGCACCTGTTTGGGAAGGAGGCGGGAGGAGAGAAAAATAAAAAGCTTGGTAATAACTATTTCATGATATTTTAAAAACAAACACTTCCATAACTCCCTTAAAAATAGCTCCTGGGGCTTTCAGTCTCCCATCTTATTTTAAGAGGCGCCCCATTGCGTCATGCCATTGGCGGGTGTTACTATTTGCCAACATCACAGGCAAAAGTCATGTGTTCTCTGTTTACAAGGAACAGGACTGCCCGGGTCTAAACTTGGCTTCCTTGAGGTTATTACAAGTGAGATGCTGTGACTGATCAGGTGTTAAGGAACTCAGTGCATATTGGGACAACCATCATACCTAAGAGGCTCGTGGAAAACTGACTTTTGAGGGAAGTGATAGAGGGATGCAGATGCCTTCACGTGTGTCATCAGGGCTCAGACAGGGGGAATCACTTGCCCAAATCACACAGCTCTCTCTGAAGCTGGCATTCAGGCTTGCCACCCAAACTGGCTGCTGAGACAGTGCCTGTCTCAATCCTCAGGGTCACATCCTATGCCCAGCACAGAAGCTCACTGCATACAGCAGGCACTTGGTAAACACCCCAACACTGCCTCCCAAGACTCTCCTTAGCCAATACCCTCCTGGTCTCTGGTCTGTTTCATTCCATAGGAGATAGACTTCCTTGGCCTCAAGCCCTTCTTTAGCTGGGTGGTCTTGGGCAAGCCTCTTTACCTCTCCGAGCCTTTGCTTCCTCATTTGGAAAGTCAAGATATTGATAATGAATATGTCTTAAGCTTGTTGGCTGACTGGTGTGAGCCACATGCTACAGTGAGGCTAAAAGTGCTTAGGCAACCATGAAAGTGGTTTAGGAATCACTCCTCTTACTCTGGGGTTGCTCCCTCCTTGGAGGAGGTGCTGGGGCAGTCTTGGGTTCACCAGAAACTTCTTCAGAGATTATCAATTGGTTCTCATGAAGACTTGCCAAGTGGATTCATTCATTGATCCCCTGAAAGAATACTGATAGAGGAAGTTCCCTGGTGGTGCAGTGGGTTAAGGATCCAGCATTGTCACTGCTGTGGCTCTAGTTACTGTGGCATAACTTCAATCCCTGGCCCCAGAATTTCCTCATGCCATGGGAAAAAACAAAAACAAAAACAGAGCACCTGCTCTGCCCAGGCACCAGTCTGGGAGCTGGAGTGCGGCAAGGAACAGAAATAGAGGTCCTGTTCTCATGCGGTTGACATTCTAGTGAGGAAGTGTATAGGTTCTCAGGACACCAGTAACCAAGTGCCACAGACTGGGGGCTTAGAGCGGAAATGTGTTCGCTTACAGTTCTGGAGGCCAGATGTCTAAAATCAAGGTGTTGACAAGTTGGTTCCTTCTGGAGGCCCTGAGGGAGAATTCGTTCCATGCTTCTCTCCTAGTTTCTGGTGGTCTCTGGCAACCCTTGGGCATCCCTGGCTTGTAGACATGTCACTCCAAACTCTGCCTCTGTCACTTCACGGCACGTTCATCCCTGTGTCTATGTCCAATCTCCTCTCTTCTGATAACAGCATCATTTATCGAATTAGGATCCACCCTATGATGTCTGCAAAGACCCCCATCTCCAAATAATCGCACATTCATGGATACTAGGGGTTAAGGCTCAAGCATATCTTTTTGGTGGAGACAAGTGGACCCACTCTGAGGAAATAGAAGGTAAACAAGCATACAGAGAGTGTCAGAGAGTGGGGGGTTCCACCCTGTACTTGAAGACCATTAAGAAGGGTAAGGAGGGAGTTCCCATTATGGTGCAGTGGTTAACGAATCCAACTAGGAACCAGGAGATTGTGGGTTCGATCCCTGGCCTTGCTCAGTGGGTTAAGGATCCGGTGTTGCTGTGAGCTGTGGTGTAGGTCGCAGACACAGCTCAGATCCCGCGTGGCTCTGGCGTAGGCCGGTGGCCAGCCCCAATTAGACCCCTAGCCTGGGAACTTCCATATGCCACGGGAAGCGGCCCTGGAAAAGGCAAAAAGACAAAAAAAAAAGGGGGGGAGGGGTAAGGAGGATTTCAAGTGATGAGTGATCAGAGAAGGGCTTTGTGAGGAGGTGACATTGAGCAGAGAGCTCGAATGAATGAAGGCATGGGCCATGCAGACACTTGAGGGAATAGCATTCAGATGGAGAGAAGGGCAAGTGCAAAGGCCCTGAGGCAGGACCATGCTCAGGATGTGCAAAGGACAGCAAGGAGGCCATGGTGCTGGAGCTGAATGAGTGAGGAGACAGAGATAAGATCAGCCAGATAGGGCAGCCTATCATCTTAGAGACCAAGGGCTTCAGGTGTTACACAGATGAAAGGGAAACCATTGGAGGGCTTTGAGACATGGAGTAACCATGCTGTGGCTGAGGATTTATAAGGATCACGCTAGCTGATGCATGGAGAACAGATTGCAAAGGGGCTAAGGACAGTAGCAGGGCAACTAAAAGAAGAGGTGAGCATAATCAGAGGACTTGGTCTGGTGATTCTGTTTAACCCATTAAACCCCCAGAGAAGAAAAATCAGCAGAGCAACTCATCATCCAAGTGGTGTGTGGGTAGAAGCTGTAAATCTTGTCCTACCATGAGCTAAGAAACCCTGGAATGATGAAGGGTCACAATGGCTTCTGATGCAAACAAATCCAAACATATTTGTTTCCTGAGCACCACGTGGTGCTAAGTTCTAGGCACTGGGGGCCCAGGGATGAAGAATACAGCCTCCTTAAACTCAGAGGACGTACAGAGGAGAGGGGAAGGTTCTTTGTACACACAGCTCACTCCACTGAGCTCTAGAATAGACATTTGTTCTAAAAGGAGCATCTGGGGAGTCTTACTGAGGAGGTGGTGGCTGAGCTGAGCCTTCCAAGAATATGTAGGATTTTGGCAGAAATAGTTGTGATGAAGACCTATCTGGTCTTGGAGGAGGAACTCTGAGGAAGGATGGTGAACTTGAATTGTCTCATGGACACCTGAAGCAGAAGGTCTGCTGAGGGTAGGAGAAGTGGGCATTTTTTTCATTTTCTATTCTTCCTTCTTCCTTTTTTTCTCCTTCCCGAGTGCCTCCTGTGAGTCTGGAGCTGTGCTAGGCATGAGGGAAGCAACAATGAACAAGCAGACCTGGTCCTTTTTGGAGCCCACAGACTGGTGAAATTTTCATGCTCATGTGCATCTATACTATGAAAAGGGGGAAATTTTTAATATCATAACAAAGAGTTTGTGCTTGCTCCTTCAGGCATTGGGATGCCATGGCAGGTTTTAAGCAGGGCAATGACATGATTTGAACTTGACAAGAGATAATCATTTGGGCAGCACCTATAGGATGGATGAGAAGGAGGCCAGAGGTGGGGAGGCAGGTGTGCCTCAAAGGAAGACCTGCAGGGTACTTTGCCTTTATCTGGACTTTCTGGTCAACCCTGCCCCTCTGTGGCAGGGAGGTGGGGGATGGAGAGTTGGAGAGTCGGGGGAGGAAGAACAGGCTGCAGGTCTGGGAAGGGATGAAGGGTTTCCATGGCAACCTTTGCTTGCTGTAGCTAAGGTAGCTCAGCAGTTCCCCAGGAACCATCACCAAGGACCTTGAAGCCAGCATTCCTGGTAGCTGAAAGCCTGACTTTAGAAAGAGTGGGCTGTGGTGGGATTGGAAAATGAAAGGCAGAAACAGTCAAGGCAAAGTTCTGCTGGAACAGAGGTACAGGCTCCCAGGCAACCCTTGAAACAGTGCCTCTGTATCCCCTATGCAGGTTCTTCTTCCCTCCTCCAGGCAGGGATTCTCCCAAGCTTGTCCTTGCCCCTTGGCTTACCTCCTACACCATGGGGACTTAGGACATCCAGAAAATGGGCTGATGGCACCTCCTTTCCAGGTTCTTGTGATGACTTGCATTACTGCTTGCCAAGCTCCCTTCATAATGCCTGGCCCAGAGGAAGCAGCCCCAAATGCCAGCAGTTCTTGTTTTCTCTGGCATCATTATTGAAAAATGCTCACCTGGGGGTCCAGACACCAGGTCCTCCTCTCAGGCTGGCCACTGCTTGAAGTGTCACCTTAAGGGAGTCACTTCCCTTCTCCTGTCCTTATGCCATACGGAGATACCGGCCCCTTTCGTATGCACTACAAGCTCTTTAGCCTGATTATTATTGTTGTTGTTCCTACAGCTGCTGTTACCATTATCGTATTAGTGCATGATTGCTGGTGTTAGTACTGCTATTATCACCCCTATTCTGTTGGTCCCTGCTGAAAAGGGCAAAGATCATGAGCCCTATAAATAGTCGAAAGCAGATATCTTCCCCATTCTGAGATATAGTTATGTGAAAGAGCCCATGGAAATTAAATATTATATCATGCATATATCAAGACAGGATTGCTTGTGGTTTTTGAGAGTAATTAGGCAGGTTCATCCTTAAATGTTCACTTATCTGAGTCTTAATAATTGACCCAAATCTCCTGTCCCTGAATTCCCACGCTAGATCTGGGTTGTGTGTCCATTTCCAAACTAGATGACTCTAAATTCAATTGAGAATCCTGAATTCAGACACTCCCCGCCCCCCACCTCCCAGAGAAGAAAAGCGCATTCATAGTCCAGGTGTCATTCTCTCTGTATTCCTAACCCTCACCCAGTGGCACATAGATGACACATTCGTTGGAAGGGAGGGGAGGAGGAGGAGTGGGCATGTTGCTTTTTAAACCATTAATCTGAAGAGGAAAGTAAAAGCATATCCTCTCAGTGGAAAAGCCAATTAGTTTCCCTCTGGTCCTAGTCTTTCTTCCCTTTTACTCACCAATGCCCAATAAGAAAGAAAAAAAATACATGTTTCTAAGATGCCGGAGCGTCAGAGTTTCAGACCTGCTGGCCCTCCTCCTCACAACAGAGTCAATTAACTCACCGCATTTCTCCTGGGTTGTCGTTAATTGAATTAAATGAAATAATATTTGTGGAGTGCTTAACACCAGGCCCGAAAGTGTTTATTGCACAGAACTGCATCTGTAACGGGCAGCGGCTATTGGCATCATTGTTGCTGCTCTTAATTGGTTATTAATCACCCCCATCCTTCGCATAACACGTTGGGACTCCCAGCCCGTTTTCTAATGCATTTCCTGATGACACCCTCTAGGTCTCAGTTTTCCCATCAGACAAATGGGGGTGACCATGCCACCCATGTGAATTGTCAGGAGGCTATTCACCGGGAGCTGTGTGTATGAATGCCTTGCCAACTTGGGAGGGATTTATGAGCATCCGGACTGTGTTGCTCTGCATCGTCTGAGTGGAGAGGCAGAGAGAGCTCTGTCAGAGCTGTGGGAAGAGCCCAGAGTCTCATCCCCTGGTGTGAAATGACTGGCTTTGCTCTTTTTGTCCAGGCTTTTTTTTTTTTTTTTCCTGGCTCAAGTGTGCTCAAGGCCCAAGTAAATGAGGGGCATCTGTAGGGTACATGGGTCCCAATTGTGTTATTTGTGGGAAAGCTGAAAGAAGAGACCTGGGCTTTATAGAACCTGAGTTTGAGTCTGATTTCTGCCAGTTCCGTAGACAAGTCACCCTCTCTTGGGATTATGACACCCCCTCCAAGTTCATGTCTACCTGGAATCTCAGCATGGGACCTTGCTTGGATGATACTTGGATATTTGGGTCTTGGGAGATGTAAGTGGTTGAGTTGAGGTCATATTGGATTAAGGTGGCCCTAACACACATGTCTTTACAAGAAGGCCACAGGAAGACACAGAGGAGGTAAACTCAGGGAAAAAGACCCAGTGAAGAAGGAGACAAAGGGAGTTCCCTTTGTGGCTCAGTGGTTAACAAACCCGACTAGGATCCATAAGGATGCATGTTCGATCCCTGGCCTCATTCAGTGGGATAAGGATCCAGTGTTGCCATGAGCTGTGGTGTAGGTTGCAGACGTGGCTCGGATCCCACACTGCTGTGGCTGTGGCGTAGGCCGGCAGCTGTAGCTCCAATTTGACTCCTAGCCTGGGAACCTCAATAATGCCACAGGTGTGGCCCTAAAAAGCAAAAAAAAAAAAAAGAGAGAGAGAGAGAGAGAGAAGGAGGCAGAGACTGGAGCAATGCAGCCACAAGCCAAGAGAGGCCAAGGGTTACTGGGAGCTTCCAGAAGCTGATGGAGGCAGGGAAGGAATCTCTTCTGGATTCTTCAGAGGGTTTATGGCTCTGCAGGCACCTTGATTTTGGACTGCTGGCCTCCAGATCTGCAATAGGACAAATTTCTATTATTTGTAAACCACCCAGTTGGTAATTTTTTAAATTAAAAAAAATTTATTAAAGTGTTGGAGTTCTTGTCATGGCTCAATGGTTAACAAACCTGACTAATATCCATGAGGACACAGGTTCGATCCCTGGCCTTCCTCAGTGGGTTAGGGATCCAGCTGTGAGCTGCAGTGTAGGTTGCAGACGTGGCTCAGATCACAGGTTGCTGTGGCTGTGGCGTGGGCCAGCAGCTACAGCTCCAATTGGACCTCTAGCCTGGGAACCTCCATATGCCTCGAGTGCAGCCCTAAAAAGACAAAAGACAAAAAAAATTTTTTATTACAGTGTAATTGATTTACAGTATTGTACCAATTTCTGCTGTACAGCAGAGTGAGCCAGTTATATATATATATATATATATATATATATATATATATATATATATATATATACATTCTTTTTCTCATATCATGATCTATCCTAAGAGACTGGATATAGTTCCCTGTGCCATCCAGCAGGACCTTATTACTTATCCATTCTAAATGTAATAGTTTGCATCTACTAACCCCAGACTCCCAGTCCATCCCACTCCCTCCTCTTTCCCCCTTGGCAATCACAGTTCTATTCTTCATGCCTGTGAGTCTGTTTCTGTTTTATACATAAGCTCATTTGTGCCGTATTTTAGATTCTACATGTAAGTGATATCATGTGGTATTTGTCTGTCTCTTTCTGACTTCATTTAGTATGATGATCTCTAGTTGCATCCATGTTGCTGAAAATGGCATTATTTCATTTGTTTTATGGCTGATATTCCACTCTATATGTATATGTACCACATCTTCTTCATCCATTCATCTGTTGATGGGCATTTAGGTTGTTTCCATATCTTGGCTATTGTGAATATTGCAGCAGTGAACATAGAGGTACATGTATCTTTTTGATTATAGCTTTTTCCAGATATATGCCCAGGAGTGAGATTGCTGGGTCATATGATAGTTCTATATTAAGTTCTGAGGCACCTCCACACTGTTTTCCATAGTGGTTGTACCAATTTATATTCCCCACTTGGTGGTAATTTGTCACAGCAGCACCAAGAAATGAATATGCCCTTTCTAGGCACTGGGTTCCTGTAAAAGCGGGACAAGACAGCGCCAGCTGGCATGTGGCGAGGTTGGTTCTATGAGATGACCCAAGCAAAGCTCTTAGAAAGAACTAGGTACATAAATGGTCTCCCAGAGATGATGTCTGGTCACCCAACTCTGATCAAGAAGGCAGAGGTCTGTCTGCCCTCCATCAGAGACTGCCAGCCTGGACAAAGAAGTCACTATGTGTTTGCAGGATTGCAGGGGATGGACAGGGTGACAGTGTGGTAGTTGGACAGAAGCCCTGACGACCACCAGGTTACACACTGTGCGCCAGGTGCTTGGTACACATTGTCACACCAAATCCCCAGAAAGCCCCTCAGACTCAATGTCACTATACTGACTCCCTGGTTTATAAAATGGGAACAAGTAAATTTCCTACCTCGTAGAGTCACAATTCCTATTAACTAAGGAAACACAGTGCCAGGCACATAAGTATGTAATAGGTAGGAACTACTAGTGGTATTGAGATTATTATAATTACCTCTTTTTCACAGGTGAAAATGAGGTGCAGAGAGGCAAAATAATTTACTCCAGGCTGCACAGCCATCAGGCACTTGAGCCAGGACCTAGGGTGTGGGATTCTGACTCTGGCCTCATGGGTCTCAGGCACCTCTGAGGAAGCACCTTGCCTCCTGCTTCTAGCAAGGAGATGGGATACTTGGGGTGGAGGGTGGGGTTTTTAGAGTTGAAAACCCAAGTTTCCGCTGATGGTGTTTGAAACACTGACCCTGTTTCACGTGAAAGTAGAAAGGGAATTTGGTTTTGAGGCCAAGAACCCCACATGATGGATCCTTCTCCAAGCTTGGTACAAACAGCCCAGTGGCAGAAGCTGCTCCGAGACTGTCCCACTAGTGGATAGTCCATGCACTTCTCATTTACACCACGTGCCCAGAGGCTTCCCCAGAGCCTGGGAGGGAGTCAGGCATTGTGCGGGTGAATGTTTGGGTCAAGGGGTGGAGTGGAGGCTTGGAGTTAGCTCTGCATTCAAATCCCATCTCTGCCTCATCTAACAGCTAGAGTTCAGGTCCACATGTTTAGCCTTTTCATGTCTCAGTTTCCTCCTGTGTAAAATGGGAAACAAGCAACTTATACAACTCAACAGCAAAAAAGCCAATCGCCCAATGGAAAAATGGCCAAAAGACCTGAATAGACTGTTCTCCAAGGAAGATATACAGATGGCCAACAAACACATGAAAAAATGCTCAACATCACTGATTATAAGAGAAATGCAATCAAAACTACCATGAGATACCACCTCACACCGATCAGAATGGCCATCATTAATAAGTCCACAAATAACAAGTGCTGGAGGGGCTGTGGAGACAAGAGAACCCTCCTGCACTGCTGGTGGGAGTGTAAACTGGTACAGCCACTATGGAGAACAGTTTGGTGATACCTTAGAAATCTATACATGGAACTTCCATATGACCCCGCAATCCCACTCTTGGGCATGTATCCAGACAAAACTTTACTTAAAAGAGACACATGCACCTGCATGTTCATTGCAGCACTATTCACAATAGCCAAAATATGGAAACAACCTAAATGTCCATCGGCAGATGATTGGATTAGGAAGATGTGGTATATATACACAATGGAATACTATTCAGCCATTAAAAAGAATGACATAATGCCATTTGCAGCAACATGGATGGAACTAGAGAATCTCATCCTGAGTGAAATAAGTCAGAAAGAGAAAGACAAATACCATATGATATCACTTATAACTGGAATCTAATATACAGCACAAATGAACATTTCCACCGAAAAGAAAATCATGGACTTGGAGAATAGACTTGTGGCTTCCCCGGGGGGGGGAGAGGGAGGGAGTGGGAGGGATCGGAAGCTTGGGGTTATCGGATACAACTTGGAATGGATTTACAATGAGATCCTGCATTGAGAACTATGTCTAGATACTTATATTGTAACAGAACAAAGGGTGGAAAAAAAATGTATACATGTAAGTGTAACTTGGCCCCCATGCTGTACAGTGGGAAAATAAATAAATAAATATTTAAAAATGGGAATTGACAGCTGCTGGCTTATCTCAGGGCTGCTGGGTAGATACTAGATAGAGATTGAGACTGAAAAGTGGCCATAGTTTGTGCCCCCTGCAGAGGTGCTGTCATTACGGGACTCAGTGGTGTTTGTGGAGATTCAGATCTTGTCTGTTGGAGCAAAGGGATAGGTCTATATACGGCGGCTCATGCACTGGCATGGTTGAGGGTATTCTCTTCACTCCCCCTCCCCATCCATCTCCTGGAGACCTTCAGAGTCCTGAGCTCACCTCTTTCATCTAAACCACCCCCGTGTTAAGACGTGACCTGAGACCACCCACCCTCATTGAAACCCACTGGGCAGCATTCCCCCAAGGGTGCTGTGCAGACCAGCAGCAGTACATCCCCTGGGAGCTAGTTAGAAATGCAGAATCTTGGACCTCCATCCCAGACCTACTGCATCGGAATCTGCATTTTTGCATGATTCCTGGGCAACGCGAGTACACCCGTTGACATTTAAGAAACACCAGCCTAGAGAATAAGAAAAAAGGAAAGGGTTGGGGAGAAACGAATCCTGGAATTGAATTTTTAGTGACTTATGTATATATTTGCGATTTCACACCTGAATGTCACCTGAGACCCTTGAAAGACCTTTTAGCAGGACCATTCTTTACCCCCCTGTATCTGATGGCCTGCAGGCAACGTTCTTGAAATTAACACAGTGATATTAATAAGGATAGCAAACAGTCCTTGAGCCCTAACTCTGGGCCAGACACTGCTAAGAGTATAGGGAGTGTTATTTCATTTGACCCTCACACCTGCCTGGAGGGGTGGGTCTTATTAGTTTCCCTCATTTTACAGAGTTGGAATCTGAGGTAATATGTCTGGTTCAGAGTCACATGGCATGTACATTATACACTGGGCTTTGAACCAGGTCCTTCTGCTGCTGGGCCCCCCTTTGCCAGCCCGCTGCCCATCCTTATGAACCAGGAGGACATCGCCAATGTAATCCTTGATCCAGCTTCTGCTCCTATGTGAAAGTCAACGGCTAACAAACCTTTCACCTGCTCTATTGTCATTGCTGCTGCTATTGCTTGTTGCTTGTCTTGATTGTCCCCAGATCCTTCCTCAGGGTCTACCTCCCACCTCCCGCTGACAGTGCCATTTCTCAACATCCTCATCTATTTGCATTAAAAATGGCAGAAGAGAAGATATTAGAGCCCTAGCCTTCTTTGTTTTTTTGAATCCACAGTGTTATGTACTACTAACTCATTGCCGGTATATAATAGGCACCCAGGAAATGTTTGTTGAATTTAGTTTATGTCTTTCGCTGAATTATTATTTAGTTTGAGATCATTAGTTCATTATTACTTCGTTGAACTATTTAGTTGAATTTAGTTTGTTGCATACATTCTTAATGAGGGCGATATTGCCCCCAAGAGACTAAAATTAGTTCTTGAATTCCTGGGTATGTATAAAGCACCGATCTGTATAGAGTATATAAAGAGATATATACTCTAGCTGCAGAATTAAATTTTCATGGAAAAATTATCTTAAAAGCCTGCTGGGATGGGTGATAATGAAAAATAAAAGATTGGATAAACACAGGTTACTAATATAATTAATTCAAAATTGTACTTTTAAAAACCTAAATCACAAAACACAGAGGGCATAATTAAATAATTCCCCAACATGAACCACGAGCAGAAAGCTCATGGGAAATGTTCATCCTTCATAGAGGTCAAGTAAGTGCACCTGATAGTGACCTTGAGGGACCATTACACTGACTAAATTAGCTTAAAACGTTTAAACTGGTAAGGCTGGGTGCTGGCAAGGTTACCGTAACATTGGTAAGCTCGGCTATTTTGTAATTTGAAAGCCCCCTTAGGAAAGCAGTGTGGCAGTTGCGTTCAGCTAGATATGTGAAAATCTTCATGCCCTTTGACCAGAGAATTTCATTCCAGGGGAATTTGTGCTTAGAAATGGATTCTATGGTAGCAGAAGTTGTATGCATCAAGTTGCTTGTTAGCTAAAGGTGGCATTGAAAAAAGAAGGGAGGGGGCCTCCCCCCAACCACCAAAGATCAACACACTTGATGAAGCACCAAGCAGAGTGCTGAGCTTGTGGCTTCCCCGTGGACCTTCCCTCCCAGCTAGCAGTCAGGTAGGAAGAAGTGAGTCTCTTTCCCATGTGGGGAGGGGGCTTTGGGAAGGAGGGTCAGTGTCAGGGGTCACATGGAGGGAGGTGTGGAATACAACCCCAGCGAAGCCAAGACAGGCACAGCTGCCGAGGGAGGGGGACATCCTACCAGGCTCTTTGTCAGTGGGTGAGTGTCCTCACAGATGTGAGGGCAGTTTCTTGCCCTCCAAACTATTACCTGGTCCTCCAAGCTCATTGCTGTTGAGAAAGTCAGAGCTTCCAGTTTCAACAGTTAATTTGCTTTGGCTAAGAGACCTCTTATTGGAACCAGCTTGGGGTGTTCTGTGCCCACCACTTCTAAAGAACACCTTGGAATTCTCTCCCACAGCCTGTTTTCCCCTGGCCTAGGTATATAAACCTTCGTAGGGCAATATCCAGCTCAGGCCCAGGCATCAGCATCTATAAACTTGCCCTTTGCTCCTACAGGGGGTCTGGTTAATGCTTTAGGAAGTCTGTGCTAATCCCTCCCTGCTTGCCCACCTGGAGAGGCCTAGAAGGCCTGGAGAGAGACCTAAAATTGCTCTGATGTGTAAATGTCAGACAGCTTACGATTTCAAGGTTGAAATACAGCCACTGAGACCTGCTTGAACAATCGCTATTGACCACCAAGGATGATGTTGGCCAGGATTGTGAAGATTAGGTTTGCCTATCTTTCCCAGCTAGTTTCACAATTCATTTGGGCCCACAATTGCTGGGGAAAGAGTCCTGGGACTGCCACTTCCATGTCCAGCAATGGCCAGCACAGAGGACCTCACCAAGGGCAGACAGGGGAGGGTGACTGTGGCAGGTGTCCCAGGACGCAGGCAGCACTCCTTCAGCACAGAGGTGGGCACTGGGATAGACATTGGAATCCAAGGAGAGCAAAAATAGGCAGGCCCCTGCCCTCATGGAGTCAAGTGACAGTGATCACGTCATTTAAAAACCATTGTAAAATGACATCTGTGGGAGTTGCCGGAGTGTAAGAGCTCATGAGAGGGGTTTGAGCAGGTCTGGGAGATTAAGGAAGTGATGGTGACTCTGAGACCTCAAGTAGGATTGGCAGGGTGGGGGAGGGGAAGGATGGAAGATAGAGGGTTCCATGTGCAAAGGTCTCTTGTCTTAGTCATCCGTCTTCTCCCTCCCTGCTCATGAGGCAGTACAGGAAAATAAGTGAGAGAAAATAAAAATGGGAGGAGTTCCCACTGTGGCACAGTGGGTTAAGAACCCAACTGTAGCGGCTCTTATCACTACAGAGGTGCAGATTCAATCCCTGGCCTGCCATATTAAAGGGATCCAGTATTGTTGCAGCTGCAGCGTAGGTCACAACTGCAACTTGGATTCATTCCCTGGCCTGGGAACTTCCATACTCTGCCAGTGCAGTCATAAAATTTTTTAAAATTTTAAAGTGGGAAGAGAATACACAAACGGGTTGGAGAGAAGGGAAATGAATAAGAGGCTAAGTGAGGAGTGAGAGGCAGACACCGGGAGGTGGATATTACGGGATGAAAAGGAGGGGTACAGGAAAAAAGTAACAAAGGTACATGAGGACAAGGAGCTGAGCTGACAAGTGCATCAATGAAGTGGATAAGGGATCAGTTTAGCAAGGAGGGGACCAACATATGAAGAGAATGCAGGCTTCTTCCATTCCAGCATTTCCCGCATGGCCAGCATGGTCCAAGGGCTCCTTTTGAATGAATAGAATGTAGAAAACATGGGAGAGCTGCTTATGGCTCACTCTGTGCCATAGAGCAGAAGGTCTTTGGCATGTCTGCAATCAGAGATTAGAAACTGGAATCACCTGAGATCTTTAAGAAACACAAATGTCTCGGTGCCACCTTAAAGATGCTTGTTGTGGTGGGCTGGGGTGTAGCTTGGGCATAGAGGTTGGTAAAAGCTCCTCAGGTGGCTCTCGTGTACTGCCAGGGCTGGGAACCACTGCCCTAGGGTACCGGTTTTCATGATCTTGTCCCTGGACCAGCAGCATCCACATCATCTGAGACCTTGTTAGAGCTGCAAAATCTCTGACCCCTCCCCAGACCTGGTGCATCAGAGACTCTGCAGGTGGGATCCAGACTGTAGGTATTTGCAATTCTCCCCCAGAATCCCGATGCCCATTCAAGTCTGGGGTCCACTGCCATGGAAGGAG
This sequence comes from Phacochoerus africanus, assembly GCF_016906955.1. Taxonomy (NCBI): domain Eukaryota; kingdom Metazoa; phylum Chordata; class Mammalia; order Artiodactyla; family Suidae; genus Phacochoerus; species Phacochoerus africanus. The sequence continues at coordinate 44,006,730 of NC_062558.1, forward strand.
CATAAGCTCCTCCAAGGGGAAACATGCTCCAGGGGCAGGGAAGGCTCGTGTTAATGTGAAGGAGGAAAAAGTCCAGACTCTTGAGCATGATTTTAAGGCCTCGCTGGTCTAGGCCAGGGGTTCTCAATGGAGCTACAGAGCAACCTTGCTCTGCAAAGGACCTATGGCCATGACCAGTGACATTTATGGAGGTCACAACTTAGGTTGGGAACCACTACTGGCATCTAGTGGGTTGAGGCCAGGGATTCTGCTAAACATCCTGCAATGCACTGGACAACCCCACCCTCAAAGAATTATCCAGCCCAAATATAAATATTTCCCAGGTTGAGAAATCCCAGTCGAGGTGAATGCACCTAGCAAGGCTCTAGCTTTAGAAGAGAGGTGTCCAATGTGAGATGCATTCCTCCTAATCTCATTCCTGAGCTCTTAGACATTGGACTTGGAAGGAACCCTACCAAATCCCATTTAATTCTTGCTTTATGGGAGAGGAAAAAAGCCAAAGAATGGAAATGATTTCCTGGAGCCTCCCAAGCACCCCTAATTCTTATCTGTTAATCTGTTCCATAAATATTTATTGAAAGTTTACTTTGTGCAAAGTGCAGTGCTTGCACAAAGGATGTAATGGTCGACCTTTAGATATAATGGAAGATGAGACGGAGATGATTCTTGCCCTTGTGGGACTCACAGTAAACAGGGCACCAGTAAAATTATAAAGAAGGGGGCTAGTGAAGGCCCTTCTGAGGAGGTGATGTTTATGCTGAGATTTGAAGACTGAGGAGGGGCAGCCACAGGGAGAGGGAGGAGGGGATGTAGAGGAGCCCCCATCTCTGTTACTCCCACCTGCATCTCTGTTTTCCCCTGCAGTCAAGTGTTTCTGCAGCTCGCTGATCTGGAGGGAGTCGCTGGAACTCAGAGGAGAACAGGCATTTAACTCCAGCCAGCATTCAGAGTCTTATAGAAACCCGAGAGAGTTTATCACATCTAAGACCCCGATAGCATCTGTATTAGAAACGAGAATCCGACCAGACTGCTTGTGAAAGATTAGCTTTAGTTCTTTCAGAGTAAATGGCTTATACCAACTCTGGCCCGCTTTATCGGCATGCTCCTGCCAGCCAGTCACCTTCTCCCTCCATCAAGATGGCCATGCGAGGACTCCTAGAATGAGTCTGTCATTTCCAATTCAATCGGAGTTAAAAAGTCTTGTGTGAGCATCCACTCTGCCCAGCTCTGGGTGGAGAGCCATGGAAGGGGGGACCGGGAGAGAATTTGCAGCCTCTACCTTTGAAATGCAGGCTCAGCTCGTAGGAGAGTAAGATTCTTATATGTCCATCCATTCAACAGATGCTACCTAAGTATGTGCCAGGCACTGAGAATAGAGAAAAGGAAAATGCAGCCCTTAACTCATGTGTCGGGTACACAGAGAGTTACAGGACATTCTGAAAAATGGGCAGGGATCGGGGAGTCATTAACCCAGCCCAAGAATCCAGAAAGGCTTCCTGGAAGAAGTGCTCCCTAAATTGAGATTCCAAGAGGAGGAGTTAGCAATTAACCAAGTGAAGAGAAGGCAGAAGTGCCAGCATGAACCAAGACACAGATAACACAGAATGTGCGATAATATTTTAAAAGGTGCTATGTTAAGTCCTTTGTTCAAATTATCTCATTCATGCTACAACAGCCTTCTGAGGTAGGCACTACTGTGGGGTTGTTGTTGTTGTTGTTGTTGTTTTTTCCTATTTTTAAATGATGAAACTTGAGTACAAGGACATGACGTACAGCTAGGAAATTGTGAAACTGGATCCAAGCCCAGGCAGTCTGACTGTTGGACCTATATTCCTAACCACTGTGCTTTTACTAGTGTATCTAGAAATTTATATTTAATTCTGTATCATTGGATAGTTGAATTAAAAAGGATCTGGAGTAGGGACCTGGGGGACGTTGATGCTGTAAACGCAGGCTTGGACTGGAGTTGAAGGGTCTTATACACAATGTTTGAAGGAGCCAAACCATATTTTGAGCAGATTTTAAGCAGAGGAGGACTATGGTTTTATTTGAATTTTATAAAAATCACCATGAAAGGAGGATCTTTTGGAGGGAGAAACTGAGATGAGGACAACCAGTGAGGAGCCTCTCATAATCATCCAGGCACGAGATGATGGTAGCTTGGACCAGTAAGCATGGTCAGGTGGGGATGGAGGATGCGGTAAAGTTGAAAGATTGAACAATCACAAGACATTGTGATTGACTGGATGTGGAGGGAGCAGAAATGGAAGACTTCCAGAATCCTGGTTTCTATTAGGACTCCCACAATTGCTGAAGGGAGCAGAAAATTGTATTGTCATCCCAAGTGAGAGAAAAAAAGAGCATTGGGTTAAGATTAGGGTTAGATTATGAAGATGAAATGGGCTGGCACCAAGAAAGGCAAGATCATGGTTATTATTTCCCTCTATCCTTGACAGACTTGAAGAGCTGGGGGTGGGGAGGGGGAGGATTTTCTATGTCTACAGTGTTGATGTTCAAAAAGAGTTTAGCCTTGAAAGGCAACTTGAGATGCAGGTAAGGATGAGGAATCCCTGGCATCACAGCTGCAAGACTCCTCTGCTCTCACTGGCTCTCCTTCCTAACTCAGCCAGCAAAGCCTACCAAGGAAGAGCAAAAGCACAGATCCACGGGGAAGAGGCAAAAACTGAGTTCAAAGAATGAAACAGCAGGAGAGAGCATGGCAGGAAAATTGATCAGGAGGGTAAAGAGGAGTCTGGACTTGGAGAGACCCCTTGAAGTGTCTTAACACAGAGGTAGGAGCTCTTAAGGGCACAGTCCTTTCAAGTTGCTATCCACTGTAGGAACCATTCAGGAGTTAGGGGAGACAGTGGGGGGGGGGGTTGCTGTCCATTGTTCTGAAACATCGGTGTCCTCAAGGTACATCCAGTGCCTTCTAATCCTGGAGTGTAGATCATGTCAGCCATCTCTCTCTCAGGGCTCAGAGTTTCGCTCAACTTCTTGAGAAAATTTTCTCATCTCTGTGCTATTGAGGGGGAAGAAAACTGAGCCATGGCTTATGCACTTCCAGGCATACCTAATTTTATGAAGGTTTGATTATGTTTTGAACAAATACAAAATGATCTCTCCCCCTTCCCCCAGCTCAAGAACTTGAGTAAGGAACTCCCCACCCCCAGTCTGCTGATTTGTTGTCCTTAGGTATCTAATTATGCAATAAAATATATACAGGGCAAGGATACACATCAGCATGAGGCATGTCTTTGGTGTATTCATCTAACAAACATTTATTGATAAATCTGCAAGGGATCGGGAAGCAGGGGGTATGAGGATGAATCATGTTCCTGCACTCATGAAATTTACAATCTAATGGAGAATACAGGCATTGAACAAGAAGCTACAGGTAGAATGAATGTTACACATAGGAGGTTAGTAGCATGTGCCCACTAAGCATATGGCACTAGGTGCTATAAAAATACAAAGTTGGCCAAGACAAGGCCTCCTCTTCTTTCAAAGAATATAGTTGAGGTGGTGGGGTAGACACAGATAATATAACAAAAAAGAGTGGTTCAGACAGAATGGATACACTTATTTCAGAGAAGTCGGTTTGGACTGGGGTGATTGGGGGTGGCTTTGAGAAAGAGATGGGGTTGGTCAAGGAGAAGCAGCAAAGGAAACCACAGGATTTCAAACATGTAAGTGTTCCAGGGGTGGGAAGAGTGAGCCTTAATGATCAGGAGTTAGAAGGAGATAAGATTGGGGAGGTTCGTTTGGCCCAGCCCTGCAGGGTCTTGAAAGCCTCAGGAGAATATTTGGGTTTTCTTTTTTTTTTTTTTCCTTTTTTCTTTTTCGCTATCTTTCTGCCTGTCTGTCTGTCTTTTTAGGGCCACACCCATGGCATATAGAGGTTCCCATGCTAGGGTCATATTGGTGCTATAGCTGCCAGCCTACAACACAGCTCCCGGCAATGCCAGATCCTTAACCCACTGAGCAAGGGCCAGGAATCAAACCTATGTCCTCATGGATGCTGGTCAGATTCCTTTCCCCTGAGCCATGAACTCCAGGTTTTCTCTTAACTCCAAGGGGAAGGAGCTGGGTTTTACTAGGATGAAGAGGAATTTCAGGAATAGTAATCTAGTGGCCAGGGGTAGAATGGGGGACATTTTTTAAAAAAAAAGGGAATCCATGTCCCTTCTGAATGAGAAGATCAATATGAGACTTCTGGATCATTGCGGTATATATGAGACTCAGCCACACATCATCTCATGGCAATCTATAGAAATCCCTGGGGAAAGGAAAGGAGAGATATTAATCCAGATGTGGCAAGGAACCAGGATGGGGTGTACACACTTATCCATTCGTTTTTTCAAGTATTTAGCTTTCTATGCATGCTTGACTCAGAGCTGCTGCTGGTACTACTTTTGTAAAAAAAAAAAAAAAAAAAGTAGGTACTATTTCCACTCTCAGGCTTCTTTCCTAGGAGGAAGACAGATGTTGAACAAGTAATTAGAAGCATAGGAGCTCAGGGAGCATGGAATGGTGACTGACCTAGTCTAAAATGCTGCAGAGGTGATGTTTAAGCAAAGAGCCTAAACTCTGAGAAAGGTTGCCAGTTAGAGACAAGGAAGACCAACACATGAAGAGTTTGATGGGGGCCTGTCAAGAACCCAGAATGAAGCCCAAATTATTTATCATGAGAAAGCTCAGTCTCTAAAGAGAGACCAACTTGAGGTCACTAGAATCTCAAAGCAATCAAAAGGGGGAATGGTTTGAGTACAAGTTGAAGAACTTTGGTTTCTTTTCAACCTACAAAATGACTAACCTTGTATTTTAGAGCTTCCACAAGCATCTTACCTTCTTCCTATAGACTTTCTCTGCTTGACTGACAATATTTCTGTCTCAGATCTAATGCTGCCACCTCCAGGAAGCCTTCCAGAGCACTTACCCCTCGTTCCCCTAAACGCGATACCACTTAGCACTCCCATGCTACCTGTGGTCTTCTGGGTGCCAGACACCACATTAGTCCTTTGTCTCATTCTCACAACCACAAGGGGGTGGACATTAGATGTTATTACCTAGATACCATAATCACTGTAGAGCCCTCAGGCTGGATTCCAAGTCCAGCTCTACTTCTTTCTGTGTAACTTGGGGCAGGTGCATTCTCTCTGAGCCTCATTGTCTTCATCTATTAATAGAAGTCTGCTACCAGTAGCCCCTTCCTGCCCAGGGAATGTGTGAGGGCCGATGGAGATAGGCGTGTCAATCAGTTAGCACGGTGCCTACACATCCATGTCTCCATGTCACCAGAGCGGGGAACCAAGAATCAGGGAAATAACATAAAGCATCCAAAGTCACTTGGTGAATAAGTGCCACACCCTGGATTTGAACCTAGATCTCTCTGACTCCAGAAGCCATTATCCCCATCCTGTCATGTGCCTTTGTTAAATATCCTTTCACTCTCTTCAACCGTGAACTTAAGGAACACTGACTACATTATCTCATTTATTCTTCCAACAACCAAGTAAACAAGTTCCCCTTTCTGCAGTGACCGCAGAACAAGTCTGATCTTCCTCCCAATACTAGTCCTCGCTCAGCATTTCCTTTCTTAGGAAAGTCTTCCTCTCCACTTGTTTGCTCAAGCACAAGCATAGGCTTCATCCTTGCCACCTTTCCCTCTTTCAATCCATACCCCCCACTTTATACCCATTCCAATCCCAAGACCTCTTGACTCTAGGCAGATCTATCTTAAATTTATTTCACCTTTCAGTTGCCACTGCTAGCCAAGCTCATCTTTCACCTGGATTGGTCTCTTTGCTTTCACCCCTGCCCCCTCTCCAAGATCCAGCCAGAAAGTAAAGTGATCTTTGCAAATCCAGTTATGTCACCTCTACCCCCACCCCTGTGTTTAACACCCCACCCCCGCCATTGCTCTTGCAATAACTCTAAACCCTTCATCATGGACAGCTGAGATGATGTTTGGCATCTCTCAGATCAAGGATTCCAATCACAAAATTTACTGCTAGTAACACAAAGAATAAACTCAGGGTCATCCCAGTTCTGGATTCTTGGCAGACTCTGAGGCTGCATTTGTGTGAACAAGCACTGCAGAAGAGGATGTTAATATTTGGTGACTTCGAGGGCAGAAAGTTTGGCAACAGAGCTTAGATTTTAGCAGAGCTCCTCAGGAGGAGCCACAGGGAGCAGAAAGAGTAGTTATCTTGGAGTTGGGCTCCTGAGTTTATGTCCTGATTTTGTCACTTTCCAGCTGTGTGACCTCAGGCAAGTCACTTAACCTCTCTGAGCTTTAGTTCTGTTTACTATACAAATACAAGTGAGAAAGATGATTAAGACAAGCTGGGCAACCTATGGGGTTTAACTCCAAAACGGAGCATTAGATTGAACCACATGAAATTACTGATATTTTACCTTGTCTTTCTTTTCATGACCAAACTCACAATTTCATATGTTCTCACTTCAAACCAGTGGTTGGCAAACTTTTCCTATAAAGAGCCAGATAGTAAATATTTTAGGCTTTGCTGGCCATCCAGTCTCTGAGACAATTATTCAACTCTGCCGTAGCAGCATAAAAGCAGCCATAGACTATATGTAAAAGAAAAACATTGCTGTGTTCCAATAAAACTATTTACAATAACAGATGGTGAGCTGGATTTGGCTCATGGACCATAGTTTGCCTACCTCTGCTTTCAGCCCGTGGGTTTCCCTTCCCCAGGAATAGTTTCTTAGGTGGAACTTGCATGGAGGAGCTGTGTATGCCTAGCACAGTGTCTGGTAAGCAGAAGATGCAGGTCCATTTCCTTTCTCATATCCTCTCCCAAGAAAGGCAATTTAGGGAAAACTGATGTATGAATATCCTATAGGGCACGGGATGTGTTTTTAAGGGTGGAGGAGTCGTACAGGACCATGCATCACTGACCTCAACCCCCACTCTGAATGACACCATAGGCAGTGCTACAGGACTAAAAGTCCCACCCTCCAGAAAATCCTCCCCATGGAAACACACTGGGGAGGGGGTGGGGAGCTAAGAATACTGTAGTTGGGGCAAGTTTTTTAAATTTGCACCCTGTGCACCTCTCTGGTTGACCTGAGCTTTAGGGTCCTTTCCCTTCCAGTCCCCTGGAAAAGTCCTCTGAGCTGGACAGGAGTTCAGATCCACTTTGTGCGGACAGAACCTCATGTACTGTATGCTAGTTCTAAGCTAGGAAGGAAATGAGTGCTTCCATCAAATTAGGCCACGTAATACCCGTTTTCTCTAGAGGGAAATTATTTAAATAGCATCAAAATCAATTTCTGTGCCATTAAATATTCTGGTCTGTGTTTTAATTGAGACGATTACATATTCCCCAAAAAAGAGAAGAGCTATTTGAAGAATCCTGTCTTTTCTCTCTCCCTCTCTCTGGAACTGACAAGGATAGCACCTTGGAGAGTGGCAGACCACAGACTGCCGGTTAGCCTGTCTCGGTTCCTATTCATCTTCTTCAGCACTAACCCGGTTTATTATTTTTCTTTAAGAAATAAAAGTGGAGCTCTGAGAGGCAACCAGGGCACTAGGAACTCTGAGTTCTTCAAATAGAATAAACCAGGTCATTTGCTCTTCTCCTCCTAGGGGACTGGGTTTATGGTATTCCAAGTGGTAGATGTCCCAGTAACTAGCAGATATGTTTGGTCAGGGGGGACAGAAGAATGAGGGTCATTCCCAACTCTGTTGCTCTATGGCCCTTCTTCTATTCAGTAAACAGTTCAGGTGCACCTTCCACACTCCAGGCTCCCTGAAGGAGCTCCCTGTCTGGTGGGGAAGATGTGCTTGAAAACACATCATTAAAATGCAGCATACTAAAAGCAAGAATAGAAACCAGGGCCCTAGGAAGTGTTCCCCCGTAGCTCTCATGCTGGTTGCAGTTAATTTTCTGTGTCATTCTTTGTTTCACATCTGTCTTTCCTTCTAGACTTTCATCTCCAGGAGGTAAGAGACCAAATCAGTCCTATTTCCATTGTGTCCCCAGTGCTGAGAATGGCAGGCATAGAGAAGGGACTCAATTAAATTAAATGAAGGAAGGAAAGGAGGGGGAAGGGAGGGAGGAAGAAAGAAAGGGAGGGAGGAAGGAGGGAGGCAGACAAGCAGACAGGCTAGGTGCTACAGGAGACAGGGCAAAGGCCCCTGTCTCTTCCAAAAGGATGTGAAGAAGGCTTTTCAGAGAGATGATGTCAGGGCCAAGACATTTAGGATTAGTAGAGGTTTACCAGATGGCCAAGAAATGGGGAGGTATTTCCAACAGAGGGAATAATGTGTAAATCATACTAGTATACAGAGCTTCCTCAACTTACTCTGGGGTTATATCCCAATAAACCTATCGTACATTGTAAATATCATACATTTAAACATATATAATACCCCAATCTACCAAACATCATAGCTTAGCCTACCTTAACTGTGCTCAGAACACCTACATTAGCCTACAGTTGGGCGAAATCATTTAACACAGAGCCTGTTTTATGATAAAATGTTGACTATCTCACCTAAGTTATTGAATGATGCACTGAAAGTGAAAACCAGATGGTTGTATGGGTACTGAATGGTTGTAAGTGCATTGGTTGTATATCCTTGTGATTGTGTGACTGACTGGGAGCTAAGGTGGCTGCCCTGCCCAGCATCACAAGAGAGAATTGGGCCACATTTTGTTAGCCTGGGAAAAGGTCCAAGTTCAACCTTCAAAGAATGGTCTCTATTGAATGTGTATCACTTTTGCACCATTGTAAAGTAGAAAAATCCCAAGTCGAACCATCGTAAGTTGGGGACTATCTGTCATTAAATCAAGAGCTAACATTTATTAAGAGTCTATTATGTTCTAAGCTTTTTAAAATACATCTGCTCATTTAATTCTCACAAGTACCCTAGGAGGTGGTGCTCTTATACCCATTTCATAGGTAGGGAAACTGAAGCCATGAATATTAACTTTCTAAGCTCACCCTGCTAGGAAATGTCAAAAATATGATTCAGTGACTTTAGCGATTCATTGACTCCGGGCTTGGTTGTAACCACTGTGTTTTACTGCCTGTCCTTCCAAAACATGGGTTTTGGAAAATATCAAGGCGTTTGAAATGTCCATAGGGTATGTGCTGTAAGATAAGATGTAAGGCTGGTCATGTAGTCAAGAACCATTCTGTGAAGAGCCTTTTGTACTTCTCTATAGACCAGTACTTCCCAAACTGGAATTCTGTGGAAGCCTATTTTCCAAGACATAAACAGAGAGAGGTGGACAAAGGGAGAACGGGAGGAGAATTCATATGCAAATGATTTGGGAAACATGGTTTAAATCAAGCTGGACACATTTTCTATTTGCTGTAGGACGTACCAGAGCTTTTACCATGAAAGTGAGTATTGTAATTGTCCAAGAGGAGGAGAAAGCACCTCCAAGCTACACTTCTGTGGCACACATTTCAATGGCCCCAAGAAGAGTAAATCTGGGGAAGGCCGACATCAATGAAAGGGATCCATGGAGGGGCTTTGAGGCAGGGGTGGTGTCATCAGATCAAAGGGGGACCACCAGGACTGCAGAGAAGGTGCCTGGCGAGAATAAGGGGGAGACATTAGCTTTGGAGACTCTGCCGAATTTAAGACCCTCCTATCCAGGATGTGAGTGAAGTTTTATCAGGGGTGCTGGCCTGCATCTGGCTCATTGGCATCAAAGAGAGGCTTCTGCTCACAGTGGGTCCAGTGGGGAGGAAACTGAATTCACACACATGGCATTATCCAAACAAAGCCACGTTGCTTCTATATAGAACAATGGACTGGCTTTTCAGGGTAATTTAATGGCTGTGGCATGTCGCCCAGGCCATCAATTAAATTCCAATCCAGTTTCCTTCCAAAGCATCCCCTGCCTAGGGAGTTTCTTTTTAACGTGGAGCAAATCTGGCTGATGAGGCGGGAAGATGGACGAGCCAAAATGCACAATAACGTTGCCTTTCACAAAGGCCAGCCTCTCTGATCTTGTCTCGCCTTCCAAAAGAGGTCACCCAGCATTAACAGAAAATTAGACATAATTAGATCACAGGACAGGTTGAAAGCAATAGAAGGAGTCTGGTTTAGATTAATCACTCCACCCCTGTCCTACCTAAGAGGAAACTGAGGCTCAGTGGGGAGGGGATGGCACGACCAGGGTCATGCAATGATTAAGTTAGCTTCCTAAACTGATGTCCCAGAGTTTACTTTTTCTTTTGTGCGGTGCACGCTCCCTTTAGCAAATAGGGCTCCAGAGCCTAAACTCTCCAGAAGCTTCGCAGGGAACATAGAATAAAACCTGGGTGGGCTAAAGTAGGGTGCATAAGCCAGCGTTTTCCACCTCAGCACTATGGACTTTTGGGCTGGATGGCTTGGGGGGGGGGCAGGAGGAAGTGCATCATGTGCACTGTGAGATGTTGAGCAGCATCTCTGGCCCCTACCTACTCAATGCCAGTGGCACCCCACTCCCAGTCATGACAACCAAAAACGTCTCCAGACATTGATAAATGTCACCTTGAGGGAGGGGTATAATCACCCCCAGCTGAGAACCAACTGCCTAGAGGCAAGTCCCAGAGAGCAAGATGTGTTGAAAGGAGGGTTAGGGTATTGATGCTGACTGCTGTACATCCTGGAAGGGAGGGTTTTGGCACAGCCCTTTACATCCCCAAGCCTCAGTTTCTTCCTCTATAAAATGGGAAGGATAATTTCTCTCCCACTACGATTGTTCTACAGGACCAAATAGGGCAATGGATGTGGCTGTGCAGCATACATGATAAAGTGCTACAAAAAGATTTGATGATTGACTGCAATGCAGCTCAATGCAATTTTTTTTTGTCTTTTGTTGTTGTTGTTGTTGTTGTTGCTATTTCTTGGGCCGCTCCCGCGGCATATGGAGGTTCCCAGGCTAGGGGTTGAATCGGAGCTGTAGCCACCGGCCTACGCCAGAGCCACAGCAATGCGGGATCCGAGCCCCATCTGCAACCTACACCACAGCTCATGGCAACGCCGGATCGTTAACCCACTGAGCAAGGGCAGGGACCGAACCCGCAACCTCATGGTTCCTAGTTGGATTCGTTAACCACTGCGCCACGATGGGAACTCCCCCTCAATGCAATTTTAATGGCATGATGATGTGGTTATGGGCTTACTATGGGATGTAATTTCTCTATGCCCAGAATTCCCAAAGGCAATGATTCTTAAACACCAATGAGCATATGGCTTGTTTGGGGTCCTTGGTAAAAACACAGACTCCTTTTCCTTCTGTGTCCTCCTCTCTCAAAAATGTATTGGGTCTGAGATGAACCTAGGAAACTGCATTTTTAAAAATCAGCCCAGAAGATTCTGGCGTAAGTAGTCTTTGGAGAAACACTGGTCTAAGGAAAGGCAATACCCAAGGCTTTCTGGCAGAGGATCGGGAACTTTAATGAAAGCATAAACTTGGAGTGTGGGGAGGTATGGCCACCATGTCCCAGGGTCAGCATTAGAACCCAGCCTCCTAGTTTGGAGATCAGAGCATTTATTGTATCTTCAGTGTCCCTTTGGAAAACAGAGGTTAACCCCATCTCCCAACTACCAGCCTGACTTCATTTTTCATTTGCTACTTATGCAGCGTGACCGCCTCCCAAACATGTTTTGATACTCACATCACTCAGTCTCTGATCAAAAATTATGGTAAAACATTGTCTTGTCATGAGGCTAATAAAGCATGTTATCCTGCTTGTCACAGAAGCTGCCTTAAAAATGCTGTTTGCTATCCGCCAGGGCCCTGCATTAATCTCCCTTCCACTCAGCTGCAAGGAACAGAGCCTACTGTGGGAAGATCAATATTGTATTATCTCGCCCACCAGTGTCATTTCAGTGGTGGCCAATGAGTTGTCATTCTTGTGTTACAAGCCTAGTGCATGAAGGGAGAGGCCATCCAAGGAGGAGAAAGCTGACAGGAAGAAGAGCCCAGGGAAGGTGTCAGAAAGCCAAGAACACAAGAAGTGGTTAAAGATACTTGCCCTGGAATTGGATGGACCTGGGGCCAGTGCTAAACCTGCATCAGAAGCTTCAGGACAATAATTTCATTTTTCTGAGCCTTGGTTTCCTTATTAAAATGGACAAAATACAAGACTTGACCCAGAAGGGTAAAATAAGATGATACATGATGGGATGTTGATCCCAGTTCTTGGCACATAATAAGGGCTTGATTATTATTACTGAGATGTTCTTATTGTCATCTTCATTACTTCCTGGGTAACACTCAATAGGTCACTTTCCCTCTCTGGGCTCAATTTCCCCAGTTAAAAAATACGGATTCCTTTGCATCTCTTAAAAAAACATGCACACAACAGTAGCAAAAGCAAGAGGCTTAAGCTGTAACAGCAGAATTAGCAGAGATTTTTGGAAACAGATGTTGGTGCTGATGATTGTGACGTGCATGCGAGCTTATATGTGTCAGTTAAGTGCTCTTGGTGGAAGCAAGAAAATAAGAGGCAAGTGTGCCAAACAGCAGGTGTGGATGTCTCCACAGTGCCCTAAAGGAAAGATGTGGATTCAGACCACTCAGAGCTTTAAATTCTGGACCATTGCAGAATTGCTTAATTTCATCTTTGTACCCCTCCTTCATCTCTTCTTCCTCCAGGAAGGCATCGAGTTGGTATGCAGGTGGTGCATTGTGTCCAGCTTAAAGCCTGGTTGCCTGAGGCTGGCTCTCATGGAGAAGCCCTCCCTGGCATCTCCTGGATGCTTGTGGCTCCTCCCCATACCTGGATCCCCTGCCCCCCACCTTCCTGCACCCCTGTAGGCAACCATCTTGAAACCTAATCCCAGACAAGCCCAGCCACCTGGATTCATTTAATGCTTAGTTAAAGAGGGAGCTGCAAGAAGCAATCCCTATCCGAGGATGTAATGAGATATTCAGTAATGATCCAGACACCAAAATGAGAAGGAAGCGTGGCCAGCCAACCCTTGGAAAATGGAAATTGGTATTGGAATAATGTTCAGTTGGCCTCTTTGGATGTGCTCTTGTGTCGTGTTTTTATCCAAATCACTTATTTGGTGCTTAGTATGTTCTTTTGTTTCCAAGGCCTTGAAGGATGGGAACAACAGACTAGCAATAAAAATAGTCATTACTATTAGTAGTATTTCTATAAACAACATTAGGTTTCTGTTGGTCCACTGGTTACTGCATTGTAGGAAAGCAGCTGGATAATTTTTTCATCCAAATTGGAAGATTTGGAATAAATATTTGGCAGTATCTGTGGAAGACAAACATGCCCTACTGTGCAACCAGCACTCCATTGGGAATATACCCAGCAGTAATGGGATTGCATGTGCACCAAAAAAAGATGTAATACAATGTTTATAGTTGTACTATTCATAATAGCCAAGAGCTGGAAGCAACTCAAATGTCCATCATCAGTAGAATGGACAATGTATGGTATATTCACAAAATGGAATACTACACAGCAATAAAAAGGGAGTGAACTACCACTGCATGCAACAATGTGAATAAATCTCACAAATACAATGAGCGAAAAAGTCAAATGTAAAAGAGAACATGTTGCATAATTACCCAATGACTTCATAAACAGCCAAGACTAATCCTCCACAATAGAAGGCAAAGTTGGGGTTACCTTAAGGAAGCAGGGGTATGACCAGAAGATACAGTACGTGCTGGTATAGTGTTTTGCTTCCTGATCCAGTTGCTAGCTATGCAGGTGTGTCCAGATTGAGAAAATTCATTGAGTAGACCTTTCAATGCATAGGTTCCACTTCAAGTAAAACTCCTGATAAGTATGAAAAAGTGTGTTTGGGACCAAGAGACCCTAAATGTGGTCTACATGACCATCCTCACTTTGGGTTTCAGGCACAAGGGTTCTCAGCAAGTTGAGTTCTCACCCAACACTCACTTGGTGAGTCTCCCTCTGGTTATTCTTAGGTCAAGTGGAAAACCCAGACTGTCCAGGCAGAGGTCAAGGACAAATCTTAGGGTACCCTTTGCTCCTGGTCCCATAAGCTCATTCTGGTGTGGGTGCCTTGGAAGGAAAAGCAGGGGTTCTGGAGTTAGCTCCCCTCCTTTTCTTTCTGCTCACTCTGTGAAGAGAGGCTGCTTCCAACATCTTGTATTCTTGTATACCTCCCACATCTCTGAGCACAATGCCTGGCACCCAGTGGGATCTTGGTGGGTTTGTTGAATGACTATATGAGGGTATGGATGAATGAACAGATTGTTAACTGTAAAAAGTATATAAGATAATATATCTAGAATGCTTTAAACAGGACCTGAAATGGAAGAGACCTAGAAGTTAAAGGGCTCATATGTCAAATATACTTGGTTGAATTTCTGCTCTACCACCCTCTCCCCGTGTGTTCTTGGGTGAGTGAATTTCCCTCTCTGAGACTCAGTTTTCCATTGCCAAAATGGGGAAGCAAGCAGTCCCTTTATCACAGAATAGTGCTGAGGATTAAATGATAGAGTACATGTAAAACACTTAGCACATTATAAAGGTCAAAAAGTGGCAGGTATTATTGTCACTACATAAAAATTAGTAGTGGTACCATGAATGAAGCTGCAGCTATTGTTCATTAAAAAGACTGGCATCTTTCCTTCTTCATCTTTCTGCGTCTGTCTCTTTCTCTGAATCACAAGCCCCACATGCGCTGAGCCAACCTTGGCAGAGTTGGCTGCTGAGTGAATAAAAGACATCCTTCCCCCACCCCAGAGAGATGGCCCAGTGCCAGTATGTGTGGGCACAGTGCCTGTGAAGGGGGCCAGGTGGGTGTCAGGGCACTGAGGCACTCTGTGTAGTCTCTGCCAGGCTCAGGGGCTGACAATGGCCACTCTGAGGACCATCAAATCCGCCCCCTCTAGTGCTTCCCTCAAGCCCCACACCCACCACCTGCCCACCGGGCAGGCCTGGGAGTGAAGGGAGGCTCTGTGCGCCGCCTCAGCCTCGGGCCCATGCACACCCGAGGCATTGTTCTTGTTGGCTGCAAGAGCTCATTAGGCTCTGGGCAGAGGCTGGCTGGACTCCAAGAGGCAGACATCAAGGCCCAGGAGTTAGAGAATGGAGGAGCCTGAGGCTTGGCATTAGATGCTGCCAACTACTCCCCAGGATGCACTGAGCTCATCTGCCTGGTGAGAACCTTGACCTGTGTGAGGCTGAGGGTAGAAACGATGTGTTATGCATCCCACAGTGTGTGCACAATACATGGGATGGGATGGAATGGGACAGGATGAATAAGATGGGGTGGACTGAGATGGAGTAGGATGGAATAGATGGTATGGCTGTGATAGGAGGGATGGAGTGGCATAGGATGGGGTAGAATAGAATAGAATGGCTTCTCCTATTTCTGGCCCAAGTCCCCCTTGAAGTTGACTTAGAAAGTAGCAGGTATGGACCTAGCATGAACAAAGTCACCTGAAAGAGAGCCGGGGAGAAGTGAGAGATAAGTAGAAACTATTTCTTACTCTGAGCCACAGAATTTTGAGCCATGGCCCCAAAAGATAAATTTTCCCTTAGAATCACCTATCTTTTAGGACATCAGATCTGAAAGAGGTGTGAGAGACTATCCTTCCAAGTGCTTTACACATTATGGTCAGATTGCAACCCCACCAACTCTAGTTGTGTTGCTTTCAGAAAGTAAACCACACCTCTTTGTATTTGTTTTCTCATCTATAAAAGGGGGGTAATTATATTACCTGCCTCTAGGGGTGTCGAGACAAGGAAATGACATAATCCAGGTAGAAGCATGAACTAAAGGCCCTGGCATGTAGCAAGTATTTATCACCATTAGCTTCCATCTCGACCACCACCACTGCCATGATCATTACCATCATCAAAGGTGGCTTGAACAAGGAAAAAGTTTAGGGGGCAGCTCTCCGACTCCAACCCCTACTCCTGATTCAACCCATTTTTGGCTGATTATGGCAGTTCTGTGGTTCCCAGGATGACTCTCGGGTTTAGTAATTTGCTAGAAGGACTCATGACACTCAAAAAAGCCATCATGTCCAGAGTTTTGGTTGATTACAGTGAAAGGATACAGACTGGAATCAGCACAGGGAAAAGGCACATAGGGCAGAGTCCAGGAGAGTATATAGTGGGGCCCAATGCCCCCAACTAAACAAAGATGCTCTTATCAGACAGGATATTCCAAGGACTTAAAGGTGATACCCCAGGAGTTAGGAGCAAGGGCCAAACCTTTTTTTGGAATGTCCGAAGTGTGGACAACCCAGACCTGCTGAGTTAATCCTTCACTGCACAGTTACTCATTCTCATTCCTCTTAAGGTTTTATTTGAAGATGATTCCATTAAACTTAGGATAAAATGGAGGCCCAGAGATGAGAATGGGGCATAAGGAGAGTTAACAAGGCACCCTGACTTTGCTAATCCAGAGCTTTGTCCTTTGTATCACAGGCCTCAGTTTGCCCACCTGTGAAATGGGGATTCTAGACCAGCTCCCCCACCCCTTTAGGTTCTGCCTTTGTAGAAGCTGTTCTCCCACTTTTCTCTGTAGTTCAGGCCTCAGAAAGAGCAACCAGGGTCTGCTACCCTTGAGGCACAGTAACGTCCTACTCTGTCTCTGGGGACCTCTTAGCTAGAGCAGATCCTAATTTGTTGTAGTAGGTAGCACTTGGCATCCACTCTGGAAGCAGCCAGGCCAGGATCAGGGGTTATCTTGGAGGAGAGAAATGAAACAAATATAGGTATGGTTTGGGGGCCAGACAGCCCCAGCTCAAATCCTAGCTCTTTGCCAGCAACGCACATTTCCTCCTCATTAAAATGGAGATAACAATAGCTAATTTCAGGAAAAGGGAAGAAAAGCATTTCAGTGCTGCAGGTCAAGCCATGAAAATGTTTTGTTTGTCCCCAGCATTGCTGTCCATGTTCTGTTGGAAGAGAGGCCTGCCCTCAGCTCTTTAATGAAACATAGTAAGCCTCACAGTTATAAAACTCAGTTTGACACATTACTGCTCCCCATCCCCCAAATTTTATTTCTTTAAGATTGACCAGGCAAAGATGACTGTCTTTTTTAAAAATTCATTTAGTCAAAATATAGTTGATTAACAATGTTGTGTTAATTTCGGCTGTACAGCAAAGTGATTCAGTTATACAAATATATATTCTTTTGCATATTCTTTTCTATTATGGTTTATTACAAGATGTTGGATATAGTTCCATGAGCTATATAGCCCTACTGTTTTTTATCCATCCTGTATGTAATAGTTTGCATCTGCTAATCCCAAACTCCCAATCCATCCCTCCCTCACCCACCCATTGGCAACCACAAGTCTGTTCTCTAGGTCTATGAGTCTGTTTCTGTTTTGTAGATAAATTCATTTGTATCATATTCTAGACCTCATGTATAAGTGATATCATATGGTATTTCTCTTTCTCTTTCTGACTGACTTCCCTTAGTCTGATAATGTCTAGGTCCATCCATGTTGCTGCAAGTGGCATTATTTCATTTTTTTAATGGCTGAGTAGTATTTCATTGTGTGTGTGTGTGTGTGTGTGTGTGTGTGCGCGCGCGCACATGCGCGCACACGCACATGCTACACGAAGTCTTAACTTTACAAAGCGAAAAACCAAGGCCTTGAAAGATGGAATTCGCCTAAGGTATCTAGCAAATTGGTGGTAAAACCAGTGCCGGAAACCAGGTCTCACTATTCTCTGGATATTCTCCACTTTGAGAACGTCTTAGAAGCATCCTAGAATGGGTGATCTATTTTTTATTCTTGTCTGTGCTTCTGAGCAAACAGGTGAAGAGAAATGGTGAGCTCACTCATGATGTCTTTTAAACTCACTCACAGACCACCTGGATCCATTCCCAGGTATTATATCTGTCTATGCAAGAATGTAGGTAATTGAATCTAGATAGATTTCCCACCATGAGTTTCGTCTCTGTGCTGTCTTGTGTGTCTGTCTCCCAGCCTTCCCTCAGTGACTCACTGCATTTCATGTACACAAATAAATCACACTGTGTTCCTCTCCCCCTTCCTCGCACAGGGCAAGAAATCACAAAGTTGCACCATGAGATGTGAATGGAGTGGGGGCTGGGGGGATGGAGGTGGGAAAGGAAAGGAGTGTTTAAATGCTAATCAGCTGGCATTGATGTTAGCCACAGTTAATCAGATTGTTAAGGATACAAAGGCAGGATCACACCCCTGTGCCAGCAGCTCTCTGGGCTCATTCACGGAGAAGATAGATGCACCGCCGGCCATCACTCTGATGAGACATAACTGGACATAAAAGAACGTTCAAGGCTTTCTGAACCCAACATGAATTACAAAGGCGGCCCATTTGTGAGGGAGAAGCTGACTCTCGCAGAGGACAATTATCGGATAATTACTCTTGTAGCCCAAACACTGAGCCTTTTCTTGCCTGTACAAGCTTGTTCTTTTAACACCTGCCGCAAGTCCCCTAAAGCCCCCTGGGTTTCTGCAGCAGAAATGGGGGAGTGGGCCCAAGGAGGTGTCTGCTCACAGATGCAGTTAGTATCCTCTTTTGGGTCATATGAATATCACACCCAAATCTCCCCTCTGTCCATATGACTCTGGCAAGTCGGGCCGTGCCAGGAAAATGAAGAGATCAACAAGCAGATTCACCAGTTGGGTTTCCATGTGCCCTCCCACTGCTAAAGCAAACTGTGTGATTGATGGGAAGGGGCTCCCTTCATGTTCTCTGCTTGGGCTCGTGATGTATTGTGTTTTGTAATTAGAACGAGCAAGTATGTGCCTTCACCTGGAACAACTCTCCACCCACAATCCCCTAAACCAAAGTCTCTTTGTTTACTAAGGACGCCCCGGTAAGGTAGCCTGCAGTGTTAACTGCCTGCTGGCCTGTAATCCCTCACTCGAAGAGATGGGCTTGATCTAAGACCTCCAGCCTTGTTCTCTGCAGTGCTGCCGGCATAACCATGACTCATTAAACAGATATTTATGAGGGCCCTACTATGTGTCAGGCTCATGGTCATGAAGCAGGTTCTAGGGTAACAGTGATGAATAGGGCAGACCATGATTGCTGCCCTGGGGAAGTTTACTCCTAGGAAGGGAGAGCAGGAAAGACGCCAGACAAATGTGATGAATGCTGTGGCTTAGCGTTTTGGCGGGAGTTAAGGCAAAGTGAGAAAATCCAGGAGTATCTTTTCTGTAGTGTTAGGCATTAAGGGAAGGACAGAAAATCCAGGAGTAACCACTAGCTAGTGGGAGGGGTTTAGAAAGGTCCCTCTGGCTGCTCTGGGTGGAATGGGCTGGAGTTACAGAGCAAAGTCTAGAAGAGAAGCAGGGTTTTCATTACCATGTTATGGGAAATAGATGATGTCTAAAAACATCTCTCTCTATTTTTTTTTCTTTTTGTCTTTTTAGGGCCACACCCGCAGCATATGGAAGTTCCCAGGCTAGGGCTCAAATTGAAGCTGCAGCTGCCAGCCTACACCGCAGCCAGAGCAACGGCGGATCCTTAACCTACTGAGCAAGGCCAGGGATCAAACTTGCATCCTCATGGATACTAGCTGGATTCGTTAACCACTTAGCCACAATGGCAAATCTTAAAAATATCTTTTTAAGATACAACCTGCCGTCTTTGCTTCTTTCTTGGTGAGAGTGGTTCTTTGGTGCCTTGTAAAAATGAAATGCTCAGCTCATCCAACTCCCCACTTGACTGTGTTGGATGGAATGCTGGTGCCTTGGCTGCCCATGGGGTCTGGCCTCCCTGGAGGTTTCTTATGCTCTGTCTGCAACTGCTCAGTGCCTCTGGAAGTAATCTCCTTACAGGACTTTTTTGCAGTGATGAATCTCTGAGCTGGGGGAAGAGGATGGCTTGATGATCTAGATCATGCCGATTCGTATTGAGGGATACTCAATGCCCCCACCATGGAGGCATTGAGTCATGAATAGTCAGTCAATGATCCAAGCCTCATCCCTCTTTCCTGGCACTCATTTCCCTGCCAGTTAACTCATCTCCAGGTGGAGGGAGGACATGGAATAGCAATCTGTCCATTTCAGTCCTGAAGAGAAAACTGGTTGAAAAGGAAGGAGGTTAGAACAGTGGATCTATGAGAAGGTTGAAAACTGGACCATGGTAGCTTTTACCATGATGAGGCCAGGGCACTTGGTCTTGTGTTAGTAATGTCCACACCCTGCTCCTCCCCACCCATGCATGGCCACATTCAGAATTCTGGAGTTTCTGGAGTTTCTGGATTTTAAGGGAACTTCATCATCTCCTAAACACTTGCTAAATGCCCCCAAAACACCCTTTCTCTTCTTCATCTGATACCTTCATCAGATGCCTACTGTATGCTGAGCTTTGCAAGATGCATTGCCTACCCCAACTTCGCTTTCTTCTCCCCATCCCTCCCTACCTTCCTCACTCTTCCCTCTCCACTGCCTCCCTTCTTGGATGAATTCAGTAGTTACTGGGTGTCTTCTACATGAAAGACATGATGGAGGATATATACCAGTGAATAAAATAAAGTTTATATAATTTTACTTTGCACTCCACACTACATTCACTTAGCTTTTAGAGAAGATATAGAGTATATCAGAACTTAGCACACAGGGGAGTTCCCTGGTCATTTTGCACAAGGGCAGACATCTCTCTGCAGGGTAAATGCCCAGAAGTGGACTTGTTGAGTCAAAAGGGAGATGTAATTCTGAACGTTCTTGCCAGGTTACTTACCATGTCATTCATAAGTGACTTTATCTCATCCCTTTGAACCCTGCATGTGTTCTGTGTGTGTTTCTACAATCATTTAACTAGTCCACCCTATAAATGGACAGGTAAATTGTTTCCAGATTTTTGCTAATACAAACAATACTGTGAACACTTTGTACCATCCAGGTGGGTATCAGGACCATTAATGGGGACATGACCAAGTAGCTCATCTACCTAGAAATCTACTGCTGTTTAGATGGACCCTAACTTGCTCTCAAACCTTTACATCCATACTCTCTTCCTAGTCCTCACTTACCACCGATCCCCAGCCTGATCTGTGACATATAGTCTGCTGGTGGGGTGGACTCTCAAAGTGCCTAAAACGGGCTTCCTGGACACTCTAGAGTAAAAGCGTGGTGGACAGGTAAAGGGTAGGGACCAAACTTTGGGCACAGCTTCAGAATAAACTAGAGAAAGTGAGAGAGCACCTCAGAATCACCTGGTGGGACAGGGGTTGTTCTAGAAGCCCACTGTGCCTGGACCCAACTGCCCCAGATTCCAATTCAGATGGTTGAGTTAAAAGTCAACAGAAATTAAGCATAGATGGAACTGGAGGGCAGCAGCACTCTTGAGTAGAGTAGGTGGCAGTGTAAACAAACAGGTTCAGGTTATTCTAGAAGGTACTTTTTCAGTGTCAATCAAAATTTTAAATATATAAGTCTTTTGTATGAGCAATGCAACTTCTAAGACAAGCTCCTGAAGAATTACCTGGACATGTTCACCAAAAATATGTATTTATTGCAGTGTTATATGAGAAGACAGGGTTGAGAATGGCAACAACCTAGGTAGTAATCAGTTGAGTCTGGTTCAGTAACATTAGTGTCTGTTTTAAAGTAGTCATTCAGAAAGAATGAAATGGTCACATAGGTGCTGACAAAAAGATATCCATGATAGATTTTAAGTGAAAAATGGGTGGTATAATGCTAGCGTGATGGAATACTATACAGTGAAAATGAATTGGTAATCACTACACTTATCAACACAGGTGAATGTCTTTTTTTAAATGATTTTTATTTTTTCTGTCATAGCTGGTTTACAGTGTTCTGTCAATTTTCTACTGTACAGCAAGGTGACCCAGTCACACATACATATATACATAACTATATCTCACATTATCATGCTCCATCATAAATGACTAGATATAGTTCCCAGTGCTATACAGCAGATCTCATTGCTTATCCATTCCAAAGGCAATAGTTTGCATCTATTGACCCCAAATTCCCAGTCCATCCCACTCCCTGCCCCTCCCCCTAGGCAACCACGAGTCTGTTCTCCAAGTCCATGATTTTCTTTTCTGTGGGAAGGTTCATTTGTGCCATTTATTAGATTCCAGATATAAGTGATAGCATATGGTATTTGTCTTTCTCTTTCTGCTCTCACTTAGTATGAGGGTCTCTAGTTCCATCCATGTTGCTGCAAATGGCATTATTTTGTTCTTTTTTATGGCTGAGTAGTATTCCATTGTGTATATATACCACATCTTCCTAATCCAATATCTGTTGACAGACATTTGGGTTGTTTCCATGTCTTGGCTATTGTGAATAGTGCTGTAGTGAACATACGGGTGCATGCGTCTTTTTCAAGGAAAGTTTTGTCTGGATATATACCCAAGAGTAGGATTGCTGGGTCATATGGTAGTTCTATATATAGTTTTCTAAGGTACCTCCATTACTGTTTTCCATAGTGGTTGTACCACTTTACATTCCTACCAGCAGTGTAGGAGGGTTCCCTTTTCTCCACACCCTCTCCAGCATTTATTATTTGTGGACTTATTAATGATGGCCATTCTGACTGGTGTGAAGTGCTATCTCATAGTTTTGATTTGCATTTCTCTTATAATCAGTGATGTTGAGCATTTTTTCATGTGCTTGTTGGCCATCTGTATATCTTCTCTGGAGAAATGTCTATTCAGGTCTTTCACCCATTTTTCCATTGGGTTGTTGGCTGTTTTGCTGTTGAGCTGTATAAGTTGTTTGTATATTTTAGGTATTAAGCCCTTGTCAGTTGCATCATTTGAAAATATTTTCTCCCATTCTATAAGTTATCTTTTTGGTTTTTTTATGGTTTCCTTTGCTGTGCAAAAGCTTGTCAATTTGATTAGGTCCCATTGGTTTATTTTTGCTTTTATTTGTGTTGCCTTGGGAGACTTACATTTGTAAGGTTGATGTCAGAGACTGTTTTGCCTATGTTTTCTTCTAGGGGTTTTGATGGCATCTTATCTTATGTTTAAGTCTTTAAGCCATGTTGAGTTTATTTTTGTGCATGGTGTGGGGGTGTGTTCCAGTTTCATTGATTTTCATATGGTTGTCCAGTTTTCCTAGTATCATTTGCTGAAAAGACTGTCTTTTTTTTGTTTTATATTCTTGCCTCCTTTTTGAAAATTAATTGATCACAGGTGTCTGAATTTATACTGGGTTCTCTATTGTATTTTTTTTAAATGGTTTTTATTTTTTCCATCATAGCTGGTATACAGTGTTCTGTCAATTTTCTATTGTACAGCAAGGTAACCCAGTCACACATACATATACACATTCTTTTTCTCACATTATCCTCCATCATGCTCCATCAAAAGTGACTAGATATAGTTCCCAGTGCTATACAGCAGGATCTCATTGCTTATCCATTCCAAAGGCAATAATTTGCAACACAGATGAATGTCTTAAAGTATTGAATAAAAGAAAAGGCAAGGAAAGAAAAGACAGGAGCAGGTTGTGGAAGTGTTTATATGTAAAGTTTGCACAATGACATATATTCAGAGATACTGACATGTGTAATAAATAAGTGCACACAATGAATAATAATAATAGTAAAAATATACATAATGCACATAATAAATGAGAATGCCGAAGGCCAAATTCAAGACAGTAGTTACTCCCAGCAGGTAGAGAAGAAGAAGTGTGTGTTAAGGAGGAAAAAACAGGGGCTTTGACTGTACTTGTTTGTGTTCTGTTTCTTACACTAAAGGCTTATGCACATGGGCATTTGTTTCCTTAGTCTTTAACTTTTTTTGAATGACTGAAATATTTCAAAACTCATTTCTTAGTAAGTGACAGAGCAATATATACAGTGTCATAACTCTGTTAATATTCATATCAACAGGAAAAAAAAGTGACAATAGTGCTCCTGAAGGCTGACAGCCACTATGCAAGCTGTGCTATACACACGTGGTTTCATCTTACTCTCTAACAGCCCTGAGCAATAAGGCTGGTATGATCCCATCTTACAGATGAGAACAGGGAGGCCTAGAGAAGGAAAGGAACTGTCCAGGGTTTTGTAGGCAGTTAGCAGCAGGCTGAATCTGGAACCCAAGCAATTCTGACTCCAACCCCACACCCTTATGTGTTGTCACACCTTACAAGGTAAAAATACCTTATTGTTTTTATATCAGTACATTTTATTTGGAGATTAAACCAGATTCTATTAACACAAGTTCCCTTTGGAAGGCAAGACTGGTGGGTAGGGCAGAGGCAAGGCAGGGCTGTATTCTTGCATTTTTATGCGGGGGGGGAATATTTGCAGGTGTAGGAAAGAGGAACGGGCACGGGAACATTTTACAGATAAGGACATTTTATCTGTAAAATGTTTCTAGTCCTACCCCAATCTGCTCTATGATCTTGGACAAGTCACTTCCTCCTTCTGAGCCTTGATTTTTTTTTTCCATTTATAAAACAGAAAAAAAAAATGCCAATCTCACAGAAATATTTGAGGGTTGGAATGAGATTACAGCTGGAAATGCACTTTGCAGCATGTAAATCATCCTCTGAATGTCAGTTTTGCTAACCAGGGCACTGGGCGAGGGCTGCAACTGAGCCACTAGACAAAACCCCTATTATCCCCCTAAACCCACCCCCATCTCTGCCCTTTCTGCCCCAGAGAGTCTCCTCAAAGTCCCAAGGGCCCTCATTCCCACAGAAGTAAGTGAGCTGGTGAGCTGGGTCCTCTCTGGTTGAAGGAATGAGTTATATTCATCAGCTCGGGCTATTTTGCTATCCAAGGTGGACTTCAGGTGCCTGCACCTGTTACGATGTCTGGCACATAGTAGGTGCTCACTGAATGAACAAATGAATGAATGACCAAATGCAAGTGAGAGAAAGAAGTGCAACACTCACTCATTTCAATGTCCTTATGTGTAAAATGGGGGTTATGCTAAAATTCCATTCTAAAATTCAATGAGATAAGCAAAACAAAGCAGGTTACTCCTGGAATGGGAAGGAAGGTCTATTCAGTTCTGGGGGCAGTACCAGTGGCCACTAATTAGAGGCAATTTTGGTCCTCCCACCAAGGAATATCTGACAATGTCTGGAATCCTTTTGATTGTCATGCTGTGGGTGAGGGGAGGTTACTACTGGTCTCTAGGGAGTGGAGGCCAGGGATGCTGTCCAGCATTCTGCAATGAACAGGACAGTCCTTTGCTTTCCAGCATAGAATTATCCTGCCCAGATGCAGAAGGCATGGGATTGACCGACATTCCTCAGAGTGGTCCAAATGTTCATGGGTTCATTTCTGCTTTTGTTTGATGTGCTTTGCTGTGTTTTTTTCCAAGCCTCAAATAGCCTTTTTTTGTTACTAATGCTAACATGCTGTGCGACCCTGGGCAGCCCATGTTCCCTCTCTGGATCTCAAGTCCTTCCTCTGAGCATTTTGTAACCAGGAACTCTAGGAGACTTTCTGTCAATAAGAGGTGACATTTCATTTTTGGCTTGGTCCCTGTTGGGGCCAAGCAAACCAACCAAGGCAGGCTGGGCAAGTCCTTATTGGGGAGGATGAAGGTACAAGAAACCACCCCTTAATCAGGTATTAATATTCATGATGGGAAGAGTGACTAACATTTTTGTACTGCCATTTAGCAAAAAGATATCCATTGATCCATGTGCCATCCATACCTCCTAAAGTTCTCACCATGAATAGTCCCAAAGGGATTTGGTCACTCAGTGAATGAAGCACCTTTGTGATCACAAATGTGTGTCTCTTTTCCCTCCTCCTCTCCATCACACAGTGTTTGAGGCAGCATTTAACCTTGCTCTTTTCATAATTTTTCACTTAAGAAAGTACTGATACTTATTATGTCCATTTTAGAAAATGCCAGAACGTTGAAGGAAGAAAACATACCACCAAAAGCCTCACCACCCAGAGGCAGCCAGGATCACCACTTGGGGGCCATTCCTCCAAGTCAAAAAAATGACTCTGCCTTGCAAATTGTTTGGGTTGGTTGTGTAGGTCTAGTCATTTGCAACTGAACCCTAGAATTTTATATCTCACTCTTTCCACGAAACATTATAGCAGAAGCATTATCCAGCTTCTGTTTCCTCCTCTTCTCATTCTTTCCCTTTGTGCCTTCATGACGACATGCTGTTGCTTGGAATCCAGGCCATTTGTAGCCCTTCTGCTGCCGCTGGGCATTTAAGATACAAATCTTCAGCTTCATAGCTTCAGAACATGTGCTTTTTCAACTTTAATGGGATGCTTCCCAGTCTAATCTTCCATCTTCCCATCAATGTTACAAAAAAGAGCGAGAGAAAGGTCCCCCCAACCGCTGCCCCAGCTTAGATGGCAGAACAAATGCTCTGTTGCCTTTGATGTGATTCTATTCTGTCTCCAACGAGGAAAGCAACATCAGGATGTAATTAAACTCTGTCTCTTCTATTTGATACAAGTTTGGGGTTATCATTGGACATCTGCCTTCCTAACTTCTTGAAGGCAGGGACTATGTCCTAAAGTATTGACTCCCTTGTGAGGAGGGTCAACCAGAAGGAAGAGTCAGCACCCAACACTTTCACTCATTATTCGATCAAGAGCATCCAAGCGGGGCACCGAGTGCACACAACAAAGGGAGAATCAGCCAAATGTGACTACGATGATTGAAAAAGTTAAGTGTTCTAAGAGGAGTTAATTTAACCTGGTGGTCTTTGGAGCCCCAGGAAAATCCAGCCTATTCAAGCAAGTTAAGTCTCTGGATCCCTTGGGCCATGAAATCCAGTTTTTACTAATTCCCACTAGGACCTGGTTTCACATGACACTCATCTGGCCAGCATCCCAGCTGAGGACAACAGCCGGGTCTCACAGGCTGCATTGCATTGCATTGCAGACCGCAGATATGCACTCAGCTGTCTTGAACATGGCCTTAAGTTTGGAGCCAGCCAGCAAGACCCCAGGGTATGTGAGCTCTGGGGAGTAAGGGGCACTGGAGTCAGGGAGGTGAATTTACACGGTGGATAGGCAACTCTTCTGGGGAGTCAGGTGTTCAGTGTACTTACTTCCTAAAATGCTTTATAGCTGCTGTGATGGACCCTGGTATTAACCTAAGGACCCCAGAGGTGGGACCAGTGATTGGGGGGGGGGGAAGCTGATTACAGGGTCCTTTCTCTTGCATTTCCTTCTGCTTTTATTGGCTGTGTTGGATCTCAATAGGCCAGGAGGAGATTCATTTGTGATGGGTGTGGCAGGGGAGACCCAAAATTTGTATATAACAAGGTACGCATTGGGGGTTAGGGAGAAAAACACAGCCCACCCAGCAGAAACACAAACAGAGCAAGGGTTCAGAGAGAAGGGTGATGGAGGGAGAGGCCGATTCAAGCTGGGGTTATCACCTCTGACGCAACTTGTTTTCTCAGTAGCTCTATCTCCCACTCCCTTCCTCTTTCTCCTGTGGCCCCTTGTGATCAAGGTGACAATTCTGTGAAAAAACTGGTTGGAACTAACATAGACACAAGGACCCAACCGAACTCACAAGCCAGTGTCAGGACCAAGGCTGTCATGTGGCCCTTTTTAGCAAGATTACCAACAGGCTGGAAGTATCAGAGCTGGAAGGATCCTTAGCTGGCTGCCCATTTGACACAGAGAGAAGAGGAAACCCACCCAGCTATGCTGGGGTGCGGTAGCCAAGATAGGACCACCATCTTGGTTGCATCCAAGTTGTATGCATTGAACCACAGCTGGGTCGTGGGGGCCAGGTATCCTGAACCCTCACCTCCTCACTTGATAGTCTATAAAGATGGTCAGCATCAATCATTTGATAAAAGTGATGGTGACCATAACAGTCATAGCTTTCGAGCAGACCCACATTTGATCTGATCCTATGAAGCAGACAGAGCATCTTTATTACCCAAAAGAGGCTTAATGTACCTGCTCAGATAACTGCTAGTAACTGTCAAAGGCAGGATTTCAACCCAAGTCTAACTCCAAAACCTTGATGCTTCCCACTTTGGACCAAGAACCCTGCCTGGCACCAGAATGTCCTTGGTCTGTCCTTAGATCATGCACACACCCTCTCCTCCCCAATGCCCGCTTCTGCCCCAGTGGTGCTATTGGCCTAGAAAGCACCCTGGCTGGTAATGAATGGTACACAACAGGAGCATTTGTTGATGCCAGTTTCAAACAGTTGCAGTCTATATGGATTAAGCCACTGCCACCGACTCCATGAAAGTAAATGAGCCTTTCCAACTGCTGTGGAAATAAGTTTAAATGACAGTGCTGAAGGGCCCCATGACTGTGGCTGAGTGAGTGTCTTTCTGTGGAAAATTGACAAGGAGTGCTATCAATCCGAGTGCCTTTATCCCCAGGACGTAATTCCTCTCTGTCTTGAGCTCATCATCAGGAGTGCTCTGACTGCGCCAGCTTCCTGCTGAGGGCGCAGTTTCAATGATGATAATAAAAACGATGAGGGCAGTGGGCACATACGAGGCCCTCACTGGGGGCAAGGGACCCATATGTGCATACATGTATGTAGGCTTTCCATACATCAACCTCTTGAACAATTACCTTAGGAAACAGGGACCATAGCCCCATTTTACAGCTGAGAAAACTGAGGCCCAGAGAGGTAAAGCCCTTTACCAGCTTGCAGTTGCCAGAACTGGGCCTCATATAGGTGAATGAAGCTGATTTCAGTCCTGATTCTGCCAAACAGCTGCCTGGGCCAGCCATTATTTGAAATGATTAGGTGATTTTGCTTTCGAGATAAAAATAAATCACAAGGAGTCAGCAGGATATACAAGGCCCACCAGAGCTGGATCCTGAACTCCCTACCTCACCAGCTTTCTCTCTAATCACCCTCCACCTCTGCCCCCTGTTCTCTCGCATTCCTCCCTCGCACTCCCTTCAGCCAGGCCCCTATGGTCTTCTCATGTCCCTCTGTTCTGAACCTGCCTCAGGATTCTGGATCCTCAAATCTTCCTAGGTCTCTCACAAGGTCACTTTTATATTATTTAGTAAAAAACAAACAAACAAACAAAAACCCCCAGTGGAGTTCCCGTCGTGGCACAGCTTAAACAAGTCCGACTGGGAACCATGAGGTTGCAGGTTCGATCCCTGGCCTCGCTCAGTGGGTTAAGGATCTGGCATTGCTGTGGCTGTGGCATAGGCTGGCAGCTGTAGCTCTGATTAGACCCCTAGCTTAGGAACCTCCATATGCCACAGGTGTACCCCCCCAGAAAAAAAACAAACAACAACAAAAAAAAATGAGCAAACTCCCCAATCCCAGGACAATATAGCCCTGAATCAGGGCACTCAGCTGGGAGAAGAGACTATGGGTTGGTTAAAGCCTCTTCATCCTCTTAGTGAGATGGCCTTGTGCAGTCAGCAACCTGTCCAACTGTGCATAGTGATTCTGCCCCACGGACTGGGTTAGGGGCCTGTCCTCTCTGTTCTCTTAGCACTTGAGACTTCTCTCTTTCTGAGCATTTATCACATCGGATATGATTACTTGTACTTTCTTATCCCTTTCCCAGAACATATATAACTGGACTGTGAGATTCTTGTTATCTCGGTTTCTGTAACTCTAATGCTTGGCATGATCAACCTTAGTCTCCATGGTCAGGAAAGGAAAGAAGGGAGAGAGGGAAAGGAGGAAAGGAGGTAGCCCCTGCATCAGTTGATCAGGCTGTGCCAGCATCCTGGCAAGTCTTGGGTACCTCTTTAGGAGGGCCTCCCTCAGAATCTAACAGATGGAGGACCTAAAGCCTCCCTGCCCCAAGCTAATTGGTGTCTCTTCTCTTTCTAAGATGTGCCCCTGGAAGGAGATGCTGGCCCTTCAGGTACCTACCTTCTACCCTCGGGAGCCCTGGAGAGCAGCAATCTGAGCAAAGAGACCCCTGAAGAAAGAGTGACCACTGCCCCTCTGAATCCAGTGCAGTCGGAGGAGGAGTTCAGTGAACCCGAGTCAGAGGGAACAGTCCCCTCTGTGCCTCAAAACCCTGCAGCCACATCCACGCTGCTTCCGCTTCAGGAGGAGCCGGGTAGCAGGCACGCCTTCCCCTCCAGGAAAAAGCTGCCTTCACTCAAGCAGGTGAACTCCGCCAGGAAGCAGCTGAGGCCAAAGGCCACCTCTGCAGCTGTCCAGAGAGCGGGGTCCCAGCCAGCATCCCCAGGCCTGGGTCTCCTCTCCTCCGCCACGGAGAAGCCTCGCCCCCAAGGAGACCAGGACCCAGTGGCCTCTGCAGGGGAGGAGACCCGCCCACTGTCACTGTCTTCGGAGGAGCCCCTCTGGCTGGAACGGAAGGAAGGTTCAGTCCCCACGACTCCCGCACCCCTGCAGATTGCCCCCTTCACCTCGCAGCCGCTGGTGGCCCACACGCTCCCCCAGGGCCCGGATCCCGGGGAGCCCGCCATGGCCGAGGAGGCCCCGGACGCTCCCCACGAGGATGCCAGCCCCATGACCCTGATGGACAAAGGTGAGAACGAGCTGACCGGGTCGGCCTCAGAGGAGAGCCAGGAAACCACAACTTCCACCATCATTACCACCACAGTCATCACCACCGAGCAGGCCCCAGGTATGCAACCCCCAGCTCCCACAGCCCTCTGGCAACCAGGCTGAGGCCCTCCCAGTACACTGGCATGAAGGGAGGGCCCAGGGAGGTCCAGCCCCACCCTCAGTTACCATCTTTGAAGCACAGACTATGAGCGTTACCCTGTGGCTCAAAATTAATATCCCCATTTTAAAGATGAGACATCAGAGACCCTAAGATGTGAGGCAACCTGCCCAAGGCCATGTAGCTTGAAATCTTTCATCTTGGGAGTTCCTGTCGTGGCTCAGTGGTTAATGAATCCAACTAGGAACCATGAGGTTGCAGGTTCGTTCCCTGCCCTTGCTCAGTAGGTTAACGATCCGGCGTTGCCGTGAGCTGTGGTGTAGATGGCAGACGTGGCTCAGATCCAGTGTTGCTGTGGCTCTGGCATAGGCTGGTGGCTACAGCTCCGATTCGACCCCTAGCCTGGGAACCTCCATATGCCGCTGGAGCAGCCCTAGAAATGGCAAAAAGACCAAAAAAAAAAAAAAAAAATTTTTTTCATCTTGAAACGGAATCCTTTGCCTGCCTTAAAATCCCCAGCCTTTCAAGGTACTTTTACTTTGGAGTTCCCTGGTGGCTCAGCAGGTTAAAGCTACGGTGTTGCCACTGCTGTGGCTTGAGTCACTGCTGTGGCGTGAGTTTTATCCCTGGCCTGGGAACTTCTATATGTTCTGGCACAGCCATCAAAAAAAAAAAAAAAATGTGATGCTTTCGCTTTTATCATTATGTGAATTTGATAGCATGCACTTCTGTGTTCCAGTCTTTCTTCTTTCTCTTTTTACCATCTTCAAACACAGAAGAGAGACATCAGCTGTCAATCGTGCATCAATTTTGGACAAATCCAATGTGGCTACTTGTTGAAGAGCATGAGCTCTGGGTTTGACTCCTGCTGTCTGTGTGAGCTTGGCCCAGATGTGCTCCCTCTCTGAGCTTTGCTTTACTTATCTCTAAGATGAGAATAAAATACCAGTCCCCCTGAGGATGAATGGGGTCACCCCGTAGACCGATGAGACGCCTAGCAGCAGGTAGTAGGTCAACATCCATGTCAGCTGTTACTATTTGATTTTCATGTTGATTCTGGAGCTAAAGACAGCAGTGAGAGGAGTGGGGACAGGAGAGCACAGGTGCCCCCAGAGGCCCTGTTCCAGCCCACTGCCTGTCTGAGAGATGACATCTGAGCTGTGTTCCATGTCCTAATTACAGTGCTTTCCTCCAGCTCTCTGCAGTGTGAGTTTCTCTGATCCTGAAGGGTACATCGACTCCAATGATTACCCACCACTGCCCCTCAACAACTTCCTGGAATGCACATACAACGTGACAGTCTACACTGGCTATGGGGTGGAGCTCCAGGTAATACCAAAAAGGTGCCCTCCAGTGACTGCCTCTTCCAGCAGGAATTGTCTGAAGGATTGTCTCAGTCAGACTCATTGCTATCATCCTAACCAGTTTGGTTCTCCCTTTGGCCTAACTGGGGCAATTTGAGCTGGGCTTAGATGGAATAGGAGTTCTCAACCCAGTGCACAGGTGAAATAGCTTAGCACACATGAAGGGAAGGGGATGTGTTGATAAATTGTGAGGCATTACACCCAGAAGGAAAGTCCTCTGCTATCCTCCTTATCAAAACATACACACACACACACACACACACACACACACATACACACTCACACTCACTCATGGAAGTCCCACCTGGTTCATTTGACTCATAAACTTTTGGCTGCAAACTAAGAATGGAAAAGCAGGGTAGCATAGTGTTCAAACATCTGAGCTTTAAGTCCCAGCTCTACCAGTAAATGCTGCATGACTTTGGGCAAAAGACTTCACCTTTCTGAGCCTCGTTTTTCCTGTTGGTAAAATGGAAAGGAAAGCTACTTTACAGAGCCTCAGAGAAGGATAAATACAGCAGTGCACAGAGAGCATTCAGCCAGAGCCTAGGAGAGAGAGGGTGCTCAATGCATATTACCAGTTATCCCCACCCTAGTTCTGGACCATCCCCACCCGACCACCCCATCTTCAGAAGTCCTTTTTGATATGAACCTAGGCATCATGCCAGGGAATCACAAACTGTCCAGTTCATTGAGGAAAGGACAAAAGTGAAGCCAGAAGTGGAGGCCAGAACCACATGGTGGCAGGCCCTTCCAGGCCAAGGTTAGAGGGCTAGACATGTACCTTTTTCTAGTGGGCACTAAAGAACCACTAAAAGTTTTTAAGCAGAGTCAGTTGTATGATCTAACCAGAAGTTTCCTTTAGGAAGGTTTTCTGATTGTATTGGGAGGATAAAAGGTAAGCCAAACAGCAGAACTTGTGGTCGCTACAGCCCCCAGGTCTTAGCCCAGCACGTGACACATAGTAGGTACCTTGCTACTTTCATGGAATTAAACTGGAGGAAAGTTTCAGTCTATCTGATTTGGTCACTTAATGAACACTTTCCTCCACTCAGAGACCCCCTCTATGTCTAATACTATGTGGAACTTTTTTAGGCATAGTAGAATTCCTTCACCAAGCACCTACTATGTACCTATCACAGCACTGGGGGACAGGTGATAGGCAAAACTGATCCAGTGCCTGCCTCAAGGGAGTTCACTGTTTTGTGATTGAGATATACACACATGGAAGACATTGAAGTGCCACTTGAAAAAGTCTCTGGTAGATGTTCAGAGTGGATATTGTAGCATCACAATGGAAGGGCAGGCAAGCTCTTTGGCAGTCAGGGTAGGTCTCACAAAGGAGGGCAATTTTAGTGGGGTTTTGGCAGATGAGTTGGAGTTGCCAAAAGAGAAAAAAGAATAAGATGTAAGGCCTAAAAGAAGAAAGGCTTGTGGGGCATCTCGCCTTGCTTAGATAAGAGGCACAGGGTCTGGGGTTCCAGGCCCTGCTAAGGAGAAGCAGAAATATTCAAATTGGGCACTGGGGACTGACTAAAGTCCCTACCCCAGCCCTTACACCATTTGTTTGGTGTCCTTGCCTATAAGTATCTCCCTTCTTTCATTCCTAAGCCTGGAAAGTGGACTCGGCAAATAAAGTACACAGTTCTTTGAGGAGGCTCTGCCATTAAAGCTATCATTTGGGAAGATAAGAATAGGGGCCTTAGAAAGCCCTATAGAGATGAGGATCCACCCCCCCAACTCCTTCAGCAGTTTATGCAGAAGGGCAGGATATTCTATAAATATTTATTGAGCACCTATTATGTGCCAGGCACTATTTTAGGCACTAGAGA
Source organism: Phacochoerus africanus (assembly GCF_016906955.1). Classification (NCBI taxonomy): domain Eukaryota; kingdom Metazoa; phylum Chordata; class Mammalia; order Artiodactyla; family Suidae; genus Phacochoerus; species Phacochoerus africanus. The sequence goes on from NC_062558.1 coordinate 44,040,444, forward strand.
CTCTGAGCAGCATGGAACTTTTCCTACCTCCCTGGAGCTTACCTTCTGCTGAAATGCCTTCTTCTGTCTCCCTGGAGATTGAGCTTCAAGCACAAGCTGATCAAAGCCCTGTCCACCTGCCAGCTCCAGGAGAATCTATCTGGGCTCTGGAGGGACCCAGCTCAGGGGGCTCACAGATGTTTGCAGTGACTCCACCCTGTAGCTTGGTTCTACTCTGTCCCCTCAGCCTTTTGGGGTGTTCCCAGGGCTCCAGATGTTCCCAGGGCTGGGGCTTGGGGCTCAGGGCCAGCTGGGGGGGTGCTGTGTTGGCAGCCTCAGAGCCTGCCAGGGAGGGCCCCATCTCAAACACAGCTCAGATTCTGTCTGCCCCTGCCCGTCTACAGGTAAAGAGCGTGAACCTTTCCGAGGGAGAACTGCTTTCCATCCGTGGAGTGGATGGCTCCTCCCTGACCATCCTGGCCAACCACACGCTCCTGGTAGAGGGGCAGGTAATCCGAAGCCCCACCAACAGCATCTCTGTCTACTTCCGGACCTTCCAGGACGACGGCCTTGGGACCTTCCAGCTGCACTACCAGGGTAGGAGCCAGCCAAGGCTGTTGCAGATGCAGGTTTTGCCTCAGGTTCCATCTGCAGCCAAGGATTCTCACCCTTTCAGTGCCTGTCATCCCTCTGGCAGTTTGGTACCATCTCTGGAGCCCGCCTTAGATTCATGTTTTTAAGAACACAAAGTGAAAGACATACAATTCAAAAGGAAGCCAGTCCTGTTGAATAGCAGTTGTCAAAATATTGTTTTCATCTATGATAGCATAATCGATGTGCTTCTTTATTTACACATTAAATAATATTTCTCAGTGGCTCTGATAATTGCTATAATTTCAGAGGATTGAGGAGCATAAGAAATATGTCAAGATATTCATTTCTATATGAAAATATCAGTGATTTCTCTTGGTGACAAAGTCACAGGTTCTGACTCTGTTGCAGTGTGTTGTATCTTCATGATGGAAGAAAATACCACCGTTCAGTTAAAGGTTAATGAAGAACAAGCAAGCCCCTTCTTCCCATTCAAGTTCATGGCTCCTGGATCTTACACAGGAGTCCCGTGAGAGTCCATGGGCTTCTGGGACCCCACCAGCATCCCTCTCACTTTTTTCTTCTCCTCTGTTTCTTTCTTCCCTTTTTGTCTGTTTCAAGTCTCCTCTCTTTTGCTTTCTGTTCACCTTTCTCATCTCTTCTCCTCCCTCTTTTCTTGCTTCTTCTTTCTTTCCTCCTCTCCTTCTCTTCATTCCCACCCCTCCTTCTCTCTCCCTTCTCCCTCTCCTTGAATGTCATCCCATTTTTCCCACCTCCTCAGTGGTTCCCGTGACCTTGGGTTACTTCCCTTACCAGGAACTCCCCCTCCCCCACCCCATTACTTGCCACTTATGGGACAGGGACAGGGACAGGGACAGGAGCCCTTAGCCACACTCAAGGTGTTGAAAGCCATCCAGGTTTGCATTGCATTGACCAAGCCTCTGGAAAAACAATTCATTTAAAAATTTGCCCTTGAATATTTCTGAAACAGATGGCTGAGAGTATAAAGAAGTGTCCATTTCATCACACCTACTCAATATGCTGGCTATCCTCTGTTGTCTTTGTTGGAAAAATAGCTTGTTGAGCCATGAACTTGAATTTTGTCCTTCTAATGAGTCCTGGAAACGCAGACAGCCTAGACGGCAGGAAAGATCAGACCACAGTTTGGGGGTGGAGCCAGGATGGATTCAGCATCATCTCATGAAATGAGACTTGAGCTCAAAATGTGACCACACACGCCCTTCCACCACCCCTAAGTGAGCACTGTGCACCAGACATTGGGCTAAGGAGACTGGCTCTTTTTCAGTATTTCCCATTTAATTCGTACCTCCCCCCATGAGGTAGGGAACATCATCAACTCCTCCAAAAAGAGGAGAAAGGTGAAGTTCAATGTGCTCTGTCACTTTCTCAAGGTCACACAGTTTCTAAGTGATAGAATAAGAACACTGCAGAGTTCCCATTGTGGCTCAGTGGGTGGAGGACCCAATGTTGTCTCTGGGAGGATACGGGTTCCATCCCTGGCCTTGGCTTAGTGGGTTAAGGATCTGTAAACTGTGGCATAGGGTGAAGCCACAGCTCCAATTCAACCTTTAACTGGAGAACTTCCATATGCCACAGGAGGGAAAAAAAAAGAAAAGAAAGAAGGAAAAATAATAATAATAAGCTCACATTGGTCTCCCTCCAGAGCCCAGCCCTTACCTCCTAGGTCAGTTGTCTCCAAGCTTTCATAACCTCGGCATTTCCTGAAGAACTCATTATTCTAACTCTGGTCCAAGAGCCCGAGTTTTAAACAGTCACCTAAGAGATATTCACGCAGGTGCGACTGACCTACCTGGGTGATCCCATCCCTCCTGTGCTCGAGGAAGCCTTTCTGTGTCCACGTGAACAGAGGCTCCAGTGAGGGATGGGAATACATTTTTCACCTCAAACCTGCTGTCTCTGGTTAGGCAGGATGGGGAGCTTTGAGCCTAGAAAAAAAGTGCTAATCTGGCAGCCTCAGCACCACGTGATCAACTCAAGTCACAAAAATACCCTCCCCCAGTGCTCCAGAGTCCCCAGGGGCCTCGTCTTTTCTCCTCGGCCCAAATTGGCTCCCAGGATGTGAGTCACGTTCTTCCCACAAGATGACCGTCTGCCTCTGCGTTTCTTCCCAGCCTTCATGCTGAGTTGCAACTTTCCCCGCCGGCCGGACTATGGAGATGTCACAGTGATGGACCTGCACTCTGGCGGGGTGGCCCACTTCCACTGCCACCTGGGCTATGAGCTCCAGGGTGCCAAGACGCTGACGTGCATCAATGCCTCCAAGCCCCATTGGAGCAGCCAGGAGCCCATCTGCTCAGGTACGTGCCAGCCTCAGCCAGACCAATCACAGATGTGTGTGCTAGGAGGGACGAGCCCAACCCCCTAGGTGTTATGATTGACTTCAGGGGAGGAGACTGCTCCAAATGCAGATGGGTGCTGCCATTTAAAGTTTTGTTATAAGGTAAAATACACGTGACATAAAACTGACCATTAGTGACATTTGGTACATTCACAATCTGTGCAACCTTCACCACCATCTTCATCACCCCCAAAAGGACACCGTGTACCCATCAGCAATCACTCCTCACCTTTCCCTGCCTCCAGCCCCTGGCAACCATCAGTGTATGTCGTGTCTCTAAAGCCTATTCTGGACATTTCATATAAGTGGAATCCTACAATATGTGATCTTTTGCGTCTGGCTTCTTTCACGTAGCATCATGTTTTCAAGGTTCATCCGTGTTGTAGCATGTATCAGGCCTTCCTTCTTTTATGGTTGAATAATGTTCCATTATATAGAGAGACCACATTTTATCTGTTCGTTGATGGACATTTGAGTCATTTCCATTTTGGGGGCACTGGGAATAATACTGCTATGAATGTTTGGGTACAAGTTTTAGTGTGGACATGTTTTCATTTCTCTTGGATATACATACACCCAGAAGTGGAATTGCTGAGTCATATGGTACTTCCATATTTAACTTTGGAAGGAACTGTCAAACGATTTTCCACAGTGGCTGTACCATTTTCCTCTCCCGCCTTTCATGGATGAAAGTACCAGTTTCTCCACATTCTCACCAGCACTGTTATTTTCTTCTTTTTATTACTATGGCCATCTTAGTGGGTGTGAAAGTCTCCTACTGTGGTTTTGATTTTCATTTTCCTAATGGTTAATGATTTTGTGTATCTTTTCAGAATGTTGGTTGGCCATTTGTACATCTTCTAGAAGAAATGTCTATTGAAGTCCTTTGCCCATTTTAAAATTTGGGTATTTGTCTTTTTCTTGAGCTGTAAGAGTTCTTTATATATTTTAGATACTAGGCCCTTATCAGATATATGATTTGCAGATGTTTTCTCCTACTCAACGGGTTCTCTTTTTCTTTTCTTTTTCCTTTTTTTTTTTCCCCATGCTCATGGCATGTGGGAGTTCCCAGGCCAGGGTTCAAACCCAAGCCATAGCAGCAACCCAAGCCACAGCAGTGACAATGCAGAGTCCCCAACCACTAGGCCACCAGGGAACACCATCTTTTTACTTCTTGATAGTGTCCTTTGCTGCAAAAATTTTTTAAATTTTGACCAAGTCTAACTCATGTATTTTGTTTGTTTACTGCTTGTGCTTTTGATGTGACAGCTATGATACTCTGAGTCCAGTCAGTGTGCCGGGGCTCTAGTAAATCCACATGGCAATCCTACGTGGTTGGAACCATCACCTCATTCTATAGATGAGGAAACTGAGGTTCATGGAGGTGAGGTTTCTTCCTCAGAATCACCAGAGAGAAGTTGAATCGAGTCCAGAATCCTTTTCTCCTGAGCCCTTTCCCTCACACCCAGGCAGAAGTGCAGTCGGCCTACCTATGAGATTTTTAAAAATACACAATCCTGAGCCCTATACAAAACCTAGCAAATCAAAATCTACATTTAACATGTTCCTTTTGTGTTTTATATGCCCATTATAGATTGAGAAGTTCTGGGCTATATGTACCACACTGTCCCTGCTCCACTGGTCACAACCTTGACCATCATCAGTTATCAAGAGATCAAAACCCTGTTTGATTCTTAAAACTCCTGACCACAGCCAGAAGACTCTAGGCTGCCCATATTTACTGAGCACCTACTGTGTGCTAGGCCGTGAGCCATGAAGAGGAGAATACTGGATATAAAAAGATGTCATTCCCACCCTCCAGGCATTCATAGTCAACGGAATTCAAAATGCAAATGAGAGCCGATGATAAATTCTGAGATTTAATTGTTGCAGTATTGTTCCCCCAAGGCCCTTTAGAATTTTCCTTTTTTTTTTTAAACAAAGAAAAAATCCAAACTGTAGGGCAGTTGGTCTCCATGCCTCCCTCGCATTAATTTTTATCTATGTATGAAATCAGAGAAGAATTAAGCCTCAATTTTTGTTAAGCAAGATGGATGGGGAGCCATGGCTGGCAAATTGAAGCCAAACAGAGTCATCAGTTGGCTTAATAAGGCAAGGAAAGGGGGGCAGAGAGGAGGCAAAGGAGCAGCAGCTCGTAGAGGAGCAGCAGCTCGCGGACGACAGATGGCTAGGGCCCCCCACCAGGGACAGCGTCCTCCATCACCTCAGCTCCTGAGCTATAGGGTAGTGATGCTGGCTACATTTTGAGTACCTACTTTGTGCCGAGGATGTCTCCAAGCCGTTTCTTGGAGGGTAGAATTATTGTTAACATTTTATAGTGACCTAGAGGTTCAGAGAGCTTTAGCAACTTGTCCTAGATTCACAGCAGCTAAGTGGCACTGGCTGGTTAAAATGGGGTAGAAGTGGGGTCGGGGGGAGGTAATGGTTCCCATGATGCAGGATTGCCGCATCAGAAGGAAGGCAGGCCAGAAAGAAAGCTATCTGCTATTCTGTTCATGATTCCAAAAGAAGTGCAAGACTTCTTGGCAATGTCTGTGCTGCAGGTCACAGTAGAGGCCAGAGCAGAGAAGGGGGCTATCTGCCTTTCTCATCTATCCAAGTCCTTATCAGTCATGCAGTCATTCAACAAACGTTTAATGAGCATCAAATAGCTGCTAAGAATAAGACTCCTTCCCCACATTTCTATAACTCTTCCCATTTCACAAATCACTTCCTAATATTTATTAGATCTTTATGATAAAAGTAATATATGACTCTGCTGGAAAAAAATTTCCAGGAAACTTAAAAGTGTTGAAGATTATAGCAAATCACTTTTATATTCTTGGTCTCAACTGATCCTTGCATATAGCTCATTGAAATAGTTATGGTGGACCATTTTCTAACTCTTTTTTCCCCACTTAAAGTATAGTGATAATTTAATTTTCCTATATTCTCAAGTATTCTTCGAGGACATAGTTTATATATATGAATGAAATGTGTTTATTTCACCAAGCATCTATAAGTGGACATTCATGTTCATTCTCATTTTTTGCTCTTAGAAGCAATCTAGCAATCCAGATGCCTAGTGAACATTCCCATTCATACATTTTTGTGAAACACCCTAAATCTTAAGGTGAATTCCCAGAACCTTAATTACTAGGCCAAAGCATTTGGACATATTTTCTCGATTCCTCACCAAATTGCCCTCCTGAAAGGTCATAGCAGTTTGCATTCTAACTGGTCCTGAATGAGAGTGTATCATTTCCCATCACCTGTATCATCTCCTGTTTATTGCTGCTCTTTATCTTGACCAATTAGGTGGATGAATAGAGAATACAGTTTTGGTTTGCATTTCCTTTATTATCAGTGAGGCTGAACAGTTTAGTGCTTACTAAGTACTAAAAGTATATTTCTTCTTTTGTGAACTGCCTCTTTATGTCCTTCCTGATTACCGTTTTGTAATTAAGAATCAGGGCATGGGCAGCACCATGAGAGAATCCTTAAATCGCAGACATTTCTTCCCCTACCCGTGGACTGCATGTGGCAACAGTTCCAGTCGTGGAATTAGATCTCCTACCAAATAGGATGAACCCATCTCAGGAGGACAGGCATTTCCTGTTACTCCTCTCTTCCGAGATTGTTTCCTCCCACGAAGGCGTGGGGACGACCAGGGAAGGATGAAGCACTCACTTCCTCCCTCTCTCTCTGTCTCTCTCTCTCTGCTCTCCCCTCATCGCCCACCTACCCCTACTCCCTGCCCCTAGCCCCGTGTGGAGGGGCTGTGCACAACGCCACCATTGGCCGCGTCCTCTCTCCAAGTCACTCTGGAAATGCCAGTGGGAGCCAGTTCTGTGTGTGGACAATTGAGGCCCCAGAGGGCCAGAAGCTGCATCTGCACTTTGAGAGGCTGTCGCTGCACGAGAAGGACAGGTAAACCTCTGAGTGTCCCCAGCCAGCCTCATTCCCTCCCAGAGTAGTAGAATAGGGATTTGGAGTCTTGAAGTGGCTAAAAAACGTTGACTCGTGGAAGTCAAGAAAGGAAGAGCCAGGGAGGGTGGCAAGGATGTTGGAGACCATCAGCTTCAATCTCTTCCATTTACACAAAAGGAAACTAGGGCATACAGAGGGAAAGGGACATACACAGTCACACAGCAGGGTAGGGCAGAGGTGAGAAGGGGATCCAGTTCCCCCACACTGCACAGCCTCATCCTTTCTCCTGCTCATCCCTCTTCGCAGTTGAACAAGGATGGGATGTTTATTGAGCACCTGCTCTGTGCCTAGTCATGTTTTAGGCTCCAAGGAGAACAGGAAGGGAGTAGGGGGCATTAGTTCCTGGTATGATAGGAAGCTGAAATGGAAAAACCAGATTTCTGCACATGAGGGCACTTGAGAAGATACAAGACAACATCTAACCAAGAGCATGTCTGTAGATGCTAAATAATGTGCACAGAATCCAGAATCTGAGAACAATCATTTGAGAACTTATTCTAGAACACTCTGGAATGTTCTAGAAAACTAGAACCTTAGCCATTTATACCTGCTGACTTAGGGTGGGTTCCCTTAGAAACAGACCTGCTGACAAGGATGTGAAAGAAAGTGGTTTATTCGGGAACTGATGCTAGAAAGCATGAGGAAAGTGAGCAGAGATGGGAAGGGGCTAGATACAGTACGTGTTAATAGGCAGGTGACTGCAGAGGCAACTGGCCTCTGTCTACTGGGGGCCTCCAGGAAGCTGTGGTGAGCATGACTCTGAGTGTTCCTATGGGAGGGAAAGGAAGCTGGGGTATTTATCCACCCCCTCCATCACTGGATGAGAGGTGCTCCTGGACACAGACTCCCCTACATTGTTTGCCACCCCTTGGGCTCTTGAAGCTGGCTGATCCTCAGAGACCCAAAGCCAGCAGAAAATATGTGAGTAACGAGTGCTCACGAGGTATGGGTAGGGCCAGAATGCCAGCACTGTAGAACTCTGATCTTAGAATTACAGTGTCCTGGCTTCTTTGAAGCTGCAAACCTAGGCCCTTACCCTCTAGGAAAGGATTCTGAGAGAAAATGCCAGACAACTGAGGAATTTACCCAACTCTGGGGTCCACTTCCCTCCACGTAGTCACTTTATTCCAAACAGCTCCTATCAATAAATCACAGGAGCTTCAGAACATGGTTTCTTGGCAGCATCAGAATGACCTCAGGGACCCGACAAGAAACAGAGGCCCAGTCTTTCCCCCTGGAGACTAATTGGGAAGCAGGAGCTGGGTACCCTCAGTGATGGACTCTTCCTGACACTTAGACCTCTGGTCTGCCTCATCTGAATTGTTCTGGGAATAAACCAAGTTTACATTTATACCAGATGATGAGAGTGTGCCAAGAGAGAAAAAAATTAACCCAAATGAGTATTTTCTCAAAGTTTATGAAATCCTGATAAATGAGACTAACAGACACATGGATACAGTAGTTTCCCTAGTAGTTTCTGTGGAGCCCTGCAAGGGTTTCTGAAAGGGGTTGACAGCCACCAGGGAAAACCAGTTCTCATGTGTGTCCACAGGGAACAAAGTTTGGAGGAGTTCATCAAGGTTAAAGGTCAGCATGCACACATACCCCTCACACATACACACAAACCCTGTGAAGACACTTGCTGTGCTAAGAAGAAAAGAGAAATTAACTTTATCTGTCTGTGAACTTTATTGAGGAAGAACAGCTAAAATACCACCGTTGCAAGAGCTTAGAGCTAAATAAGCCTCCACATAAGAAATGGAACCTTAATCTAAATCTTGGCAAGAAATTTAATCCAGGAACCCAAAAATATGGTGGGTGGGTGGAGTATCCCAAGCAAGGAGAATAGGAGTCAGGGGTGAGCAAAGATTTAGAGTTAAATTGGGGTCATATTTGCCCCCAAGAGCTTTGTGTGCTAGGCTGCTTCTGTAAGCTATAGAGAGCTGGGAAGGATTTTGAGTAGAGGAGAGACATGGAGAAAGAATTTAAGATGATTTCCATGCCCCCCCCTCAAAAAAAATGAAGTCATTCTAAGCTCCAGTCCCATAATATGCAGTGTAAAAGGTGGGGTCTCTGGTCAGACACGTTTAGGAGACACTGTATGCTCCATTTCTGTCTACGAAGCTACTAATACACATTGGCTGGCAAAAGCACTGACCAGTCCTTCAAGGGGAAAAAATGTTTAATTTTTATTTAACCTGGCATTTTCCACACCCATTTTGACCAGGCTATTATAAATTTGAGGTAAAACTAATTACTAGTTCAGACATTCTAGAGAATATAGCTAGAAAATTGCCATTTTTGGAAGATTGATTGTAGGGATTTTGAGGTCTTGGGGGTTCCTCCAGAGCAACCCTTTGCGACAAAGTCTCTGGTTCTCTAAAAGAGGAGTCCTGAGGCACAGCCTCTAAGATAGAACAAAGTCAGTGGGATCAGAGGGTTGGGAAGAGACCTCTCCCCACTCTTGGGATGGCCCTTGGCCTCTACCCTGGCCCCCTCCTCACCCCAGCCAACAGTGGACACATGACAAAATGAGCAAACTGGCTCCAACATTTATGCATTTTGGTAACATTGTAAATTCATCTGGGCAACATAATATAAACCCTTTTTATGGGTCACAGTAAAAATAAAAGAATTTAAAATGCCTGTTTATGACTCCATAAAAGTAAGTTAGCCTATTTGTACACTTTCTTTCCCATTTTTGCATAACTTCTTTAAAAATACCAAGGCTGGCAAAAAGTCATGTCACCGGGTTCTAATAATGAACGAAAATGAGTACCAGCATTTTTCCTAATACCTTTCATTTTTCAGGGCACTTTATCCTGTCATATTCTCAAAGCCCCTGTGAGATAAGTAGGAAATCCATTATAAACCCTCTTTTCACACTTGTGAAAACTGAGGCCCAAGATATGTTGTGACTTGTGTGACCTCAGTGGGTGGGGAATTGGCACCTGGAAATCAGGACTTCTGACTCCACACTCAGTACTCTTTGGAGATAAGAATCAGGGACAGAGCCTGGTAGGGTCCAATGCTTGGTAATTTGATTTGCCCTGTCCTGGGCACTTTATACCCATGGTCTCCAGTCCCCACACCCTGCTGGAGGTGTGTTTGTACTCATTTTACAGATGAGGAAACAGGCTCAGTGAGTTGATGTGTTCTTGCCCAAAGTCACACAGCTCAGAAGTTGAAGTCAAGACTCTGTATGATCGTATATAACAGTGTTTCAGGAATGAGGTTGATCCAATCACCCTAACTTCTCAATTAGTAATAATAATTAGTATCAATTAATTAGTCTGGTCATTATGTCACACACATCACTCTTCCTATGAGCTCAGAATCTGTCCATGAATCTAGGACAAGCATTGTGCAGACAGGGAAACAAAGTCCCAAAGATGGAGCAGAGCTTGTGGGCGAGTATGGGGTGACATCGGGATGTGCGTCTGGGAATGCGGGGGCTCCAGAGAGGGTGCCCCAGGCACACACCTCCCACGGCTGCGTGTCAGTGACCCAAGACCTCTGTGGCCCTTGTCTCCTTTCCCACTGCCAGGATGATGGTCTACAGTGGGCTGACCAACAAGTCCGCTCTTCTCTATGACTCCCTGCAAACCGAGAGCGTCCCCTTCGAGGGCCTGCTGAGTGATGGCCACACTATCCGCATCGAATTCATGTCTGACCAGGCGCGGGCAGTCTCAGCCTTTAACATCCGGTTTGAGGGTGAGGATCCCGGGGGGCCACCCCGTCTCATGGAGTGGGCAGTGTGGGAGCAGGGCAGAGGCTGGCCCTGGGAGGTGGAAGCCTGACCTGCTAAGGATGGGGAAGAGGCAGTGTCTAGATGGCCCTTTGGACTTCCACCGGCCACCTCTGTGGTGTTGGGAAAGCAGAGGTTCTTGTTCCCACTTTAGATACGAAAATAGGGAGACGAGAGAAGCCAAATGCATGGCCCAGGGGCCCTCAGCAGGTCAGCTGGAACTGGAACATGGGGTCTGGTACCCATTTTCCTTGGGGATTCCCTGAGCCGCGAGAGGGGCCCCTGCTTCTAAGGCACAGCCCTATGAGTGGCCCCTGACTCATTTGAGCAGCTACCCTCTTTTGTGTCCCCACCCCAGCCTTTGAGAAAGGTCATTGCTATGAGCCCTACATTCAGAATGGGAACTTCACCACGTCTGACCCTACCTATAACATCGGGACCATCGTGGAGTTCACCTGTGACCCCGGCCACTCTCTGGAGCAGGGCCCAGCCATCATCGAGTGCATCAACATGCGGGACCCCTACTGGAATGACACTGAGCCCCTGTGCAGAGGTGAGTGGGTCACAGCCCTTCTCCCAGGGCCCTCCAGCCCTTCAGATGAAGAGGCCCAGCTTATATACCAATTTTAGGATTAGAACCCTTTCCAGGGCTCACTCTCCTTTGGGTTGGATTTGCTGCTGGTCCTTGAGAAAATCACAAAATGGAAAATCCAGGCACAAGGCCCCATTGCGCACATCTTGGTGAGCAGGTTGTTGCATGAATTTCGGCTCCTACAGGTGCTACACACTCTTGTGCAGTGCGCAACCCACCCAACAACACATGGCAGCCCTGAGTATAATGAATAATAGTGATGATCATGATAATCATAATTGTCAACAGGACTGCAAAAGCTGTCTTGCAGGCACTCTGTCTGTACATTATTCGATTTAATCCTCACTATAACCCTGTGAAGTGCATATTGTTATTGACCCCATTTACAGATGAAGAAATGGAAGCTGTGAAGTGACCTGCCTGAGAACACGCTGAGGGTAATTGGCAGAGGCAGGAATGGACCTCAGGTCTCTCTAGTCTCAGATACCTGTGCTCTGAGCCCCTCTGCACAATGTTGACTGTGTGGAACCCTCATCTACATGGGCTCCCAGCGCCCTGCCCTCTCCATTTCTCCATATTCAAGGCCACTGAACTGCCCCCAGCCTGGACTCTTATGGGGAATGAGGAGTAATGAAGAGAGCTCTCACTCCTGGCAGCCGCTGCCCAGATGGCAGTTGGCGTGAAATCATAGCCTTGCCCTGGTGAGGGATTGATCCCGGTATTAAATGTGCTGGTTTAACAGAGCGGAATTTATTGGTGCTCTGGCCTCTGCCACATTGAGAACTTTCCAAAGTGGTAAACACAGAGTGAAATTTAAAGGGCCAGGAGCCAGGTGCAGCCACGTCTCTGCTTCCGGTTCAGAGCCAGGGCTTTCACAGGACCATTAAATAAGAATTACTGAATGCTTACCTTGTGCCAGGCACTGTACTGAATTTGACATCCATGAGCTCAGTTAAGCCTCAGGAAAACCCTGTGAGGTCAGCACTGGTATTTCTCCCTGAAGTACGAAGGGAGGACTTATCACAGAGCCTCTGCCTTATCACAGAGCCTGTTGGCCGCAGAGGCAAGACCCAAACCCAGGGCCACGTGACTTGAATGTACCATCTCTCAGTCACTGCTCACCGGGTTCAAGGGGAGGACTGTTGAGGAATCACTTGAAACATTGAGCGCTATCCTTGGTCCTGAGAGAACTACTGCCATCCCTTGGAATCTGGTTCCAGGACCTCCCCAACACCACACCAAAATTCAAGGATGTTCAAGTCGCTTATGTAAAATGGCATAGTGTTTTCATACAACCTATGCACATCCTCTTATATACTTTATGTCATCTCTAGATTACTTATAATCCCTAATCCAATGTAAATACTATGTAAATAGTTGTAAATACGATGGGGATGCTGTGGGAATGTTCAAAATACAGTGTAAATACAGTGTTAATATGTGAATAGTTGTAAATACAATGTAAGCACTACATGAATAGTGAGTAGCAAGTTCAAGTTTTGCTTTTGGAAGCTTTCTGGAATGTGTGTGTGTGTGTGTGTATGTGTGCTTTTTATGGCCGTACCCGTGGCATATGGAGGTTCCCAGGCTAGGGGTCTAATCAGAGCTACAGCTGCCAGCCTTCGCCACAGCCACAGCAATGCAAGATCTGAGCCACATCTGTGACCTACATCACAGCTCACAGAAGCACTGGATCCTTAACCCACTGAGCGAGGCCAGGGATCGAAACCCCAAGTTCATGGTTCGTAGTCAGATTTGTTTCCACTGTGCCACGACAGGAACCCCTGGAATTTTTTTTCAAGTATTTTGACTCACACTTGGTTGAATCTGTGAATGCAAACCCCCAATGTAATGTCTTTGCCCCACCTCGGCCAACCTTCAGCTGAAGGAGGCAGGTGGCCTGTCCTAATTTAATCATTCTACACATGTGTGGACTGTCTGACTTCATAGCCCACACTCTCAACTGCAATGTCATATCTGCTTCTCTATGAATAATGTGGGTATGTCTGTCTGTCTGTGTCTTTTACAGCCATGTGTGGTGGGGAGCTCTCTGCTGTGGCTGGGGTAGTACTGTCCCCAAACTGGCCAGAGCCCTACGTGGAAGGTGAAGATTGTATCTGGAAGATCCACGTAGGGGAGGAGAAACGGATCTTCTTAGATATCCAATTGTGAGTGTTTATGATGGGTGGACCCCTAAGTCCAGCCAGACTGGGGAAGAAATTTCTCCTGCTTTATTCTTTCAGACAATATTAATTAAGCATTTACTGTGTGTCAGGGACTGTGCAAAGAATTGGGGTCCCAATGGCAGGAGACAACAACATCATACACACCCAGAAATAGTCCCTCTCCTCAGGGATAGGGAGCAGTATCAGTAATTGTATACTGTAACTTTGATAAGTGATGTAAGGAAAGAGGCCTGGTGCTATGAGATCCCATAATGGGGATTTGATGTAAAGAAGAGGGTCAGAAAAGCCTTTCCTGGGGATCTGATAAAGCTCAGAACTAAAGGATGGTTTCATGTTAATTCATCCAAAAGGAACAGAATGTGTAAAGGCCCTGTGGCAAGAGTGAGCACAGAATTTTCAAAGGACTGAATAGCCAGAATGGTCAGTAGGAGGAGAAAAGAATAGAAGATAACAGGTACACTCTGCACTGCAGTGGCTTATTTTCCTCTCTGTCTCTCTCAACCAGATCAGAAGGTCCTTGTGGTCAGGACCTGGTCTGGTTTATCTCTATTCCAGGGTGTAACACAGAGCCTGACACACAGTAGATGCTGAGGGAATGTTGCTTAATGAAGAAATGCTGTGATGAACAGACTTACCTGGCAGTGGGGGTATTTCTGATACTCACTAGGGATGCCTATTAGATCTTCCATCCAGAACTTTTCCTCTCTGACTCCCCAGGGATCAGGAGAAGGGAACACAGTCAGGCAGTGGTGCTAGAAAAATAGAAGAAAGGGCTTTCCTGCAGACCCAGACATGTGGCCAGGACAGTGGGGAGATGCCAAGTTCAGAGGAGCCTCTCTAGATGCAGCCAAAGCCCCTGAGAGTCAGCTCTCCCCTCAGTCCTGGAGTAGAAATCTACTTGCTGGACCACCCTGGCTCTGTAGAGGAGCCTTGCAAGAGGGAAGTTGTTTATAAGATTATGAGTGACTGCCTTTGAAGCTGACCCTTGGAGGCACTGAAAGTGTCCTCAGAAGCTATCCTGAATCATGTATTGGCAGACCTTGCACAGTTGCCCTTTATGGTCTTGGGGTTGGGTCAGCCTGGGTCAGAATTCCATCCCCTCCACCTACAGCTATGTGACTCTGGGCTTTTCTCCAACCCTTGGTTTTTCTCATCTGTAACGAGGTTCCTGGAACATTGGCATCTCATGGCTACTGGAAGCATGCTTTAAGCATACCTTGCCCATTGCCTCCCTCACTGCTTCATGAGAATTCACACCCTTTCTCTCATTCTTATCTCTCAGACTTTTAGAAGTCTGGAACAAAGCACTTATTCATTCAAGATATATTTTGTGAGTACTATGAGTCAAGCACAGTTTTAGGCACTGAAAAGGCCCTCATCAGTAAGGCTTATATTGGAAGAGAGTGGATTGGCTGTTCTCTGGATGTGGAAAAAAGCTGTGCACCTACTGTGTGTGGGCACTAGGCTAGGCACTAGAGGTACAGTTGTGAGAGAAGTGTAACAGTCGCCACCCTCACTGTCTAGTAGATGAGAACAAGAAACTATATGTAGTATGATAACAACAGTTATGAGGACGGCAGGCAGCTGAAGTAGCCTGAGTGAAATCATAGAGGGCTTCAGGAGGAAGTGACTTCCAAGCTGGGGTGAAAGAGGGTAGGCATGTGTTGAAGGTAAAGGAAGAGTGTCCAGATGGTGTGAACAGCATGTGGAAATGAGAGAGAAGGCAGTCCACTTAGTGACTTAAAAGAAGTTTAATGTGGCTGGAGCATGGAGGTTGGGTAGGGTTACAGAGGGAAGTCCTGGGGTCCTCTGAGCTGAAGCTTCAACTAGGAAACTCCATTCTAGTATCCAGTCTTACATTTAAGTCTTTAATCCATTTTGAGTTTATTTTTTATATGGTGTTAGAGAATTTCTAATTTCATTCTTCTGCATGTAGCTGTCCAGTTTTCCCAGCACTGCTTATTGAAGAGATTATCTTTTCTCCATTATATATGCATGCCTCCTTTGTCATAGAGTAATTGACTGTAAATGTGTGAGTTTATTTATGGGCTTTCTATCCTATTTCATTGATTTATGTGTCTGGTTTTGTGCTAATACCATATCATTTTGATGACTGTAGCTTTATAGTATAGTCTGAAGTTAGGGAGCCTGATTCCCCCAGCTCCATTATTCTTTCTCAAGATTGTTTGGTTATTTGGGGTCTTTTATATTTCCATATGAATTTTAAAATATTTTATTCTAGTTCCATGAAAATACCATTTGTGTTTTGATGAGTATTGCACCAAATCTTTAGATTGCCTTAGGTAATATGGTCATTTTAACAATATTGATTCTTCCAACCCAATGACATGGTATTTCTTTCCATCTCTTTGTGCCACCTTCAGTTTCTTTCATCAGTATCTTATAGTTTTCAGAGTACAGGTCTTTTGCCTCTTTAGGTGGATCTATTCATAGATATTTTATTCTTTTTGATGCCATGGTAAATGGAATTGTTTCCTTAATTTCTCTTTCTGATGTTTTATTAGTGTATAGAAATGCAAACAGATTTCCGTATATTAATTTTGTATCCTGCTACTTGACCAAATTCTTTAATGAGCTCTAGTAGTTTTCTGGTAGTAGGATCCATTCTAAAAGTGCTTCCTCTAGGAAGCCTTCTGTGGCTCCCCATTGCCTTCATAATAAATATAAATTTATGGTCCCGGTTGATGAATACCCCACCACCAGAAGTTCCTGGCAAACCCCCTCAGTCTTCAGCCAAGTGAAGAGGAAATCAGCTCCTGATATCCTGGCTTCTCTTGTGGCAGGTCTCCCAGCTCCACACCCCAAGCCACAGTCTGTAGTCCCCTTCCTTCTGCATGGCTCAGCCATCCTCTCCTTATGGCATGCATCCCTTATGGGCGATTTTGCTTCACCAAGATTGGCCCACATCTCCCCTTGGTGTCAGAGGGCTGGAGAAGGAAACAGGAATGTGGAAACGCTGCTTTCATCCCCTTTAGGCATCAAATATTCAATTAACCTTCAGCTTGACACCGGATGGGGTTTTATTTCCACTGCAAAGCATGCAGTGGGGCAGCCAATCCAGGAACCTGGAACAGTTAAAGCAGAAATCCTTCCCAAAGCCAGGCCCTACCAGCATTAGCATCAGTAAAGGAACCCTTGCAGGGGACAGACTTTCTTCCAGTTGTCCTGGCAACCATAAATGTGAGTGTTGGCTGGGAGGGAGGACCCCTGGCTTCCCTCCATTGTTCCCTGGCAGTAATCCTTGAGCAACGCTGGACTGGTCACCTGGCCTCTCTGGGCTTCACATTTCTCCTCTGCAAAGTGATGGGTTGCCTTGAACAGAGAGGGTGCAAATGCTGACTCCAGCAGGGCCAGGCAAGTAACATAAAATGAGAATTGAGGCTGGTGTGAAATAAAACATGAGGAGAGGGAGCTGTGATGAATTAGGAACTACATCCCTACATAACATCATTTAAATCCAATTTTTTAAAGTGCCCCCCCCTCCAGAAAAGCATCTACTGGATCCTAGATTCAGACTTGAGGATACTTTCTCATGAAGGTGATGAAGAAAGCCATTTGCATCATTGAGTACTTCATGTTTGCAAGGTTCTTTCCAAACGTTAATTAATTTGCCCCTTAGAGTCATCCTAGGAGGAAGGGAGAGCTATTATATTCAACTTATAGCCATCTGATTTCTTACCTCTTACTTGGATGTCTAAGTGACATCAATGAAGTGTCCCCAAAGTTGAACGCTTGAGTCTCCTTTTCCAAACCTTTCTGCAAATCTTCCCCATCTTGGTAAAGAGTCATCCATCCTGCCAGCTGCTCAGACCCAAAAGATGTGGAGTTGTTCCAGAGCAGTTAGGTGCTGATCAAGGTTCAGCAGTGGCTTTTCTTAGCAAGTGGGATGGGGAGCAGCACCCGGTTTTGCAGCCTTTGCCAATTTCCATGCAGATACTCCTGCTGTGGCCAATATCAAGCAACCAGCACAATGCCAACAGGCTCACCAAATGCCTAGACATTTAACAACCAGCTCACTTCCCTTTCTCCTACCCCCTGTCCCCAAGTCCTCAGTATGCATCCTGTTGGTTCTACACAAGAGGCAAAATCTGCCCAGAGTGCAGGCACCTCTCACACCCCCACTGCCACCACAGTGGTCTAAACTGCCACTGTCTTGTCCTCACCAATCTCCCTGCTCCTGTTTTGCCCCCAGGGGGGGCTGTTTTTAACCCAGTACCCTGAGTGATCACATCATGCTCCAAACCTAATGTTGTTCATTCTGTTCAGTTCCTCATTCTATTCAGGGTTAAAGCCAAAGCTCTTACAAAAGCCTTGTCTGATCTGGCCCAGGTTACCGCTCCTGCTGCCCTTCTTTCCATTCTCCTCCTGGCTCTTTCCTTTTGGCCACACTGGCCTCCTTGCTGTTCTGTAAACATGCCTCAGGGCTTTTGCACTGGCTCTCTCTGTCTCCTGACACCCCCCCTCCACCCCGCCCCAAGATGCTCAGCCCTGAATATCTGCATAGCTCACCCACTAGCTCCCTGCAGGTCTCAGCTCCTATAGCGCCTCCGCTGAAATGTCCCTAACACCCTTATCTAAACTAGAGGGACAGGAAGGAAAAGCTTTCCTGAGAAAGTAACCTTTCTAAGTGAGCACTTCTCAACCAGGGGCAATTTTGCAATGTCTGGACACTTAGCAATGTCTGAAGGCATTTCCTGTTGTCACAGCTGGGGGCATGGGTGCTACTGGCTTCTAGTGGAAAGAGCCCAAGGGTGCTGCTGGCCATCCTGCAATGCACAGCACAGCCCCCTCCGCAAAGAATTAGCCGACCCACAATGTCCATAGTGCGGAAGTAGAGAAGCCCTGGTGTATGCTTAGCTGAGACTGGGGTACAGATGGAAAATGGGTAATGATGGAAAGAACAGTGTTTCAGCCAAAAGGAACAGCATGTACTAAGGTCCAGAAGCAGGAAAATACAACTGTTTTCTTATTTGTCCATAACATGGAATATATGCGGAGTACTTCGTGCATCCTGAAAATTCACATCCCAGGCACCTTCACTGCAGGCACAGGCAGTGGGCCCTCAGATTATCCCCATTTTACTGATGGGTAAACAGAGGCCATAGAGGTAGAAGAGTGACTCAGATCACACAGCTGGGAACTGCAGAGATTTGAACCCTGCTCGTGATGTCTCCAGGGTCTGGGGTCTTCATCAATCTGCAAGCGGAGCTGGAGGAAGCCCTGCATGTCAGAGGAGCTCAGAGATGCAAGAGTCGCTGTATCCGTGAGGAGGCAGGGAGTCGGGCAGAGCCCCGGAGGCCACATGAGGGAGCCTGGACTTGCCCAGACTGGGTAGCAGGTGAAGAGTTTTGAGCAGTTAATGGGACTAAAGCTTTGTGGAAGGAAGCTGAGCCCTCAGGCCACCAGCCCAAGATTCTCTCTCCAGCAAACTTGGGCACACGTTTGGCAGAGTGGCATCTGGACTTGGCACCCCTTTCCTCCCACAGAGGGAATGAAAATAGCATCTCACCAGCGAGGAATACGTGAGGCCCAGGAGCTGCTGGGTTTAATTTATCTTGCTTGGTTTCCGCTGACAGTTTTAGTAAACCAATTTGGGTTTAATAGTAAAAATAATTTCGTCCTTGGGGTCCCTCACGTGGCCTAAATGTTTGCAATTGTTATTTATCACATCAGCGAGGGGGGAGGAGTTGGCACCATGGACTGAGGTGGGTAGGTGGCCCACAGTAGGTGCTGGGCAGTGTTCGCTAAGCCATGAGACCATGGCACATGTGCCTGATGAGAGGAGAACTTTCTCCCCTTTATCCGCTGGGCACGTCTTTTGATGCCGTGGGCATTAGGATAACAATTCTAATTAGTATTCCTTTATGAAGAACCTACTGTGAGCTAAACCCTGAGCTGCATGGTTTATATCTGTGAGCAATAATGAACATGAACATTATTACATAGAGATAATAATTAGATGGATTAGAGCTAATGTGAGTAGTGATAATTATAGGGGCGTAATTACCCAAATTTAGAGATAACATATGCAAAGCATATCATGTGGGGTCTGGCACGTAGTTGGCACTTCATAAATGAAAACGACAATGGCCAGGAATCCTCGTGAGGCAGCCGTTATCATCACCACTCTATGGATTTGTAAATGACAGCCCAGAGAGGTGAAGCAGCTTCCTCTGGCCACACAGCTAATGAAGGACAGAGTTAGGGTTTGTGCACAGACCATAGCCTCCGCTTTCATGGACTTGAACAGCCTTTGGGGGGCCCAGCTCTGCGTCTCAATGATAAGGCAAGGAGACTCCCAGGCCTCTGGCAACTCCAAGATCAGGGAGGGAAGTAGGGCCATAAACAGACAACCTGGCGAGATGCAGGCTGAGTGCTGTGGCCGGGGGGATAGTGGGGCACTGGGTTTATCTCTGCAGGTTCTAAAAGTGTCACAGAGAGGGTGACATCCAAGCAGGATTTTGAAGAGTGTCACTGGGTCAAACTGTAATGGGGGAAGGGCATTCTCCGAGGGCCCTTGTGAGCAAAGGACTTGCAGTGGCTTAAGTGACCAGTAGACACCCAGCGGGTGTCCTGAATTGCAGCCTCAATTAGAACCATCTGCCTGGCACTGTTATTATTGCAGGTAAGAAGCAGTGGTTGCATAATCTTGAAATAAGTCAGGAGCCCCCAGGTTAAACCTTCTTCACACCCCAAATGCCTAGTCCCTAAGCCACCACTTACCTCCCAGCTCCACCAGGAAATTGCCTCTTACCCTCAATCACAACCAAGTATGAACCTTTTAAATCCTTAAGGATTTCTTAAATCTCTCTTCTCTCTCACTCTTGCTGTCTCACAATTTAAAAAACAGAAAGGAGGGGAAAAAAAATAAGGAATTGTTGGAGAAGACATCTTAGAATGGATGTGCTGGCAGGGGCCCAGAGAGGAGAGGTAACTTGCCTGGCATCACACAGCAAGTCAGAGTTAGGACCAGTCAGACCACCTGAGTGTGGCTGCAAGAGCTGAGCACAGGGGTGAGATCAAAAAGAGTTGTCTTTAAAGCCTGCCTCTGCTGCTCCCTGGCTCTGCAGCCTCAAGCAGGTGACCAAAGGTAGTGACCCCTGCCTCATAATGGGACATTTCATTTTCTTTATCCCTAGGGCCTGGCATATAGTAAGTGCTCAATAAATATCTGTAGAATAAAAGAGAGAGAGAGATGGTGAGTGTATACATTAATTAAACAACCTATCAAGTTCTTGGCAAGGTTTCTGGCACAAAATAGACAAATAATCACCCCTGCTACAGGCTAGATTTTAGGCTAAACACTTGGCATGAATGATTTCATAGATGATGATGTCATCATTCATCATCGTCATCATCATGGTCAAAATCAATGTCTAACAATCACTGAGTGCTTACTCTATGCCAGCCACTAAGTACTTTCTCCATGTTAAGTAAGTCATTTAATGCTCCCTAAGAAACCTAGGTGATAACATTGTGATTTACCCCCATTTTACAGATGGGGAGACTGAGGCTCAGAGAGGGGGAGTCACTTGCCCCAGGTCACACAGCTGAAAGGAAGCCAAGTCAGGACTTGAACCTAGGTCTCTGGGACCAAACCCAGTGTTATAACCACACCATAACTGGTAGTGAGATGCTTCACAAGGAGAAGTCCCTTGCCCCATCTTACAGAAGGAGAAATTGAGGCCTCTTCCCGTTTTCTGGACACCTACTGCAAATATGCATATGTTTCTGGAAGAACAAAGTTTCATCCAAGCTCCAGATTGCCTTTCTTGGCTCCACTATGGGGCACAGACCCAAATCCCTCCCTGTTTATGGGCCCCAGCACTGTCCTCTAACCAGGAATTAAAGGACCTAATAACAAACCCGAGTAACCATATGATTGATAGCCATGGAATATTTCTCTTCAACTGCTGCCAATCTGTTCTGTGCTAAGTTAATTCCAAGCCCTAAAAATTAAGTGCCTTGACCAGAGGCACTTCCTTCCATCAAGCAGAGATATAACTGCTCTGGGCAGTAAGAACTCAGCTTGAGAGCCAGGCGAGAAGGGAGAGTTAAGAGTTGAAGGCAGCACTGGCTCCAGCAGCACTGATTTCCAGATACCAGCAGAAATCACAAGAGAAATGGCCGCAATAGAAATGAAAGCCTTCCATTCCATTAGTGGATGTAGCTGGGGTTTCCCCAGAGCCAAAAGTTCTATGGAATCTGAGTAGGAAGAGCACGGTTCATAGAGTCCAAATTCCAACCTGTTGCAGGTGAGAAAACTGTGGCCTGGAGATGGGAAAAGATTGTCCCAAGACCACTCTATCAGTCAGCTACTGCTGCGTAACAAAGTACCCCAAACACAAAAGCATAAAACAGCAAGCTAGTTTCATTTCTCATGTGTCTAGAGGTCAGCAGGGTGGTTCTTCTGGGCTCAGCTGGCCCAGGCCTGTGTCTGTGGGCAGCTGTGGGTTGGGTGTGCGGTTCTGTGGATTATGGCTGGCCTTTCTTAACATGTTTAGGGTGGGTTGGCTGTCAGTCAGCTGGTCTAGGCAGGCCTAGCCTGGGGTGGTTCACCTCTACTCCATGTATCTCTTGTCCTCCAACAGCCAGCTCTGGCTGCTTCCCATGGCAACTGGCCAGGGTTGCAAGATCATGGGCAGACATATTTAAGGCCTCTTGAGGAGCCTAGACTATGAACTGGCTGGGCATCATCTGCCATGCTCTATGGTGAGTCACACAGCAAGGTCTGACCAGGTTCAAGGAGTAGAGAAACAGAGTCCTGCTCTTGAGGGCAGATGCTTGGAAGCTTCACTACCAAGGATATGTACACAGAGGGGGAAAAGCCTTGAAATCCTTTTTGCATTCAAGCTACTACTGCCAGTGAAGAGTCAGGGTCAGAACTCAAGTCTCCTAGTCCCAGTCCAGAGCACCTCTGCACAGCTGACCCTAGCAGGTGGCCATCATCATCCCCATTTTACAGATGAGGAAACAGAGGCTCAGAGAGGGGAAGTCATTTGCCTCCTATCCCACAGCTAGAAAGTGAAAGAGACAGGATTTCTACCCAGGGCTTGGTGCCTGGCATAAAGAAGCCTCAGAAAATGTTTTCTTCTCTACCTGGTGCTTCCAACATGTGGGAAGCATGACAGACAGATCCTGAGTTTTTCCAGGAAGAAGAAAAGGCCTTTGCCTGTGCTAGTATACTTGAGTTCTGGTCCCAACTTTTCTACTTATTGGCTTTGTGACCTTCAATAAGGCACTTCACTGCTCTGAACCTATTTCCTGTCTTCAAAGGGAGGAGAATAATGTGGTACCTACCTCGTCAAGCTCCTGAGAGGATGGAACATGTGTCAAGGACCTAATCAGTGCACACATTTAATTTGCAGCTATGACAATGATGATGAATTCCTTCCATGACCTGTGACATGTGCACAGACTGAGCTGCATTGTACACACATACACACACACACACATGCACACACACTTCCCAATTTGCAAGGGATTTTCATGGTCAGTTGGAAACACAAGCTCTAGGGCAGGTATCCCCCAGATTGCTCCTGTTTTCTGCCCTTCAGCCAGGCCAGGCTCTTCCCAGCCTCCATGTCTGCAGTCGGGAGAGGGGGACTGCCCCTCGTCTCGAGCTGGGACACTGCCTGGCTCATGCACTCCCAGGAGCCCAAGGCATTCAGATGCAGTTAGATCTGACCTCTTGGGAGCCGTGGCTGCGTATCTCACGTGCCCCTGATATCCAGTGGCCCCGGCCCTTACTCTTTGGCAAATGCTCACTGGGGGTCTGCCAAGCAGCTGGCCCTGTACAAGGTCATCTGAGGCCAGAAATCACAATTAGTCATGGCTCTCTTCTGCATGCCTCACTTCTGTCAATGTATGTAATTCTCTCAACAGCCAATGAGCTTACACAGTGATGTTCCTGTGTCACAGCTGAGGACACGAATGCTTGGGTGGCTCAATGGCTGCCTATGGACATGGGGGTGCCAGGCTTCAGACCTGGCTGGCTGACACTGTGCCCACCTTCCCCATCACCTCCCAGCCCTGCCTCACACAGTGGAACCACATCATCCTGATGGCAGCCAGCCTCCCTTGAGATTCTGAACGGGCCAGTGGCATGTCAGACCTGTGGTGTAGGCAGTGCACCTGGCCAGAGGCAGAAGGTGGAGGGAGGAATTAGGTGGCCAGGTGGGGTGGAGGCCGTGGCCGTGACCATGATCCTGAGCTGGCCCCGGGGAGCCCTGCCTGCCCACTGCACGCCTCCCTCTGGGGAGAGCTCGGGTGAGGCCTCCAGGTTCAAGAAAGTTCATGTTTTCCTGAAGTACAGGTCATGTGCAGAGCCCGCGCTGGGTTGCACAGGGAGCATCTTGGCAACTCAGACAAGCCACACCAGGCTGTGCAAGGTGATGCCTTCAGGGTGCACGTCATGATGGGGATTCAGAGTGACATGAAACACACAGCCGGCAGCTGGCAGCTCCTGCTGGCGACAGTTCAGGAACATCTTCCTCCAGGAATGCAGAGTCCTGGGCCCACCTCCTTCTGCATGTGTGTACGTGGGCATGTGCACATGCATGCTCAGGCACACACACAGATCACACACTGCGCACCATACACATCACACGTCACACACACATAAATACCGCTCATGTCACACACATACCATATACACACCACACCATCCACACACATCCCACACCCCATGCACAACACACACACACTATACACACACCACACACATCACACTCCGCATACACACCAGGCACATCACACATACACATAACAAACCCCCATCCACCCTTAATTGAGCACTAATTTAATTATGCTTAATTTTACTCTCGGAGTTCCCATCGTGGCACAGTGGTTAACGAATCTGACTAGGAACCATGAGGTTGCAGGTTCAGTCCCTGGCCTTGCTCAGTGGGTTAAGGATCCCACGTTGCTGTGGCTCTGGTGTAGGCTGGTGGCTACACCTCCAATTAGACCCCTAGCCTGGGAATCTCCATATGCCGCTGGAGCGGCCCTAGAAAAGGCAAAAAGACAAAAAAAAAAAAAATTTTACTCTCTCTAGTTCAGCTCTTTGACCCCAACCTAGAGGTCCTAAGATGATGAAGGCCTCTGGTCCCACCCACTGATTGTCTAAGTTTGGGAAAACACACTTCCAGAAAGAGGGAGATATGTGGACACCTCTCCCCACAGGAAAGTCAGGGAAGGGCCCCAGACCCTTAGGTCTGGACCCCCCAGCTCCATCAGCCTGTGTCCGAGTTCCAGAATTCCCATATCCATGCCTTAATCTGCTGTCGAATGAGGGTTTGGGGTCTGGGCTTCTGAGCGGAAGGAAAGCATAAAGCAGAAGGAAGCCACAGCCACTGTTAGCTTTTTTTACAATTTGCGGATTCTGAGATTTTCATCTGGGGAAACTGAGGCCCAGGCTGGGCAAGTGACTTGTCCACAGTCACAGAGCAGAGAATGGGCAGAGGGGGTGCCTTCCAGTGAGGTCTCTCAACTCCACACCCACTCTCCCCTTAGCAGGCTATGTTGTACATTGTAACTATTTTCTCAAAGATAAGATGCTCTGTTCTTTAGATTCCTGGCACCTACATGTCATTTGCAGCTCTCATCTAAATTATCCCCACTTTTTAGCTGAGGACACCGAGGATCAGAGAGGTTAAGCTGCTTTCTCAAGGTCACCTAGCTAGAAACCAGCATACATAAGGTCTGAACCCTGAGTTCTTTCTCTGAGCATGACCTCTCAAGATGGAGAGGGTGGCTGGGGACAGATTTCTCTCCACTTCCCTGGCAAAGCAGCCAGGAGCTGTTGGGTTTGCCATGCTGGGTGTGAAATGGTCTTGTTCTTGGCCTTGCTGAAGCTTTGCCCACCATATTCTGAGATGGCCCAGTCTAGGGATCGTGGCAGCTGGGCCCATGGGGTGGTCCCAGAGGAAAGGCATGTCCAGGGATGGCTCTCCTTCTCCTCTTTCTCTTTGGGGATAAGAGGAGAACTGGTTGGGGGCGGGGGGTGGGGTGGAGAGAAAAGTAGAGGAAAAGGAGAAAAGAAAGGAGACTGGGTCTCGTCTAGGGCAAAGTCCTGCAGCTGGCACCACCTCCTGGGGAATTTCAGTGACACTGATGCCCAGGACCCACCCCCAGAAATGCTGAGAGTCTGATTGCACCGGGCTGCAGCCTGGACATCATATGGGGGGACTTAAGCTCCCCAGAGAGTCTCATGGGCAGCCTGGACTGGGTGTAAGCTGGACACAGATGAGCGCTGGGCAAGGAGCTGGTAGAGGAGGGAGGAAGAAAAGAGAGAAGGACGACGAAGGAAATGAGAAAACTGTCCTTTTTTTATGCCTTAATGGGTTCTTTTAGGGAGCCGAAGAGATTGGTTTTTTTCTGTCCTCCCTGGAGGTGACATGGTTTCTTGTCCTGACTGCCATTTGATTGAGTTAAATTGAAACCAAATTAGCACTGGGCCAAAAGGTCCCTCAGCAATTCCACGGTGCCGAGGAGCACCTGGAGCTGGCCATGCGGCTTCATGAAGGAGCAGAGGCCTTGGGATCTGGGCCTTCTGGGCTCAGTTTACTCCTCCGTGAAATGGGATTAGTGGCATTTTCTCGGACCACCTCACCATGTAGTCGAGAGTATGGGATGGGAAAATGGCTACAAAGGCATTCCAATACAGGTCTAAAATACAGGTCTATTTTTAAGGCCTTCAGGAGAAATGTGAGTATTTTATAGGATTTTTATTGCACTTACAACTGCATTTATGCATTCTGCTTCTCTTTTTTCCCTTATTTAAACCCTACGGTACATTTCCTCACCATCTCCACCATCCCGTGTAGGTCCTGCCATTCTTGCAAGATGGTGCTTTTTTGGGAAAGTCATTTAATCCCTCTGAGCCTCAGTTTGCTCATCTGGAAAAAATAGAGATACATTCACTATAATTCATCCATGGAAATGACATTTATTTCACCTGTGCCAAGCTTTAAGCTGGCCTCCAGGGATGATGAGGTTGTGAGTGGAAAGTGGTTAAAGAACAGGTGCCTTCAGTAAGCGTGCTGCCCTGCATGGAAGCTGACATGGGCCAGTCGAGTTCCGTGGTTCATTGCTACGGATTTTGCCTTCCTCCTACATAGGCGTGGACTCGCTCTCCTCTATGACCAGGTTTGAGCTTCAGCATGGTTCTTCAGCTCCGGGTGCCTTGGTTTGCTTCTCTGTGAAATGGGTGAGATGAGACGTGCTTAGCAGGTTCATCTGAGGATGAAATGAAATGGTGCGTGTAAATTGCTCACAACAGCTCCTGGCACTGAGGAAGCCTTCTGAAAGCCTTGGCTCGTTATTATATAGCTGTAGAAGTATAGGGAGCACAGAAGAACCTATAAAATGCTGTCAGGCAGAGAGGAGACGAGAGGCATTCCAGATTATAGGGGACCAGCCTGGCTAAGGCAGGTCTAGGGGCTACAGAGGGCCTGGTATATCCAGAGATGTTTGAGGCAGCAGAGGTGAGCCGGGGGCCACCTGTGGACCTCACTGAAGTCCCAGAAGGCTGAGAAACTGAGATTTTTTTCTGTGGGCTATTTTTCACTATTTCCACAGTCCAATTCTATTTACCAGCTGCTTTTTATTTTCCCACTTAAACTGCATCTAAATTGGCCTGCCTTTTTCACTTGGCTAACTCTAAGCAAAATAATGTCCATGAAATTAGAAGTTTGATGTGCAAACCACACATTTATATATTTTTCTAATTCACATTTAAATAACTGTGTAGCCATTAGACGTTTTCAAATGTTTGTCTACCCAACAAAATTGTCTTGTGAAGGGTACTCCAGAAGGACTTTTAAAGGCAAGATTTCTAAGCAAGGGTCAGATGTTTGTTTGGAAAGGAATAGAGAAAAGCAAGGTAGCTGACGCCATTTCTTTCTATGCCTTCTGTAGAATATTAACCTCAGCTCAACAACTTCAAAACTCACCTCTCTCCCTCTCTCCACATCCAAGGTCCGGGTTGGTTGGGGTAAGGATCGGCGGGGGGTGGGGGGGGGGGCCTGCAGGGGAAAAGCAGCCTGTACCTTGCTTTGATGTACATTGCCCTCTGCTGACCAAAAGAAAAATTACTTTACCAGAGAAGGATTTGCTGATGTGTGTCAGATTCAAATTTGTATTCCAGCCTCACCTCTTTGGCTCTCTAGACCCTAGTGAAAGCCATAATGAGGGTCCCTAGGGCTGTTTTTTATCTATTTTGAAAAGGTAATACAGTCACATGATTCAAAATCCAAAGGTACAACAGGGTCTACTGTGAAAGTCAAGTTTTCCATCCTTTCCCAGCAAACAACCCCCTTCCTCGAGGCAAACACTGTACCAGTTTCTTATGCATCCTTCCCAGACTCTTTTTTTGGGGGGGGGATTCTTTTTTTAGGGCTGCACCACAGCGTATGGAAATTCCCAGGCTCAGGGTCGAATTGGAGCTGTAGCTGCTGGTCTACGCCACAGCTGCAGCAACGCCAGATCTGAGCCACGTCTGTGACCTACACCACAGCTCATGGCAATGCCAGATCCTTAACCCACTGAGCAAGGCCGGGGACAGGACCTGCATCCCCATGGATACTACTCGGGTTTGTAACCCACTGAGCCACAATGGGAACTCCCCCCAGACTCTTCTTAAATACTTAGAAAACCATAATAGAAATCTCATTCCACTAAAATAAAGCCACCCAGACTAAGTAACCAATTTTACAGTTTTACACAGATTTTATCACATACAGGATGGATATACCAGGATGGATAACAGCAACAAAATGAATGAAATTTGTTACCAAGAAATGCAAAATGTTTAGGAGACAAAATATTATTTACAACAGAGAGTCTATAGAGAGAAGAAATATCTTTGGAGGAAAAAAAACTTGGAAATCATGATTCTAATCAAATGAACTCTAGCAATGACATCATAAGCCATGTCAGGTTGGGGAGGGGGCAGGGCAATGAAACAGGGCTTCCTCATCCTACGGATTTTATTTGTAATTTTTAATTCACATTTTCTGAAATAAAACTGAACCTGGACACACTTTTTGGAGACACGTCTGGGTGACTTCATGGGACATCGTATGAAATAGTGGCTCATATTTCAGGCTTTGGCTCAGACAGACTTAGGTTTAAGTCCTGAGTCTGATTCCTCCCTAACGTTAGGCAGGTATCTTCTCCTGGCTGAGCCTCAGTTTCCTTACCTGTAACATGGGAGTAGCAGAATGTCTTGGTTTATAGGATTGTTGTGGGGTTGTTAATATTCAGTAGGCAGTGTTATTTGAAAGCTAAATGAGACTTTGGGAGATCTTTTCTCCCAAAGCAGCATGGGACCAGCATTTTTATGGCCCTGACACAGTGGGGGGCGGAAGGTTGAAAGAGGATGCTGGAAGTAGAACCAATGCTGCTGTGCAAATGGCCGGTCAGCCACCAGACAGGGCTCAGGATGTTCCTGGAGCAGGACCAAGATGGGGGAGGGGAGGAAGCTAGAACCCAGCTGGTCAAGGTCATGGGTTGGCATTGGAGTGACCCATCAGGTATGTAGGGGCATCGTGGTATCAGGCTTGATTCTGGTGACCTGCATATCTAAGAAGAATGGAGGGCACAGACAAGAAGTGTCCAGGAGGCAGGTGGGGCTAATATCACATAGGGCAGCTCCCATCATTTCGGGCTTTCAAATTAACCCCTGGAGCAAGTGCTAAGAGCAGCTGAGACCAGAGGAGTCCAGTCCCCAGAGCTGGCACAGGTGAGAGTCCATTTGGGGGTCGGAGTCCCAGGCAGAGATGGGATCAGAACCACCAGCCACCTTGGGTGGGAGCTGAGCCTGAGAGGCAGTTATCCACCCAGGGCTGGTGCTGAGTCCCCCAGCGCACACTCAGCACCCTGCCGAGACCTGGGGACACAGTCATGAGCAGGCTGGCTGCTCAGCGAGCCTCCAGTCTCCCCCCACCCTGCCCAGACAGACCCAGACCATTGGGGTGCGAGTGCTGAGCTCATAGGAGTGAGCAGAGGGGCTCCCAGCCCAGACACTAGGGGGTGGTGGGTACTCCACATGTGAGTGAATCCATCTCTGGAGAATGAGACTAAAAGATGGGGGGTAAGGGGTTACCCAGGTCTAGAGCGGGGAGGCTAAGGAAGGATTCAGGGCCCAGGGAACAGCATGTAGAAAGTCCCAGATGTGTGCAATTCTTTGGCAACATTGGCAAGTAATTCAGTCTGGCTGGAGTGTGAAATATTTGGGTTGGAACATTGGTTGGAGAGGTGAGGCTGTGGGGAGGGGAGGGAGCAAAAAAAACAGATGCACAGAGCCTTACCATTGGGATCAAAAGCTTGCACTTTAAGAGGAACTGGAGTCTTTTTTTTTTCATGGAAGTGAAATTCACATAACATACACCATTTTATCATACACAATTCAGTGGTATTTAGTACATTCATAATGTTGTGCAACATCCCCCCATAACTATTTCCAAAATATTTGCATCATCCCCAAAACAGACCCATATCTATTAGCCAATTGCTCTCCACTCCTCCCCTTGCAGCTCCCTGGCCCTTGGCAATCATCAAGTTGCATTCTGTCTCTGTGGATTTACTTGTTTGGATGTTTCTTAGATGTGGAATCATACAATATGTGGCCTTTTGTGAGTGGGTTTTTTTCACTCAGGTAAAGTCTGTAAGGTTCATCCATGTGGTAGCCTGTGTCGGTACTTCATGCCTGTTCATGACTGAATAATATTCCATCATATGGACAGACCACCATGTTTGCTCGTCTCTAGATCTGTTGAGGGGAGAGTCTGGGTTTGTGTTTTAGAAGGATTCACCTGATGGAAGAGGGATTGAGGCCAGAGAAGGATGGAGTCAGTGGGCCATGATGTGCTGCCAACAGTCCAGAGGAAAGATAGAGAAGAGCCAGTAGTATAGACAGAGGGAAAAGGGGCAGCTTGTTACCTAGAAGGAGACACAGGCTGGGGTCTTCTGTGCCCAAGGAAAGCCTTTCCCTACGGCATCCAAGAAGGGCTGGCGCAGGCAGGGGCTGGCTTTGGGGAGCTCTGTCTTCCCGAAGAATTCTCCCTCCAGAGGACCTCCTACACCCAATTCCAGTTTCATCAAAGCCCCTCACTCGCTGGCACCTCCCCATCTCCTGTTTGTTCTGGAGTCAAACCACCATCCTGATTTCTTGGCACCTCCACAGGTTGTATTTGGCTGACGTCTCTCTTCTGTCCTCAGCAGAAAGCCATGCTCTGCCCCAGGGCCAATCTCTGGGCCATTAAGTCTCTGCATTTTCCTCTCAGTGCTGAGGATGGCCCAGCAGCAGGGACCCGGGCTGCCCTTGGTGTAATGGTGTATTACACACAGCGGGGTGGGCCAGCCACAACGCAGGCTTGTCTTTGGATTGGGGAGAAAATTAACTACAAGCCTTTGTATATATCACTGGAACCAGTCTCTCAAAAAAAAAAAAAAAAAAAAAAAGGATCCAGAAGGCCACAGCAGAGAGTAACTTTATTCTTTCCCTCACCTCCCCTTCACGAACCACCTCCATTTTTGGCTTCTTGGGGTGAAAGCTTCGTTTTCATGGATCTTCTCTTTGTAACAAGTGCAGTTCAATCTGATAATCATACAGCTGAAAACTTTATCCATTTTAAAACCTCACCCCTCCCTCAGCAGTGCTTCTCAGGCTGGGAATTCCATAATGAGAAAGGGCCTTGTGGGCTGCTTTTTTCTCATAGGACAACCTGATGTGACTGCACTGTTACGTTATGGAAGGTGTCGAAAATCCATGAGGTCCTCTCTCTTGGGGCATACTTGATGTGGGCAGAGTGTGCCAAGCCTGGCTGCTCTTGACCTTCCCCTTGGCTGGGTCCCATCTCCAGTTCAGAGTGGGAACACTTTTAAGGAGATGGACGGTGGCTGCCTTCATCAGGGTTCACATCTAGACCTCGGAACATCCCCATTCTCATCAGGGATGAGCATACTCACTCATCAGTACCCCCCTTGCTCTCTTCGCTCTGCACCCAGATAGGCAGGCAGCTGCAGGCCAATTTTAATCATTACTCTTCCTGGTGAGCATCAAATGTAGTCACTGTTTCACATCCCACCCCCCAGAAAAACACCTGCCAAGCTACCAAGAGTTTCTTTGAAGCCCTCTTCACTGATTAGAATGATACACCGCCCTTCCCCATGGTTCCCCTCCCTCGGTGACCTGCCCCTTCAGGCAGTCATTCCTTCAAGCCTCTTTGATGGCCCAATGAATTCTTTGCACTCTGTAAGCTAGAGGTGGGGGAAGGGCTCAGATTGGAAGAGCTGCATAGATGGTGACCACAGATACCACTGGTGTCATATCCAAGCCCTACAGCACTTGCCACTATGTACCTACCATGGCTCCAGACTGCAGCGCTCTTTTCCTAAAGGCCTTCTCTGACACCAGGCATGCAAGTCAGAAGGGCTAAAGTTGCAGCTCTCACCCAATGAGGGATGGGAGTTGGAGGACAAATACCCCAGCTCCCTTTCCCCTCAAGGTGTGTTCTGTACCCTGTCTCATAGTTCCTGCAGATGGAGCCTAATGCCCACAGTGGAACTGGACCATTGATGCACCACGCATTTGACTCCTTCCCTTCCTCCTGTGTCACTTCCCTAATGCTGCCTGGGATGACCTACCAGATAAGCCAGACCCAAAAGACACTCACATCCTTGCTCAAGCTCTGATTCTGGAGAACCCAATCTTAATCAGTGGCCATGTATATCCATTTAGAAAGTAGGAATACTCAGTGTTGGCTTAGTCTTAGCTTAGGGGACTTTGTCTGAAATTCCAGGACAACAGGAGAAGGTACATTTAATCGTTTTGTTGCACACTCTACAAAATTCATTGACATTAAGTAAGGGTTTCTCAGCCTTAGCACTATTGACATTTTGGACCAGATAATTATGATCCAAATTTTTTTTTTGTTGTAGGGGGAGGCTATCTCATACACTGTAAAATGTTTAACAGTTCCCCTGACATCTCCTCACCATTGGCAGCCCCCCTAGTTGGGCTAGACAACTGTGTCTCTAGACATTGCCAAATGTCTCCAAGGCGCAAAACCACCTCTAGTTGAGAATCACTGACATAAATCATCTGATGTCATTTGGTGTAAATGGCAATCCAGAAAGAAACTGATGACGGTGGCAGTGCTGGGGTGATGGGATGGGTTTGGGGATGGGGTATTGGTGATAATGATGATGGTGGGGTTAGGGATGATGGTGAGGATGAGGATGGTGGTGATGGGCATGGAGATGAGGATGATGAGGACATGGATGATGATGGGGACGTTGGGGATGGAGATGACGGTGAGGATGGGGATGGTGTTGATGGTGATGATGATGATTGTGATGATGAGGATGAGGATGGTGGTGATGGTGGTGATGGGCATGGAGATGAGGATGATACCCATAATGACATTAAAACATGACATAACATTCAAATGACTTGGCCAGACTGGCTCAGGTACTATCTGCAAACCTGGAATCTGATCCCCAGTCTTCTGCATGCCTCACCTCACTCTGAAAACCCATGACATAGTCTGTAAATAATTAAGCCCAATTCACAGATAGGGTACTTCAGAAAAAGCACATACCCTCCATGAACGTGTCAAAATAAGAATCAAACCAGAGCTTTCTGATTTTTAAGACTGTGTGTTCTTTCCCATGCACTGTTCCTTCCTATTTTAGAAAGAACAGAGAGTTGTTCTAGGGTTTTAAAATGAAAGCTCTTTGCACCCTTCAGGAGCCTTCTATTGCATTGAAATCATTGAAATGAATGGTAGAAAAAAGCCAAGTTGTGCACTGCCTGGAACCTACTGTTACCAACGGATGGGCTGTGAAGTCGGCTTAAGGAATAAATATCTGCCATCTACCATGTTTCTCCCCAGCCTAATACAGCACTTTCATGAGCCATTGATATTTTCATGGTACTTAGAGTTACGAGGCTCTTCCCTACCATGGTTTAAGAACTGTCATCAACCCCCCCCCCCATTTCTGTTTTCAAAGAGACTCTCTGGCAGGCTCTTTCATACCAAAGCATTTACTGAGCACCTACTGTGGCAAGAGAAGATGGAAACTCCAGAATGTCAGTGTCATGGGGGTTTAGAGGCTGTAACCTAGCTGGAAGCTGGCCTTGGGTAGGCAGCATCTAGGAGCTTCACCTTGAAGCCATGCGCGCAAAGCAAGTGCACAGTGTCAGGAGAGGAGGTTTTGGGGTGATGCAGGAGAAGCTGATGGAGCTTAATTGGGAGCAATTAAAATCTCCCTAAGCCCCCCTTTTGGACAACTTGACATGAGGAATTGTGAGAGACGCTGTGGAAGATACTGTGGTGAATAAAATATATCCCTTGCCCTCTGGAACAGACCTTCAGCAGTGTGCCTTAGGCTTCTGATGTTTTGTTCTTACTACTTGAAGCACCAACAATAGTGGTTACATCTTCTCCCCCCTCCCAGGGTGGCAGTGAACACCGCCCTTGGGCATTGGATGAAGCTGGGGAGGGGGGAGGCTGCAGGAGGTGGGGGTGGATGCTATCATCATTCTGTATCAGTCCCGGGAACTTCACTCAGGGCCATTTCCTGGAACACCTCTCCTCTGGCAGGGAACGGCTCAGTCGGTCAGGATGCTCCTGTTTAAAATCCTTATGGTCTTTCATCCCCAGCAGCATGATATCCAAATAACCTAAACTTGGCTCTCTAAGCCCTTCATGGTCCAGTTCCTGCTCCGATGTCTATACCCAAACAGGGGCACACTGACCACAAGGCGCATTCCTTCCGAAGCCATGACCCCTCTCCCTCCCTCCCTCTGCCACTGCCTTCTCTCTACTTCCTGTTTATCTCCCTTGTGGTCCCCCACTCTTTCTTGAGGATCCGAAGCATGCATCACCTCCTCCAAGGAGGCCTCCATGATGCCCTTAAGCTGCATTAGACACCCTTCTCTGCACTTACCTTGATTATAACTCCTACCACACTCCCTGGCTTTCTAGTTGAAACAGACCTCATGTCCTCTGAGCACAGCACAGTGCCTGGCACATAGTAGGTGCCTGAAAATATGAGGGAGGAGACACAAAGGAAAAAGGCATGAGAGAGAAGAAAGAAAGAAAGAAGGAGAGAAGGAGAAAAGAAGGAAAGACGCATGAGTTACTATCTGCCCATGATTGACTCAGCCAGCGCTGAATTATCTGACATTCCTTACATCAGCACACCTAACACAGCACATGTTTCTGTGGCATATTGAAATGCTTTCTAGATTATTAACTGTCCATCACTGTCCAAATATTTGGTGTCAAGGGACTCCCTGGCAATTGAGTCTTTTAAAATGTGTCATCGTGTAATGCTGTGAAGAGTGATCGCAGGTTTAAGCATATTTCATGAATAAGGTGCCTCAATCCCACTCTCTGCCCCACCCACTAAACATAAGAGATGACCTGGTTGATTTTGAGGCATTTGCTGCCTAATAAATGGAAGGAACGTTGCACCTTATATGATAATGCAAGTTTTCATTAGGAAGCAACTTGTTCTGTACCAAAGAGGGATGGAAGACCCATGTCACGCCCCCAGCAGGTGACCCAGCACTTAGTTTCACCCGGGAAAAGGTTGTTCATGACAAGGGTATTGAAGGCAGTTCTACTGACAGTGCAGCACTTGGCTGCAGTGAGCTCCACGCAGGGAAGACCCTTCATGAATGAGTCTTCAGAAGCCCAGCCCACCCACAGATCTGTGTGCTGTGCTTGGAGGAAAGACCAGCACGTCCTTTTCTCATCTCCAGTCTATGCCAACCTTGTCCCCAGTTCCTAGCCTGGGGCCTGACCCATGGTATGTCTCAAGAAAGAGCGGGTTGGAGTTCCTGTTGTGGCTTAATGGGTTGACAATCTGACTAGTATCCATGAGGATGCATGTTCAATCCCTGGCCTCGCTCAGTGGGTTAAAGGATCCACCATTACCACAAGCTGCAGTGTGGGTCATGGATGCGGCTCAGACCCCGTGTTGCTGTGGCTGTGGTGTAGGCTGGCAGCTGAAGCTCCAATTTAACCACTAGCCTGGGAACTTCCATATGCCATGGGCATGGCCCTAAAAAGACTTTTAAAAAGAAAAGAAAGAGTAGGTTGCCTGAAGAAAGAAATCAAAGGCTTGTTGAATACCTGTAACTTTGTTTCACAAGACCCCTCCTCTTCTCTCTGCCCTTCAAGCTTGAACCTGAGCAACAGTGACATCCTCACCGTCTACGACGGTGACGAGGTCATGCCCCACATCTTGGGACAGTACCTTGGAAACAGCGGCCCCCAGAAGCTGTACTCATCCACGCCGGACCTCACCATCCAGTTCCACTCGGACCCTGCTGGCCTCATCTTTGGGAAGGGCCAAGGTTTCATCATAAACTATATAGGTAAGTGTTCTAGACAGTTGCTTTTTCTTTGGGTTTAGATGCAAGTTAAGGAATTTCTTCCATGACTTTTGGACAGTGTTGTTGCTACAGGGGCTTTTTAATGTATTGGCACAGTAAATATATGTAGGTGTTTTTTTTAAGAGGCTGGGCTCTCTAGTCCAAAGGACCAGGGTTTAAGTCCTAGCACTGTCATCGATGAATTTGTGACCTTAAGTCAACCTCTCTGAGCTTCCTTTTTATCCTCTGTAAAATGGGAATGTTGATCCCTTCTCCAGTTGATATCAGGACTTAGTAGATAATGTCTCATAACTTTAAGATTCCCCGTTTCTTCATTTGCAGTTACCTGGGATTTTATATAGTCCACACATGCTCCTCTATTTGCAGCTTCTCAAAGCATTATCTACACCATCTCGCCTGAACCGAAGCTTTACTCTCCCTTAAGGATGCTTCTTCCCCTGCAGCCCCATCCAACCAAAGCAGCCCTTTCTCTCCCACCTCCCGTACTTTAGGACCTGTAGATGCGAGAGATGTCTTTCTTGATGCTCAATGTGGCTTCCAAGTTTTTTCTCTCCCCCTCATCTTAAAAACAAAAAACAAAAAACAAAAAACAAAAAACAAACAAACCTGCCATAAAGTTCAAACTAAGTTCACACTTGAGCATCCAATATCCTCTTCTTTTTGTTTCACTCACCCACACCCTTCCCTCCTCACTGTCCACCCTGTAATTCCCTCTTATTCGTTCCCTGCTTCATCACTCTTCTCTGCTCAATCGCTTATCCCTGGGGGGTCCCAAGCTACATCCTGGACCAGTTCCTCTTCTCTGTCCATGTCTTCTCATCCAGTCCCACGGTTTTAAACAATATTTATCTTTATTCCATTGACTGCTAATTTGTACCTCCAACCTTGACCTCTCCTGTGAACTCCAGATCCATCCAACTCCCTGCCAGCTACCCTCTTTTATGTCAAATTGGCATCTCAAATTGAGCATGGCCAGAAACAGAACTATTTCTGTGCCTCCCCACCCTGGCCACCACCCAGCTGCTTCTCCTGCTGTCTGCCCATCCCAGGAGGTGGAGCCAACACTCTCCTGGTTTCTCAAGACGCATCCTCTTTCCTTGCCCATGTATCCAACCCATCCTCTCAACTCCACTTCCACAGTGTATCTCAAATTCAGACACTTCTCTCCACCTTTCTGCGGCCACCACCCTAGTCCAGGCCACCATCATCCTGAGCAGTCAGGGGACCAGAACACTGTGAAGTCCCACCAATCCCAGCCCTGGGAGGGACTTGAACTAACAGAGCCTTTGATCCAGCCCTGTGGTGTCACAGCAGAAGCAGCCCTGGACCAGCAAGGGTAAGGGACTTGCTCACACCTCTAAGGGTTTCTCCACTCCCCATATTTTTGGCAACAGCAGAGAATCTGGGAGACGCAAACTGGGGGTCAGGACCTAACTTTTTAAGGCATCCAAGGTGGTGGGCATTTGCCTCCTGGAGATTTCAAGGGTCGAGATTCAACCAGCAGTTAGGGGACTGGCTTGCCCCTCCCAGGGAGGAGGTAGACATCTTGACTTCTAAGATGGGACAGGGAAAAAGAAGGATTGATTCCCCACCCCAGCCACCAAAGACCTTCTGGCTTGAGCAGGAGTCCATGTCTTTGGTTTTTCCTTCCCAAAGAAGTGTGCCCATCTCTAGCTAATACAACATGTTCTCTCTGCACCTCCTCTTGCCTCTGAAATACAAGCTACTTCCCCGACCTTCGGCTGTCTCAAGGAGCCTCATGTATGTAGAAATGAGTCCCTTGCTTTTTTTTTTTTTTAATTTACAGCTGGTAGACACTTGCTAAGCCTGCCTGCTCTGTGGGCACCTCTCAGAGAGGCGATCAAAAGTGTTGATCTTCTTTTTTATGTTTCTCAGGGGCCTTTTTACCCTTGATTGTGATGCTCAGTATTTTCTGAGTGTTATTGCTGCCACTCTCCATGCGTTCTTTATTGGGTGGTGCCCTGGGCAGAAGCTGTTCAGGTGAGGTGCCCTCCAGAGTCACCTGCCTTTGGAGGGAGAGTTTCTGGTGACTTGGCTTCCATCTGTCTCCTTGGACTTTTCCTCCTTGTCTTCCTCCCTCCTGGAATATGAGGTCATAGTGTTGCTCCTTTGTCTCCTCTGATGCCTGCGTCCATCTTCCAAAGCTGCATTCAGCTTGATGACAGAAATCTGACTCTATCCAAGGCTGCCCAAGGTTGACCAGAAAGCCTGGCCAGTGTTCAGTTTGGCAACATCTTGAAGAGGAGGTACTCTTGGTAATTGAAGCTGAAACTTAGATTCATGTGACAATTTGAAGCTGGCAAGCACTCTTACATATATTATTCTATTTCATCTTTCAAACGCATTATCTCCATTTCCCAGAGAATGTGGCTCAAAAACTGATGCGCCAGGCCCCATGCTAGGCATCAGGATACAGGAATGAATGGAATTCTCTCCCTGCCCTTGAGCCAGGTAGCAAAAATGGGAGAGGCGGTCTGATTAACAGACAATATCAGGATCTTATGCTGATGCCATGGGATTTCAGAGTTAGTTCCCTGGGAGTACCCAGACTGGCTAATATAGGTAACACAAAAAGAACAGTTCAACTTTTTTATTTCCGTTAAAGAAATCACATAGTTAATTTCACTGAGAAAGGAAGTAGGCCTCTGTATTTAATGTTGATGTCAAGCAGTTGCCTGTGACTACCTATGGTGAAGACCATGCTGACTTTAGAGGAGGCTGTGCCTGAAGACGGTGGAAAAGAAGGCCATGATTGATTAGTGATGTCTTCATGGGCACAAGAGAGGCATTTGTTACCCTGGGTCTGGATTTAACCAGACATAGATTCAACTCCCATCCAGTAGAGGAATCAGGTGGAAGAGTTATGGGTTTCTGTTGTCATCTCAAGAATTCTGAAGCTCCTGGATTGACATCAAGACCTGACCCCAGCTCTGGAAGCTGGCTGAGGCTTATCTTCCCGGGCTGCTTTCAGAACCTTCCACAGGAACACTCTAGGCCTATGTGGTTCTGATTTCCCATAATTCTCCTCTGCACAGACAGAAGCAAAGACCCACTCTCCTCACTGGTTTCCTGTGTTTTGCTGTTGTCTATGGCCAAGTGCATGGGAGAGAAGGGAATTAAAAAGCAGATATGAGTAAGCAATGTTTATTTGTATGTTTATTCCTCTAATCCCAGGATACTAAATAAGCTCCATATTGTAGGTCAACTCCAGTCAAATGGTGGTGGCCCCCTGGAGTGTTGTGTTGAGAAAGATTGGGAGATTGCAGCCTGATTCAAGGAAAGAGATTGCTATGTTTGATTAGTGATGCTTGCCATGAACGTAAGACTGGGAAGTCATGGCATGTATTCAGTGCATGTGGATATTTCTTTTGCCCCAAAGTTGGACCATGGTGCTCATCTTGACCATGAGAATGGAACCACGACTTCAGATCCCTACATACTGGTGCCTGACACATAGTAGACACTCACAGCACCTTAGTCAAACAAAGCAATGAATCCATATAACTCAGCTCAGTCATCAATTGCACATTAATTTGTTGTTACCTTTCCCCTAAGAATAGACAAAATCATGGTTCTTGTCTCCACTCTGTGATTGAGGTCAGTGAGGCTCAGAGCCATTTATTGATGTGACTAGAGTCCCACAGCTTCTAAAATAAGGAAGATAAGGCAAGTTTGCTGACTCCTAGGCTAGTTTTCTCATTCTGAGCGAAGTTAACAAGGGTTCATAGGAAAAGATAATTCCAGAACCTCTGCCTGGTGTGCTTGGTGAACATGCAGATTCCTGAATCAGGGTCTCTGGGGGTGGAGTCTGGGAACTAGAGAACAGAGGTTAAGTGGCTTAGCCACAGCCACCCAGTTAGTAAGCAGTGGGGCCAAGATTTGAGTGAAAACTCTGCTGCATGCTGACAACCCCTGAGTCATGGCAAGGGTGATGAACACCACAAAGGAGACAGGAGGTCCCACAGAAATGTGTAGCAATCTCAACTCCCCCTGGAAAGTCAGACCAGCAAACCTTTTTTTCGGTCTCAAAGCATTTGGTACAAAGCAGACCACAGATCCAGCATTTGCCCCCATTTCTCCTCTTTCATCCAGAGTTTAAACATTTGCAGCTGTGTCCCCAGTCCAGGGCTCTGCCAATTTTTCACAGGCCTAAAAATAGAGGCTCCTGTTCCCCACCAAGCAATTCTAGAAGCCATTTCCCGCTCCCCTTCTTCTCGCAGACACCCAGGAGATCTCCCTTCCCCAAATAAAATCATGATAAAATCCCGGGAAAAGCCATTGCTGGTTTCTCAGAATGACTTTCCTGCAGACAGTGGAGGTGCTTTGCTTTCCCCAGAAGCACATAAGAGCTGCAAATTAATTATATGGTGTAATTAGCTCTCTTCTCAAAATCTGTGCAGTGGGCA